>NC_135507.1:39264625-39592625 GCF_052857255.1 Amblyomma americanum
CGTATCATTTCTTGGCTCCTCTTTGATCACGTATCTGCGGGTGGTAATAGAAGCGTGGTTCGATAGAGGCAGAGTATAGTCCATGTACCCTTCTCAAGCACACAACACTCAGAAAAAAGTTAAAAGAGAGCTTACAGAGAATCTTAATACAGTCTCATGAAATGTTTGTTAGTGTAAGCAATCTTGTAGTCCTCGAAACACTACGGTCTCTTTTCAGAAGAGCAAACCACGTAAAAGAAAAATAGGAAGAAAAAAAGAAAAAAAAAGAGTAGACACTCTCCACGTGTGCATCGGCATATACAGGCATGCATAATGGACTGTTGCGCCCGTTTTAACTGCTGATATTTTGTAGGTCAACTGTCCACAGCAGGTTCGAAGTCAACACATGCATCAACGCTGGGCAGCTGTCCCCAAGTTGGCTTCGCACACTTGGAAGCGAATGAAATATTCTGACGAAACGCAAAAAAATTTATATGCCTTTCTCAGGAGGAGATATGCCGTAAGATGAAACATGGCGGATGAGGGCTTTGCAAGGCCTCCTACGTGAATTGCCTCCAAAGCTGCACTTCCTTTCCGGACCATGCGCTGCGAGCCAATTTTTTCACGACGGCTGCGTAGGGCGTATTTAAAAATAAAAGTTTGCTCTGAACCTTTTCACTTTACCATTCGCTTTCAGCGTGATCATAATATATTTCAAAATTTTTATTTCAGTTTTAATTTATTTCTTTTCTGGAATGCACTATTTCGATAGGTGTAATGAATAACAAAAGCTGACGTGCGAGAGAATCTAGCAGGGGCGACTCTTTACAATTCACAACATAAAAGACTTTCTGGAGACTGGCGATTTAAAAGCAAATTATGCTTAAGCAGCGTTCATATATGCCTATCGTTAACAAAGTCCGCTAATACCAGACACGCTGGCTCCGAGAATGGAACAGTGTTGTTTAGGCAGCTAGGTAGTAAAAGTGCTGCCGGAATGGCCCTGTTTAGAAATTAGTACGCGAGATCCAGCCCATGATGAGCACAACAGCTAAAAACGTTAGAGGTCACTGCGGCTAACCGCACTGAAGGAATGAGAAAGCACTGACACCTCCTCGACACTCGTCGCCTCTCTTTGCCCCTCTTTGAGTCCATTCACGTTTGCTTCTAATTAACTAATTAGTCTATGTCAATCAAACTTTTCGTTCGCTTAATTATTACTCAACGAACACATTTCAGCCTATTTGAAACTTTATTTTCACTTCTTTGCCTATTTTTCTACTATTTTGTTGTCCACGGCTGTTTCCCCTTCCACTCACTATATTGACATCCGCGCTATTTTGAAGGTTGTTTGACATTATTGGCTCTAATTAATGAACTAATAATCCTAGTCACAACAAATTTTTTTAGAATCATTCTCACATTCTTGTCTATTGATCAGCACTATTTGTTTGATGCTACCTCTTCTGAGAACGTCACAATTGCTGCGCACATGTTTTGGTGACACGACCCCGTGTCAGACACGCGTAAATGTAACCGCGACTGTCAGGTCATGAATATCACGTTACTAGTGTCGTTCATGCAAAAAGTGAACATTTATTGTGCTTCGTCAGTGAAGGTTAATGATGCTTTAAAATAAAACTGCGAAACATGCAGGAAGCTACGGAAGCCACGTAGATAGCAGTGATAATAATATCCGAAATCAAAGATGAGTGCGCTGTCATCAAACAGGTTGAAATTTTGCCTCCGCTAAAATAAAGAATGGCATGTAATACCGAAATACGTTTACGTGTGGTTGTTTAGGGTAACGCAGAAGATCACATCGGAACGAAAGCTTAGCAGGGGAACTCTGACAGTAATATCACCAGGTCAGACTAGGAAGTTCACGAGAACTGGGCGGCTGGAGCTGCCCCAGCGCAAGGTTAAATCGATGATAGCGTGGAAGACTTGTCCTCCAACAGATGCCAGCTTGGTCGATGATGAACCTTATCATTTTTGTTCTTGCTTCCTTTCTTGTCATTTTTTGGTTCGCTTTAAAGACAACTAATTAGCGGAAAGAAATATTACACCTATCTGCAGCCCATGGAAAAAAGAGGTTTTAGAAATTGCGTTTATTTTGTCCCCACCAACGAACGATTCCGGGCCTTTAAACTGTAGTATGGATGATCCAAAACATATCTTTTCAAACTTCACTATAAAGAGTTGCGCATATTGCACAGCCTTACTTTAATATTTCAGGCTGCTACGATAAATGACCGCAATGGTGTTTCGGCAATACTAAAGTCGCAATTCCAATTTTTACATGAGTTATCTTTAGAGGAAAAAACTGAACTTTATAACCTTAACAATTTGATCTTAAAACGCAGCCGAATACATTGCAAAGATTAGAAATGCTTGGAGTAGAACTGAACTGCGTTTGAAAGAATTGAAAGCTTTTACACGAAATCTTGGAGCGTTTTTTTTTTTCCGAAATCCTTAGTTGGCGCTCAGATTCCATGCATTACGACTCAAATATAACAAATTCTTGACTGAGGAAAAACTGAAAATAAGCCACAGAGCAGGTATTGGAGAGTTTATGTTATATAGAAGAGCACAGCAAAACAAAGCCTCATATTATTATTAGTATTATAGTTATTATTAATTTATACCTCGCAGGCCACGAAGAGCGTTGAGTGAAGGGAGCATCAACGAAAAGGAATGTACCGAAATAATAAACAACAATAACGGTACAATGGACGCGGTACAAGGCAAGGAATACGAACACAAAGCTGATTTAAAATGGATAAAAAATAACATCTCAAGAAAACTACAGAAAATACGAAAAAAATTGCGAAACGCGAAGTAGTAGTAATCAGGTGCAACCAAAAACAGAGGTACTATCAACGTAGAATGATATGCGAACAGCGGAGCGCGTGGCGAAAGGTCTAGTTTACGCCGCCTGCCTGTCCTCAGCAGAGATAAGTGCTCTCATCCGGCTCGCGATAGTTTTGCTTCTGTTTTCCTTGGCATCCGTTTCTCGCTTTTCCAGTAGAGGGCCCCGTGCATTCTTTTCACCGATCGCAGCTAGCGTAGCACGGTATACTGCATCGCCGGCGGCCACGGCGGTGGGCCTGGAGTGCAGGGCTTTGGTTCCGCTCAATTCCTCGGGTTTTTATCAGCGTCTGGTTGCGCTGTGAACAAATAAAGGCTAACCGGTTGCGTGGATTAAAAAAAATATTGAAGGCCACTTCTACTCAGTGGGATGGCTATGACATTAAACCAATCTTACCTCGAATAGGAAGGGTTGACGTGCACATATGGCAGGAAAGGCACACCTGGTGTTGTCGGTCTCCATATTCGTTGAAGCTTCTCCCAGTGAGTTGAAAACGTAGACTCGTTAGAGAACGTCACACAGTGCCACCTCTCCGTAGTCCATGATGAATGGTCTCGTGAAAACACAAGCCTTGCTTTCCTATTTGCTTCTTTGCTTCTGAAACCGCTGGATTTTGCGATGGTACAAGGCTTCGCCGAACAGCTTCTTAAAGACGACGTCCAATGGTTGACGTGCTGACACACAGCTGAAAAATGTCCTTTGATTAACGAGCCGCTGTTTTGGGTGGGTCTGCTGCAGCGGCCACAATAAGTAGGTCTCAATTCTTGTCGGTAACCCGCTGTCTGTGCCCACGGAGCAAGTTTCTGAGCCTTCCCTCACCACAGAATGCTTTGAAAATTCTAGTAATTGTAGGCAGTGGACGGCCTGTTTCCTCTGCAAAGGACGCGTTGCCGTAGCACTGCTGCACGCCGCGATGGTAAAGAGAAACGACTCGCGCTCCCTTTTCAGAGCACACACGAACGCAGGAATGTTCGATTCCAGGGTATTTATGCTGTTCTGGTGGCGGCGAAGTTCTGATCACTACTGAAAACACGTGACTCGGGAACTCTCTCGTTGGGCACCAACCGCAACCCGATTGGTCTTTTTCACTGCACGCATCGCCGCCAGACAATGATAACACGACAATGATGGAAGCGAAATCAAAGCACTGCAGGTCAGGGAGATAAGAGCGCTCGCTTTCCCTACGCAGGCTACAGCCGGTGCTGCCAGCCAAACCACCCTGAAGGAGTTGAGACAAGGGGAAAGCCTGAATGTGGCACCCCAGTGGCAACCCGAAAAAATGAAGGTCAAAGAAAACAGAAGCAAAACTCTCGCAAACCGGATCAGCGCGCCTATCTCTGATGGCGACAGGCAAAGGTATTAAGCTGTACGTTTCATTTGACGCTGACAGCACATTAAAGAACAATATATAAACTACTTAGGTAAGATTAATATCATGTCTTGTGTTTCAAGTCCATGGACAAATATTAAAATAAATATGTTTAGCTTCCTTAAGCGCATGGAGTAGAAGTACTTTCTGCATAGTGCTAGATTTCACAATTTTTTTTCCGAAATTTATTTCCCTACAGGTCTAGCAAAAACACCTGGCAGTAGCGGCATCATGGAGAACATGAAAAATAAGGTTCGAAAATTTTACCAGCGCTCACTTTTACTGAAAAATATAGCGTGTATCCTAAACTTAACCAAATCTAGGACTTGAACGATCGGCCTGTTCTCAAGCATCAGAGCTAATAACAGAGTAAGGGAATTCTCAACCGGAACAAGGTTTGTTTTCTTGATCGCGCTATAAAACCTCCTTACCTAGCCGTAACTTAATCTAACCAAGGGCTTGAACAATCGGCCTGGTCTTAAGCATCATAGCTAATAACAGATTAAGCGAATTCTCGATTGTTGCAAGATTTTTTCTCTTGACAGCATTACAAAAACTTCTCACGAAGCACATGAAACAAATATGAATTGCACTGCCTAAAAAATTATTTATTCCGCGAAGCATGACTTAGAAGCTTGCTTTCGCAAGGCGTTCTACGCTGCTTTTTAATTGTACGGGAAAGCCAATACCGTCGGTGAAAAGAAGCCCTGTCTGCGAAGATATCTCTCGTGGGAAACATTAACCCTTGCTGAGACTCGGAAGTTTACTCACTGATGGTTTCCTTCATTAACAGGAATTAAGGCTGTGAATAATCATAATTACGGAGAAGTTTGTGGAACCTGTCCTCGCAACCGCACATCGCTGATGGCGCATCGCTCACCCCGAGAACAGAGCCGTGCTGGCGCAACAAAGAGAGTGCTTCATATCCCGCATGCATGCCTAGCGCGTCTTCGTTGCGAAGTATTGCGCGCCGTGAGGAGACATCTATCACACTCGCATAATTATGCGCTGGACGCGGCGATTATGGATGCGATCCGGGTGTCTCCCATCCGTCATATTTTTCTTTTTAATGCACGTCATACCAAGGTGGTGGCTGGCTGGCTTCAAGAGGAGCCAAATCTGGGTCATCTTCTCTGCGTCCTGTCTTCAGGGCTTTTCTTTTGTCTGCTAGGGCTCCTCCGATGTCGTCTCTTACGCATCGTGTGCCGAGAAAAAAAAAATTGAGCAGGATCTTGAAAGGACTGTAGCTCATGTGCATCCAACAAAAAAAAGGTAGTTTCTTGGGAAGAAAACCCTTTCAGACTGCTTGATCTCCTCCTTGATAAAGAAATGACTTCCCCTTATCTTCTTCATGTCATGATCCAAGCCAACCCTAGACTACAGCTGGACCACACCTCCTTCCATGGGATATTATCCCACGGGACCTCTTTCAAATCGACATAACCCATAAGGCTCCGCTTTCTCTGTTCGAGCGCCCTTCTTGGCAGTGGGTGCATGGCAGACCACTCGGTTCTGAGAGGTCGGGACTCAAGTGTGCATACAAACGGAAACGTTACTTGTACCGTGGAAAACCATTCCTGATGGTAGCGCTGCAAAAAATTATGGATTGAGCATAACCCGCCACAGGGAATGCATCTGAGAGTGGTATGATTCGTAATCAGCCTGCTCACATACAGGTGGTCCTCCTTCTAAATATGTTCTCAACTGGTATCCGATCACGATCTGACTGCGACAACAATATATTTTGAGTTTATTTCCCAGAGCATGTACAGGGAATGTGGTACGAAGTGTGGTGATAGAGATGGGATAAAAGCTGCGTCAAAGCAGCTTGACTGACCCCGTCGCAACAAACAACATTGGAATAAACAAATTTAGGAACATTGGTACATACATGTGTAAAGCGAAGAAGAACCGAAAGCAATAAATTCTTCAAACGAATGTACACAACAGGACAAGTGAGAAGCAATGAACACTACATTTGCGAAATTATAGTCAGACTGTACAGTATGCGCCAGTATTGTCAAATATTTTTCCTCGCAGAACACGCACCTGTTTGGTTCACCTGTATCATTTAAGTGTGCTTGTCAGGCTGCTTTTGAACATCTGAAAACCGTGGTTGGTAGCGCTCATGAAATGTGCCAAAGTTCATGATGGCGAGTAAAACGAGATGCCATGTGAGTCGATGTCTGCAGCAGCCGGTAATAATAATAATAATAATAATAATATTAATAATAATAATAATAATAATAATAATAATAATAATAATAATAATAATAATAATAATAATAATAATAATAATAATAATAATAATAATAATAGTGAAAGAGGTGCCGTAGTGGAGAGCTCCGGAATAATTTCGACCACCTGGGTATCTTTAACGTGCACTGACATCGCACAGCACACGGGCGCCTTAGCGTTTTGCCTCCATAAAAACGCAGCCGCCGAGGTCGCATTCGAACCCGGAAACTGCGGATCAGTAGCCGAGCGCCTTAAAAATTAAGCCACCGCGGCGGGTCCACAGCCTGCAATGCTGTTCTCTTCTTCTGGGTTTTTCATTTTAGTGACATCAACAGCTGATGCTGATAAAAGGTAGAACGCTTTGCAAGATTCAAAATAGTGGCACAGGTCAAAAGTCAGGGGTTTTTAGGGGGAACTTGCCCATTACTTGTAGCCCATTTTCGGTACTTAACAAATCTGCTGACTGACTTTTTGGTATCATCACCACAGTAAATAGGATGAAACGCGGAATGTGTGTTGTGCAGTTTTCCTTTTTGTGGGAGCGGTCAAAGTTTTGTACTTTTCTCAATACACCCAGTGCTCTGCGCGGTTAAGTTGCAATGCTTTCTCTGTGAAAATCCCATAGCATATTTGCATGGAAAGTAACACCCACTTTTTTGCACTGGAAGAAAATTCTATTTGGGCTCTATTGCAGTTAAATAGATTAGGGCGCACATCTACATACTTAGCTTGAAAGAGAACCGCCTTTGCTTTCGAGCTGTTTTCTTGAAGACTTTTACCACCTGGCCATTTTCACAATTTGTCCAATCATATGTTCACGGTTTCGAGAAGGTCGTCTTCTTACTTCCTGTAAAGGATGTGCTGGTGCCATCAGCACGAGATGCATAATTTGTGGTGTTTACTGCAGATACAAGATCATAGATGTATAGCAGAAATTAAAGTGCTAGCTCCAGATACAAGAACATTGGTGTAATTCCTGAAAAAAAGCGAGCCCAGAATGCCTCCGTCAAGCATGCAGTGCTCAATACTTGCAGCGAGAGCAGTTCATTGATATTTCGTTTTTTAGAAGGGAATTAGTCGCATAGTTTTTAAAAATCCATATAGCGACTCCACTAACGCCGTACTTAGGGAATTTTTCTTTGGAGAGATCGTGACCGAGTCTTTAGAATGCTTGGTAAAAACTGTAAAAACACGTAACATTAGTTGTCTTGCGTCAATATTTTATAAAAGTAGTTTATTTTTATGAAGTAGAGTAATCGGAGCAGACCGGGCAGTACGGAGGACATATTGTAGTGTTACAATGAGCGAATGAGCGTCTAAGAAATAATTAGTATAGTGAATATTTCTTGCCTAGATTTTGAAAACAATGGTAAAACTGACAGAATTGTTAGTTCAGCATTCTGCGATTGATCCGCTAACACACCATTAGGCAAACACAACTTTGCTTTAATGATGTGTTAAGTATGGCACGATAAGATCGATTGCGAAGCTAACCTGCTGGATTTTATTTCACCTATATCTTCGCACTTGATCCTCTTCAAAGCGGGAAAGAAATGAAGGACTTCGCACTCGTCTGTAGGATGCAAAACTATTAAGTGTTCCAAGAGGGGCAGAAAGAGAGAGCAAAGCATCGGCGCTTTTTAGCACCCTTGATTAATGATAAAAAAAAATAATTGAATTTTTATGCAATTGCTTTGTCCTTAAACTATTAAACATCTACTTTTATTTCTAGAGTGCCTATTTGAAGCTTCCAGGGGCAACAGTGATCAAAGCTTTTCAAAAGTTTATTTCAAACACGTACCGAATCGCGTCAGTGCACCGTTACGCGGGAAATAATTTTATTTCTAAAGTGACCTAAGACGTTCTCTAGCCATTGCATAGTATTGCATAGATCAAAATATGCGAAATGCGCTTGTTCAGTGCATTATGCGCGCCCTCTATCGTGTAAAAAATTTGATAATGGACAGGTTTGCCGGTGTATCAATATTTGGCTTAGGGAACATCCCAGATTACTCTTAAAATCAAATACGAATAAACAAAAAACAAGACAGCCTGAAGACCCGTATTCACCAACACAAGCATAGTGTTTCGTGACATAAATCTGATAGAGAGAAATAATGGAGGCATCTTTTAGTCTAAAATACGAAGAATGCGTTTGATAGTTATCATTACTGCTAGTAAGCAAAGAAGTGGCTCTCCTTAAAAATACAGGGTGTTTTTCTTTCAACTTTTCTTGGTTTTGTGTATCAAGGGTTTCTGGCTTTAATCCTGTGATGTTTTTAGAGTTCACTATGAGCATGTGCGCGAGACCTGTTGGGTCTTGTGATTGTAGATGATTGTGATTGTTGTTGTATTTAATTTTTCTGAAAATTTGTACTTTTGAGTCAACGCTCATATGTGTGTTCCTTATTCCTTTCATTTTTTTGTCCATATGCGTGATTCCACGCAAAATTCACCTTTACCAACAACCCCAAATGTCCATCCCACTACAGTAGATTTAAATCGCAAGCGTTTTGATTTTTTCTTACTTTTTGATCGTCGAAACCAAACAACCATTCTTCGTGGGTGTCTATTGCACACACTATTCCCTACCTAGTTACGCATACATGCCAAAAAAAGAAAGAGAAAACACCTACTCATTGCGTCCGTATCGCCTCGATTGTACCGCCTTCTACGTCACGCGACTCGGCGGCAAGTGGACCGCGATTACAGCTTCGGGTCGTCTCCGCTTTCCTTTCCTCCGTCTATTGCTGCCTGAGAGAACACCAAGGCTCTCCGCGCGCAGTCGGCCCCGAAATCTAATCTCCGGGGGCGTGAACGTGACCGCGCACTCTACGCAGCAGTATGGGGGTCTACGGTTGGCGTATGGAACAGAACTGGCGTCGCTGCGACCGGCCTGTTGTGTTTGGCGAGAGCGCGTTTACTTGCGCGGGAGGAGGTGATGCCCACCGATCACTGTGACGCTCGAGGATGTTTAGGAAGTGCGAGGCTTCAGTTTCGTTCGGCCTACGCAAGCGCTACTTTCAAAGGCACGGATTTCAGGCAACCACGGTGAGGCGACTTCTTCCCCGAAGAGTGTACGGTGAGTGCTCCTCTAATGGAGGCGTGAGTTCCTCCCATGGTGCTGAACGGGGACGTATTTTTTTCTTCTGCGGTAGGACGCTGCTGAGTGTACGTCCGGGAAACGTTGTGATATTGTGCAGCTTCACACGGAAGACCACGAAAGTAAGGAATGGACGGTTGCTCTTTTATTTGGCGTGGCTATACTCCGTTATGGGCTCTGCTTAGACCCTTACGAAAATTTCTGCAGGCAGCTTATAGACTGTCCATTAACTTCTGTCTATAGAGTCTATAGACTTTGTGTAGCCATATCCTATAGACTTATAGTCATGCAATTTTAGTAGAGTTTTTTTTCTCTGGACAGATTATAGACTAAGAATAGAAAAAAAGAAATGTCTATACGAGAGCAACAAAGTCAGTAACACGTCTGTAGACTGTCTATGGATCGGTTCCATAAGGGTAGTAAGTGAATCAATAATTGATGATCGCCGCAACAGTTTTACAATATGCGTATCAACGACGCACGCAAGATTTCTGTGGTCGTGGGTTTACGGAAGTTGCTGAACATCGTTTGAAGGCAGTGAAACGAGTTATTTTTCTGTCAGAGGAATTATTCATCGATTTAAGGTAACTGCAAAAATTGATAAGCTTTAAATTTTTCGTCAATTATATAAACTGCACAATAAGTGCTAGTCTCGAACACGAGAGGAAAGGCGTTCTGGGTTTTTTGCGCAAAAGACACGACACAAAAGAAACGAGGTAGACAGGACAGCGCTTGTCCTGTCTACCTCGTTTCTTTTGTGTCGTGTCTTTTGCGCAAAAAATCCAGAATGCTTAGGCACCAACTAGCCTGCAAAAACATACTCGCAAGGAAAGGCGTATTCAGTTATGCTTCTCACGGTGTAAAACCTTTTTATAATTCTATTCAAGAAAAGCAATATTACTACAAAATTTGACTGCTTCCCACATCCGCTGACAAAGCAATAGCTTTGCTGTGTTTTGTGTGTGTGATGGGAATGTAATTACGAGCTGAGGCAGATATGGGATAAAGTGCAGCATACGCCCAGGGGCTAGAACTCTGGATCGCGCCAATTCTTGACGACGACAGTCAGCGTGAGCGGTCAAGTTCCTCAACAGGCTTTTACCTCTCTGTTCTGCCTCGTATTGGTACGCAAGTTCTCCTATTAAAAGCAACGGCCAGCTACCGGGAACAGTCTTTAGAGTAACCACCACTAGGGTTAGAGCAGAATCCATGTATAGGTAATACGCATAAGATCACTGTTTGGCAGCGCGCGAGTGTAGCTACGCGGGATTTTCTGGCATCTGTTAATCTCTTCCTTGAAACCAAGAAATTCGTTATATATAATAGACAGGCTGCTTATAAATGAAGCATCAAATTCCTTACAAAAAGTAAGCTTATCCTTATGTCTCTATTCCTCTCATTATCACAATGAAACATTATAATGAAACATTATAATATCAATTCATTTTATGTTTTATTTTGTGGTACTTATGTGGAGGCAATAGGGACATCCTTAAGGCAAATTGGCAGGTGCGCCGCTTTTATTTAATAAGAAATGATTTGAGAACTCCTGGCGTTAAATAATTAACGCACAGCTCAAACAGGTAGTAATTCTCCATTACCCTTAGCAAAAATCGTGCTGGCGAGCAGTGCACGAACCGTTGTAAAACTGGAGATAATTCCAGGTGCACAAAGAACAAGCTTGTTATTATTGAAAAGCAAGATTAAGGTAAACAACAACAAATTTTTGTTTTGTATCCAAAGTTGCTGCTCCTGTGGTTGGTTATTCGTTTTTATTTAATATGGTTTATCAGTTATCATGAGCGAAAAAATTGAACGGTTTAAACTCCGAAGCGTTCTTTAAGCTTAGAATTAGTATTTAGTTGTTTACTTCTACGGGCAGCTATCAGCAAGACATTTCATGGAATTTCAGTGCAGAGCTAGTGCCGTAATGCATACATGATCAGGAAGGTAATAATTACCGAAGAGAGCAACTAGGGAACAGACCCTCAAATGTACCCATTGCTTCGTTCCGAAGTTCTCGTAGCGAAATATAAGCCGCGTTTTACTTTGTACTATATCGTTCGTTTGATTTCCTGCGTGAGAGAAGAGACCTCATCTATTTAAAAATGTTGAACTCAACCAGAAAAATCTGCTGGTATGAACTCTGAACTCAGACAGATAGCAATAAATTCACAATCCTGTCAACATTCCGAAGTCGCGAGAGGGCTCAGGGTCTTAAGTCCGACGCACTGAGGAGGTGCTGTTTTCTTCGTACCTCCGGACCAAGCTGAAGATCACATCCACCTGGCGTATTCAATAACTCTTCTCTGGCACATCTGATCATGCTAAGCAACAAGCAAAAATTAGAACTTTATAAAGTGAGAGATGACAAAATAACCGCTGGTCCTTAAGGGTAACGGAGTGGATTCCAAGTGACGGCAAGCGTAGCAGGGGGCGGCAGAAAGTTAGGTGGGCGGATGTGATCAAGCAGTTTTGCGGGGATACGGTGGGCGCAGCCAGCAAAGGACAGCGATAATTTGAGGATTAATTGGAGTGAGTGTAGTCAGGCGCATTGATGCTGAGGCATGTTGGCACATGAAGCGTACTTTGTTGTCCGCCATACACTTTTGCTATATAGTCAAGATTTTCAGCGGTGACGAAATACGAAATATTTGTTCTTTTTTTCATAATATACGATGTCGCGTTCATACATTTTCGGAAGGTTCCGAAATCTTGCGATTTACTGTCGTCGCGTTGGATATTTATTAATTTTTTTCGTTCGCTTCATCCCCCGAAAAGTGCTCAGCGGCTTCGTAATTCTGTTAGAACTGTTTGTCTCGCAGAATAGTGCAGGCTTTATCATTCCATCCCCTTTCAATTTCAGGACCTATGCGGAGCTTCTTTTATCTTACCACCGCTATTCCGGTTTACAATGGGAATAACGAGCATGAGGCCTGTGGTTCGTTATGTTTTCGCAGAGAACAAATAAAGAAGTTAATAAAAAAGAATACTGAAAAGTGTAACTTAACTGCAGTTGCAATACCGTCAGCATAAATTCTGGGAAAGATTTTTTTTCAGCGCTTACTGAACTAACTGTTGTTTGAATTAACTTCTTGTTTGCTTAGCTTTTAACCCGAGGCTCCCCAACCGTTAAGAAATTCGCGCTGTTCATGCAGTAAAAAGAAAAGTCTTAAGTTTCCCTAAGTAGAACCAAAGGTCGATGAGAAGTAGCCCAAAGTTGCGGAAACAATGATACAAGCACGTGACTTTATGTCGATGCAGCAAAACTCTTGGAGTTTTCGACCAACTCTGTCGCATGCACCAGTGCTTTGGGGCTGATATCTGAACGGAGGATGGCAGTGATTAAAATACGCGAGTTGGGGACGCCGTCGGTGTGAGTTTGAATCACATTATGCTTTCAAAACCAAAGTCCTGAAAAGGACACCAAAGAACTCGTCCAAAATTTTTCCCTGCCGTAGGGGAATCTTCACGGGCCGAATAAATTGCCTTGCTTCCAAGATCTAAAGCGCTTTTGGAATGCCTTCTTCACACATTCAATCTTTTATTAAAGCGTCGTCATCTTCAGCTCAATTGCGTCGACTACCGGAGAAATGCTTTTATTTTAGCCCTCCAATTAACTTTGCCCTGTATCACTTGCTGCCACTTTATATCTGCGAACTGACTTCCAATTACATGCGCCTACCTGACTCTGTCGCACCAACCACGCTTTCACTAAAGCTTCCACTATTCGAAATTAGGCCTCTGTCCAGCATCCTGGGAACAGCTGAGAGCTCTACCGAAGTATACATGACAATTATCATATCAATGTCCGTTATTGATATAAGGCGCTAGAGCGAATACCTTTTTCTACCATTTTCATGCGATCGCCTTCATCTGTACGGTATTTTTTGCAGACAGTTCTTTGCTATGACAAAGCCTGTACTCCTAGGCGAATTTTCTTCTGCCTTCTTGCTTCACCCTCTTCGCAATGGTCTACTCGAATTACATTCTATTTACCCTTTCTGCTTACTGACCGAGACAAATCGCCAGGGACAGCATGAGAGGTCGCTAGATTGATGCCCGGCGGCATAAGCCTGGCCAGTGCTGCGGCCAAGTAAAGTTGGGCAATGCGGCGAAACGGCCGATAGCCTGACAGATTGGCGGCTGGAGTTCTTGCTAGTTTGACCATGGCGCGCGCAAAGGGTAGGAAGGCAGATAAGGCAGGCCGCTCTATTGGTCTTCACATTTTTTCTTTCGATCGTGTTACGATGCGCAGACACTGATTGCCAAAGGTTTGGCTTCTCCTCCTTCTGATCAGATCATTTCCCTGAGGGTCGAATGGATATGAGTTCTCGAATATCCTCAGCTCCCAATCGCGCTGTACTGAACCGATGATGTACGATTGTGATGGCGTTTTCAATATGGACTGGTTTTGATCGATAAAAAAGGAAGGTGAGATCTGATTGCTAAAAAGCACATCTAGTATTATTCCGCCTTCAATGAAGTTCTTTCCTGCTTCTGCTTGCACATTTGTGCAGACGGACACACATTGCGCAAAAAAATATTAATTTAAAGATAAGCATGACATAATCATCATTAACTATCTGTGTATTGCAACACTAGTGGAATTCATAAAATACCAAAACACGACACAAGAGTTTGCTCTCCTCGTTTTAGGTTAGTCTGTGGCTCCCCTGCAGCACTGGCTGCCAAGAAATCTTGAAACTTAACGAGAACAGAAAATGAGCGAGTTTTTTCAGTTTTTTTTGTTTTTTTCGGTTATTGCTTTTGGTGCCTATATAACTAACCCTTATAGAAATAAAAGTTCAGTTGTTAGATAGCGCTCGTGTCGTCTCGTGTTTCTTCCTCTACGTCCTCTGTTTCGCGCTGCTTAAAGATGAATCTTGAAACTTGCTCTGTGTAACCTGTTTACATTCTTCAGAGGGTTTTCTCTCACCCTCTCAGTAACCCTGTCCAGAAGCGCATCGTTCGAGCTTTCGACTGAGCGATATCTCGGCTACTCGGAAGAATCGAAAGAAAATGCCCAACTTTATCCAATTCCGGTGCCGGGGGCTGTTTGTTGACAAAGATACTCTGCTGAGACGGTGTCCTAACTCACTCACGCACACTCTTCTTTTTCCTATCCCGATTGTCCTTCTCTGCGAGACTGCTGTTTCTCCCTTCATTTCATCCGTTGGTCCATCCTTCAATTATGTTTGAATGAAGCCTCAAGGCTCTGGCCTACTAGAACGCGTATAGTTGCCTTTTGTTGCTAAGGCTGCGCAAAACGGACACAACAATTTTAGACTTCACCAGCGAAAGACCCCGCCTGCCGCTTAAATAAACCAACAATCCCAACATCACTGCCCTATTTGCACAAATTTTGTTCTTCAGTTCACTCCTTTGCGCCTTTAATGCAGATATCAACCGCCTAAAAATTTAGAACCAAGAATCAGTAACCAATGTTGGTGATGGCTCTGCTAATAAAGAAAATGCTTACCGGGGCCATAATATAAAGAAAGCTGGTCAGGAATAAATTGCCGCAAGGATACATATTTTGATCTTTTAAGCACTGCCAGCAATTTGAACGCTTCAAAAAATGGCAGCTTTTTCGGCCGCCTCCAAGACGAGAGTACGGTAATAGCTGCTAAAGTTGAGAGTTTCTTAGGTTGGAGTGCGCATGCATATAGTTCTAGTAGTAAAAGATCGCAAATTATGTTCGGTGATCCCAGTGGCAAAAACTTCGCTCTGAATCTCGGTCCTTCCATATAACCAATACGTTGATTTTAAGTGATGGTCAAGCGTCCTGTGAGACTGTCAATCGCCTATACGTGGCGTTCTGCAAATTTCTTTGTCTCTTACGTTGGCGTTTGGATACACCTGAGCAGTTAGTAAAGTTAGTCTGAAATACGCATGCAGCGTGACAGCCTACTTACCTTCAGAGTTGGGGCGAATCAAGCCACGGTATTTCAATGCAGGGGACGTGTTTCACCACTTGTGTTATAAAGAACGTTGAGTGTTCCTGACATTGTACCTGTGTTTGGTAGAAAAGCGTAGGTGGGTGTGTTTGCAAACTTAGCGCCTAGATGACATAAACGCGCGGAAATATCGCCTTTGTGACCTTTATACAATGCTATGTTAACCGCCTGAACCATTTATATTAAAAAGTAGAGCACGGTCTTTATGTTTTCAGTTTTCAAAGGCGCTATATCACGCCGATACAAATATTGCGTGCTTTCTGGAACGTTATCTGTCGGTAGGCAAACGTCTTTATGAGATGTCTAGCACTGCGACCTTTGTAACGATGTCTTCTGCTGGGTTAATTCCACACCGTCTGTTAGGATATTTCTGAAACAAAGTGAAGCATATTCACGTGCACAGCTCCATGGGGCCTTATTTAAACGTTGAGAACAGGCGCGAGGTTCTGATGAAGAAAAGCATAGTGTAATCAAGCGACCGAATACTCACGCGCCGTCTTGGTAACGGCGATGTTTTAGTTTATTTGAGGATTTAAAGTGAAATAAAGGACGGCAGCTTTTCGGATCTCATTTCTCACGCCCGCTGGGTATTCTCTTTTGCGTTCTGCCTCGACAAAGCGTCCGTGCGAAGTGACGATGACGGCTGCGAACTAAATGAAGTTTTCTTATGGCCGCTTTCTAGATTCTCAGCGTGAGTGCAAGGAAAGCGAAGGAGCTTCACGCTGTGTCCGCTCAAAGGACTGAAGACGCAGAAAAAAACTCTCTCCTCTTTCCGTTTTCTTCACTGTTTCTTCAAGCCCTTCCGCGTTTTTTCTCTCATTCAGAGCGCAGATGACTTTGCTTTGAAAGATTGATGCGAGTGTATGGAAGAAGATGAGTCCTTTGGAAAGGTTGGAAGCGTGGAAAAGAATGCACAGTAAGGAAATAGGGGATTAACGGAAGGGCCGGCTATAAGCCGGAGAGTGAAGCAAAAAAAAAAGCAGTGAAACCTTCCGGCAGATGCAGTAAGAAAACAAAACTAAGTCTTGATGCATTGCGGGAATACCCTGCGAGTTTTCTTCTCTCGGCACCGGAAGCGGCGTCGAGAACCCTTAAGCCTGGCTCAGTCGCTAGTTTTTTTGCTTTAACTGTCTCTTGCGTGCCTTTTGCAACGAAAAACAAAAATTAAAGGTTCAGCTTAAGATAACGACTAAGCGAGCGCATCCTGGAGGACGCTTCATGGCGGGATTAGGCAGGCCTCTTTAAAAACGTAATAAAAGGGCACAGCTTCACTGGAAAAGCACAAACAAATGAAAAAAAGTGAAGGACTGGCGAAGGTTTCGAAAATAAAACGAAGTAGACTACTAGCTGGATGGAATTTTGACAAATAAAATTTTGGATGCGTACTTACCTATGTATGTATGTATGTATGTATGTATGTATGTATGTATGTATGTATGTATGTATGTATGTATGTATGTATGTATGTATGTATGTATGTATGTATGCATGCATGCATGCATGCATGCATGCATGCATGCATGCATGTATGTATGTATGTATGTATGTATGTATGTATGTATGTATGTATGTATGTATGTATGTATGTATGTATGTATGTATGTATGTATGTATGTATGTATGTATGTATGTATGTATGTATGTATGTATGTATGTATGTATGTATGTATGTATGTATGTATGTATGTATGTGTGCGTGCGTGCGTGCGTGTGCGTGGTAACAGCCATCGCTGCCAGTCACATGAAAGCTGCCCGTGATGTTCTCTTCATATGTGCTCGTGCTCCTTTAAGTCCTTTTCTGAACTATATTCGCCACACGTGTCCCAAAAACCTCGTCACTTGCGGGCAGAGTCTTTCTTCAGGTCGCCGAGTTTCCAATAACGATCCCGTCTAAGTTTGGACAGCGCAAGGAAAACGTACCAGGTTGAACACAGGAAGCATTGAATTTTTTTTTATGAAGTTCTGTGATCAAATCTCAGCACAACAGACAAGGTGAAACACACGATAGATTAAAACTTTTTGTCAAGATCTGCGATCATACCTCAGGACTTTTTGCCAACCGCCTCATGCTTTTTTATTCCATAAGCCGGGAACTCTTATTTCTAAAGTAAAGTGGATTATGTGGGCTGGTTGGATTTAGGACCAGGTGGGCTCTAGCCATAAGCCACGACGTTATTTCTCAACTTCCCTCTTCAACCTCCCAACCCAAACTTTGTGAGCACCACACTATGCGTCTTGCATCCAGTACAAAGAACTCGAAAGGTGGAAAGGGAGTGAAAGAGATAGGATTTAGATAAGTAGCAAAAAAAAAGGTGTCCCTGTGTATTCGTTAGTGCAGATGTCTAGTGATTACCGTTTTTTTTTTCATCGCGACCTCGCCCCTAAGACTCGTGCCCACTCCCCACAGTATGGAAGGCCGGATTACCGAAAGAGAAAAGAAATAAAATTTTCGGCAGTTTTTTTTCAAAATGGGCACTCTCTGGAAAGCTTCTATCGGAGCGCCGTGCAATTCTACCTTCTGCAGGGCTCAACGGGTGGATCAGTGTATTTCTTTTTTCCTGTCGCTTTTGGTGTTGGTTGACACTTTGGTGCCCCCGAGCTTTCCTAGCGAGCATATCAAGGATACCCAGGAAAGACCGTTTCAGGGGAAGAGCGCTGTAGGCCCCAGTGCGCTTTGTTTGTTTGCTCAAGAAGCAGAGCGCGCTTGGTGCAGGAAGAAACAGCAAAGAAAACAGTGAACAGGGTGTTTATCAAGAGGAAGGGATTAGTTGCCGCAGATTAACATCCTGAAAGCGTTTATTGCGACCTTAAAAAAAAAGAGAAATGCAACACACTCAAATAATATATACGTTATGGAGAGTCACTAAGAGCACCAAAGATGGCAATCGTAATAAGAGCTTCGTACGAAATACGAGTCGTTGGTCCGTAAGTACGCGTTAAGCTCCGGCCGCTCGCGCGTAGAAGAGGATTGCCTGAGATTCCCTGGAACACTAACACCTCGCTTCACCGAGCAGAGCGGGTTCTTTGCCTCTATAGAAAAATATTTGATGGCAGAGTTCTGCACAGATTTAGAAGAAAATAAGTACTAAATCTAGTTTGAACAGTCGATGCATTCATTGCTTGTAATTTTTCTAATCTTTGCTTTTTATACGCGCGGCGCCGGTGCTTTATTACAAATAAAGAAAAAACACCTTTAACTCAAAGTGCAGCAGTCTTTTCACTGATCAGTTTAACTGTAATTTGCTCTCCGTTCGGCAACACACGCAGCGAGGCGAGAAGTTTTATTGGAAGTCTGCAAATTCCTGGAATGGTCATTGCACAGTCGAACGAAGTTACATCTTCAAGCGTATGAGAGAGTGTCAGACTCGTGGCTGTTCAGATAACAGCAGTAATTTGGAGAGTGATTGTAACCAACTTCTGGAAACAGAAAGAAGGAAAAGCATGTCGCCTAAATGAAGCCCTTTAATTCCTTAATTAGTACACAATCATCGCCCTGGCGAAAATTACTTTAGACAGCCTACAGTCTGTTCATAGACTTCTGTCTATAAAGTGTACAGATTTTTATAGACAAACCCCAGAGAACAGTGTATAGGCAATACAGACACTATATACAGTCTACAGACAATCTATAGATTTGTGGCCATACACGTTTAGCGGACATTTGTCTGTAGGCAGTCTATAGATTCATAGACTATCTTTAGACTATGTACCTATAGAATATCTCTCGGTTTTGTCTATATATGAATAGACAGAAAGAAATATCTATAGGAAGGCAATGGAGTCTATAAGTCACAGTCTCTATAGACCATTTTTATAAGGGCGGTTAAGGAAGGCTTAGATGCCGAAGCGACACTACTGCGTATATAGGCTGTAAGGCATGATGCAGCATCGCGCTCCTGTCCCATTTCAACAACTGCGATCGTTTGGTGCGCACTGAAGATATCTGCGCATGGGAGTTTTCAATTTCCGCAGGGTGGAACGCAGCCCTAGCTAGTACTGCCAATGATCCGCTGTGGGGGACATAACGACAAAAACTCACTCGACATGGCTATGTGAATATCAGTGAAAATGGACTTCGCAGATCGTGTGGCCATATTATCGCTGATGTCGAACAGGTAGTAAGGTGGAATACTTAGTCCAACGTGATTGAGAGATTAGTACCTTCATTTACCCGACGCAAAAACTGACCTACCTGATAGCAAACCTTCTTAATCACCTTCCTGAAATCATATCTGTTATAAATGAAACCAGGTTTCTAGGAATGTTCAAAAACCGCCTTTATAAATATATATTATCCCTTGATGACTCAGCATATTCTGCCCATAGCGTTTATAACTGATTTCTTTTAGCATCTGTAATTACAGTTAGGTTTATCTACGGTACAGAAGATATGTGTTCCTGAATGCTGCTGTATGTACATTTTACGAATTTTTTTTTCCCTTTTTTTGCAGTGGTCTGTATGATGTGTCCCATGTTAAAGGCGCTTGACGCTTATTAAGCATATTATTGCCTTTTCATCAACCTCCTACATTACTGTGTTGTTGCCAAAATATTCTCAACTTCAACTTCAATAAGGGTGTGATTGTGCTGAGCAAAGAGCTCGAACAAGTGTAAAAGTATTGGAAAGCCTAACGGCCTTCAGAATTCTGGTAAGAGGTCGTAGTTAATTGGAAGCTCAACCTGCAGGATTCGGTCATCCCTTTTGCGTGAAGCATTGTTTCGATGCAATGTACCAGCGGAACATTTAACGAGATCGGAGAATTCAATCAAAATACGAACATATATGAAGTAGGGCGCTTGGCGGGCTGTCCGTCGTGTGCAGCAACTTTCTGAAGTGGAACCGAAGCAACTGATCACTGATTGGTTGACGCTGTTTCCGAACGGTCGGGCCAGAATGTCGTGTTGAGCAAAGCTCTAATGAAGGTTGGTTTATTGAGCTTCGTAGTAAACTGTACTGGAGCGCCTCTGTTGATAGATGTTGCAGAGGGCCATCTGACTGGTGGACCAAGCGTTTATTTTGTTCAATTTCCCCGTTACGCCGCCGAGGCCTGAGGAATAAATGCTATGCAAATAACGTACAATCTTCCAGGTATCCTGGCAATATCAGCATGGGCGGTAACTAGAGATATCAGTTACAACTACGTGAAAAAAGCAGTGACATTTTCGTGCAATAAACTATTGATGATTTTGCTGGGAATGAATGTCTCACTCTAGGGTAGCTTTTTCTTGTAAGAGATCGTTTATTTGAGAATCAGCTTAGTAAAACATGTGACTTCAAAGCAGGAAACCTCTGTGGAGATCAGCCATTATGCTTATTCTATGTATTGGATCCCTGAGGGAACTGATGCAGTTTGGTATAAAATAAATTTGCTGGAAAACATCTAGGTTGAGGATAAGGCCAGCACAAAAGAGGCGGTGTCGCTTTTCCTCTAGCTACGAATACAATGTACGCTTTCAGGAAACATGTCCAACATTCTTGGACAACAATTTCGAAAATAAGAAAATTGTAAGATACTGTTATGAAAATATTGAAGTTGATGGTCCAATCTTCTGATATGTAGCACAATCTTTCTTTTAAACTGTTTCCATCGAACACTGAAGGCTGCCATAGAAAACAAGTGCGGAACGCTTTTGACATTAGAAGAAACATTATTAGAAAAAAGATTGCAAGAATGCAGTAGAATTATCGGCGGATATATTGAATCATATAGTGAAATCTTTCATTATAATAAAAAAAACTGAGTTCATAAACGGTTTCCCGGTCAAAATGTTTTTTTCTAGAATATTTGGGTATGCGTCGGTGGCAGATCTGCTTTATTCACGTAAAATCGGTTATTCGATTACGAACGCTACATCTTTAATAACTCAATATCCACATCCTTATTTCGACAGACCCATAAGAGTTGCGGTTTAAAGATGTAGTGGTGGACGGTATCTCTCTGCAGAGCAATTGAAAGTGGCTGAATCTTAAAAGCAAGTGCCTGAATATTGGCTGATATGACCTGAACGTGTAACCTTCCCGAGTCATTGCTACAGTAACGACAAGTAATGGCTTTGTAGTGTCGGAGTATCAAGCCAATTACACCGACAAGAACTCTTGCTGAAATGACCCGCCGCGGTGGCTCAGTGGTTAGGGCGCTCGACTACTGATCCGGAGTTCCCGGGCTCGAACCCGACCGCGGCGGCTGCGTTTTTATGGAGGAAAAACGCTAAGGCACCCGTGTGCTGTGCGATGCCAGTGCACGTTAAAGATCCCCAGGTGGTCGAAATTATTCTGGAGCCCTGCACTACGGCGCCTATTACTTCCTTTCTTCTTTCACTCCCTCCTTTATCCCTTTCCTTACGGCTCGGTTCAGGTGTCCAACGATATATGAGACAGATACTGCGCCATTCTCTTTCCCCTCCAAAAAACCAATTATTATGAAGTGTCGAAGATGCCCATTAAATAAAGACCATACCCATCTTTTCAATGCTGAACGCCGTGTAACGTTATTTCACATTGCACTCGCAAGGGATGGTAGCCGAGCCAGTTGGTAGCCGGTTGTCGCGCTGCTGTTGTCTTTAAAGGAAAGAGATCGTTATCTGCAGG
This sequence comes from Amblyomma americanum, assembly GCF_052857255.1. Lineage (NCBI taxonomy): Eukaryota > Metazoa > Arthropoda > Arachnida > Ixodida > Ixodidae > Amblyomma > Amblyomma americanum. The sequence goes on from NC_135507.1 coordinate 39,286,736, forward strand.
AAAGAGATGTCGAGAGTATTGTTTAAAGCTTCTTCTCTTATTCCAAATATGAGAAGCTGAAACGTTTTGAGCACCTTGAACCGCCGTCAAACTTCCGGCTTTCGTGCATTAAGTTTTCATTGGCGCGTTTATTTCCCCACATTTTCTGCAAAAGGTATTTGTATGTTCGCAAACTAGCGTTCATTCTCCTCTAGTACTGTCATACTGACGCTGTTGTTTTCACTCGTTGATGAGCTACCGGACATGATGACTGATTTTCTCTGCTGCTACGACAAGAAAACGTTGATTGAATGGACTAATGTAAAAAGGCACTCCAGTGACTGGATGATTACTTTTAAGAATAATGGCAAAAATGTTTAACCTGCAGCCTTGCAAATCTGCGTTTATGGAAAGCCGCGCCAGTCATCTTTTGGAGTCGTCGTGAGGACAGCATGCTTAAGCTACAGCCTGAGCAGTAATTTTGCCGTGAGTCTTAATGCTACCTAACTCTCGTGGTTTAGAGGAAAAATAAAAGCAGAATCTCATTAAACGCTTGTATTAATCACAAATATCTGCCTCAATCTGAGAAGTTTCCTATGAGAAAATATCACTCGGGGATCATTTTTTCGGACAAAGAAAAAGAAATTTACTGGAAAATAGCACACCATCAACCGTCCGCCTAAGAGACACCCGCCAATCTGCCTTGTTTTCCCAAGTACGTGCTCCTGAACGTGTTCTTGTGACAACTGGTTTTTCTCGGTAACATTACCTTCGCTATCGACCTGAAACGTATTTAGGCATTCTTTTTGGTGTGACCATATAGAAAACAAACTATATTGACTTTATATTTTTAGTCAGCCCCAAAAGAAGGATATAATCCAGTTCTACATGAAATATACCAATACGTTTGGAGAAAGAACAACCCGTAGGAATGTAACTCGAGCACGGTGTGCCAGGCTAACGAGAAACGCTTAACACTCTTGAGACCAGAGGAGCGACGGACACCCTGTAGCCGTTAGATTTGGCTGGGTGGACTCATGTGAAGCGTTGTAAGTTAACGGAGTGGCGGCAGTCAGCTAAATGACATTGCAGAAGAAAAGTGATGCCTAACATCGTTAAACCACCAATTTGTTGACAGGTTCACTGCATTGTGAACAAGTAACGGCAAAATAAAAACTGTTGATGGCATCACATGTTGTGTTGCGACGAATTCTATCGGTCTTTTACGGTTACATAATTACAGATCGACAGGTAGCTTTCGTTGAAAACATCCGACATCTCAAATATTAGAATTTCTGTATAAAGCTTTATCAACATCATGGAGAAGATTATGAAAGGTGAGAGATGTCAGGACATCTGGCACTGATGTATAAATTGGAGAGTGATCAGTGATTGGGCGAATAATCGAGTACGAACACTCCATATGATTGAAGAAAACACGCGGTTCGGAACCCTTCTATGCCCGCCGAAGCAGAACCTGTAATCCATCTCCAAATATACCGAGGCAGTCCATAGAAAACCGATCTAATGAGAGTAAACGGTTACTTTTACTTTATAAAATGAGGGATTTGCTCAGTGCGGTTACGTTTAAAATTACGTGATGCACTTTGGCACTTTTGTAACGGAATTTAACGTAGGTGGTGAACAAATATACGTTACACATGTATAATACAAGAATTTGTCTCGGCGCTAGAATCCTTTTATAATGTCTGACAACCAACTAGCCCCACAGCAAACTTTCAAAGCATAAGTCGTCAGCTTGCGAACTTAAGTGTCCGCGAAGTAAGAGCTCTGCTGCCTCTCCGTTAGCGTGATGACCTCCAGAAAGGTGCTACATCACGCGAACAAGGCTAGTGCGTTCCGCTCCTAAATAATTGACAGGATAGAGCTAATGAGCCGCCCAGCACTGCCCAGCCGTTTAACTTGCACTCCAGTCACTGAGGTGTAATTGAAAGGAGCTGAAATTGCCGTGTAATTAGCCTCGCTCCGTAAGCCTGGTTATATTTATGGGGTGCAGCGGCCGTAAAATGGAATTAAAGTACGGCAAATTAAGTTTGGACGCAGTATGAAACGAGAAAGAAGAAAGGAGGCCATTGAGCAGTGTATAAAGTAGTTAGCCCTGAAGGGCTCTAAACGAGTTTTCAAGGCAATATTGTTTCGTGGGAATGGCATTTAGGCGTGCAAATTGCCTGTAACGGTGTCCTGTATTTTTACGGAGTTGAAAACCCACTTACGAAGCACTGTGTGTGGGTGTGGGTGTTCACTCGCCCTTTCACGCAAAACGTACTCACGCACACAAAGATACGCGAAATGTTAATATAGTGTTTTATATGCATAGATTTCGTTGACGGTCTTCAGATACTTCCAAAATGTATTTTTGTTTAGTTTAAAGAGTTTTATTCTGTGCATCACTGCCACCACTGACAGCGAAAAGGAAATATGTAAGGCGTAACTTGCACGCTGATAAACGTTTTACCAAGTACCAATAGTTGCCTCATTAACACAGACGCTTATTGATGGACAATAACGTTACTGATCATAGTATTTATTCTTTCAAAATACAATAGCCGTTAGGGTTAGCAGGAGAAGCAATTTGGGTTTTTAGCAAACGCTAAAATCAACCCGCGGTGCAGAGGACCCGATGTGGTCACTCATTCAAGTCGGCGTAAAGTCGGGGAGTTGCCGACATTGTACTCCAGCACGAGGCTGTACGTTGATTTCGCAGCTTGTGCCGTGCTTAGCCCGCCGAGCTGATTCTGGTGGCTGGTCTAAATAAACAAATCCTCGCAATTGAAATTAGATATGTCTTTTTCGCCCGGTTGGCACCGCTTAACGGGAGGACGAATATATTTTCACAGTGGCAATGTTTCCTTCAAATATCGAAGTTGACACTCTCGCCTCTCCTTAAGCGAAGGAGTACGTTACTCAGCTTCTCATCTACTCGCCTTTTACAAAGTTTTATTTCAGTCTTTCTTCCAGACTGACACATTTTGTGACTTCTAGTTCATCTTATATGACTGCAGCACATTATGTTCAGTATTTCAAAGTGTGCTTTGTGCTGTTTCTCCCCGATTAAAAAAATGTCTGTGTAAATGAACGAGTATTTATTTTGAAGTGTGCTTTTTTTCCTCTACGTGTGCTTGATTCGTTTTACTGAACTGATTTTTTTTGCCATAATTTCGTCGCCAAACGCGTTCGGTTAAAATCTCTGTAATGAAATGTATACTACGCCTTTTTCTTGTGATATTCGCCGAGCAAAAATTGTCCCATGCGAGAGCTATTGGTATTATAAATGAACGTCAAGATTAATAGATATTAAATTAATAAATAAATAATTTTTTGAATCAAAAAGCAATAACAATGTCAAGCGCTTATGAGATCATTGCGGTTCTTTTTTGCGGGGAGAAAATGTTTTCTTTTGGGCAAAATGCTTGAACAAATGGGTATTTCACCCCCATCTTGTGAGGTCTGAACTACATTGCAGACTTTGCAGCATTACAGCTACACGGGCCAACAAGCAACCCGGGGCTACTCGCACTTAAGACAATGTGTGTGAATCTTTAAACTTAATATCTAGCCGAAAGCTCTGAAGATCTAGAGCGTTAAAAAAGCTGTCCGACCTCTTTAATCTGTCTTTCTTCCCCAACCCCTCAAAAGCTAGTGACAGTCAGAATACAACCGAAAACTCACAGTGGAGCGAATGGCCTATCTTAGCAGGGTGCAGAGGATGCCTTATCCCTACACTGTGACGTTAAGTCTGCCTAGAGTGCTCGTTTAAAATGTGGCAGCTTGGAGCCTCCGTTGGCAACGCTGATTCTGATAACCGATGAGACAGCAACACGGCCGTTTCTCTAGGGAGTAAACAATGCAGAAGTCATCTGCTTACAGGGCGAACAGCAGCATTTCGTTGTTAGCTGATCGCCCCAGCTTAAGGCTGGAACGTGGCCAAGAAGCGGAATGTGGCGCTATATACCACGGAAGTGGAGAATGACGCCCCGCAGATGCCTTGCATTCCTTACTGGCCACTACATGTCCGATTTCCTGCCTCACGGGTGAAAAACACCCTTGTGCTTCGATACCACTGGTAATTGCGGTCACCATGGCAACAAGAAAGAGGATCGCACACACATACTTTGTCTCCAACTCTTGTTGCTCAGATATCCAATAGTCCTAAACGTTATACAAGCCTGACAGTAGATACAGTAGCAGGCAACGCGAAACTCCCTGTTTGTCACGAAAAAAGAGAAAAAGCTGATGAGATTCCAGAGCACAGGGGTCAGTGGAATGCTTCTTTCGGAGGAGATAAGCGTCATCTACTGCACACCTTTCTCTCTTTTTACTTCCGGAAAAGCGAATTCATGTTTAGAGTGCACGATGTTGTGAGGAAACAACACTGAAAAAAAATCTTCAAAAGCAAGTGAAGACTTCATGATTGGTTGAGTATTTAATTTAAGGAACTGAGTAACGGTAGTTTGGTGTTGGCATTTACATCTGCATCAGGCTCTAATTATGCTGGTATTGTTCCTAACGAGTACATCAAGGTCGAATACCAGCGCCATAGATCATGTCTTGGTCACTTCTCAACATGTCATTATTCTACAAATATCCGATCAGCTCTCACCTCTATTAAGTCTCATTTGGAATTCACTACTAACTGACTAGAATTAACTGATTACAACTTCTTGAAAAAAAAGAATGAGGGCTTCGTATTTCAAAGATAAAGTATGTGGTTCTGCTTCTGAAATCTACTTGTTTTGTTCTTTAGGGCACTTCTATCACATTGTCTTCACGCATGCTTGAAATGCTTGCATCGGTCAGTTATTCTCAATGATAGTGCGAAATTTTGCTGCCTGAATTTTTTTCTTAATGAAATAACTGCCCCCCTCTCTTATCATGAGCACGAGCAAAATTGGGTGGAACATTTGATCTTTAAATCACATCGTTGAAATGTCCCGACAAAATATCGTGTTTTTTTTTCGGGAGACCAAAGAAAAAAGAAGGAAGTCGCTTCATGTCACGAACAGTCGTTTACAGTAGGAGGAATTTTTAGAAGCTGCTTACAGTAATGAATGCAGCTGTACATCCTGTTCATTTATCTTCCCCACAACCCCTGATAAGCGTAACTGCACCCGTTGTAAGCAAAACATAGTGTTCAAAGAATTCTTACCCACAAGCAGAGTCCCGTTATTCGAGCTCTTAAGAAACATTCATAGACACGAATTCATTGTCTGATGCGGCCAGCAGCGGTGCTACTTATATGCCGCTGTAGCGAACATCCCCCTTTGCGCTAGAGTGGAACATCCGGTACATGATTGTAAGCGCAGGACCACTTACGTCTCGGCTTTTTCGCAGCACCCTTTCCATATGAGTGCATTTGCAGAGGAAGGGAACGTCATGAAAAGAGGAAAACTTACTCTCCGTCCCTTCTGAATTTTCGTAGAGTGCGCACCGCTCTAACCGACACCGTAACCTCTTCTGTGAGATCCCTCGGCCACGTCGACTTAGGTACTGTTACATGCTAGGGTCGTTGGTCATTTTCGCGTCCTGGACCGTTATTACAGTACGATGGTGTTTTGTTTTCGGCTCGCGACCTTTGAGCACAAACAGCGCTTGTCCTTCATTCCAAGCCATTTTCTAGGCAAACATTTTTTAGCGGAAACCGTTCACCAACGCAATTTTTTTAGTTTACTATAATATTTCACTATAACAGTCAATATATCCGCAGAACACCCACTAGCAGTCTTGTAATTTTTTTATTCACGTTTTTGGTATCGTCAAAAGCGTTCCCCATTGGTTTTCTAAGGCAGTTTTGACTCCTCGATGCGATCGATGGGAACAGTTTAAGAAAAAAGATATTGCTAGATATCAGAACAATGGACCACTACTTGCAATATTTCGATAAAGACTCTTACAATTTTTCTATTTTCAAAATTTTTGCCTGTGAAAGCAGGACTTGTGTTTCTTCCTCTTTCGTCCACGTCTTTTGCGATGCTACCCTCAAGAATCTGTTACCGACTCGCCTGTTTAGCAATTGTATTGACTTTTGAAATGTCTTGCAATGCTTGGAAACGATTGCGATTTAGAGTTAAATTCCTCCCCCGGACGCTTTTCAGTCGGCGTCGTATGAGAACCAAATACAATTTGGTCAATGCTTTTATTTCGATTTTGTGTTCGGTACATAGAAGAACCAGTGCACCATGATACCTGGATATGCAAGTGTATGCTACTTGAGTCACTGTTGCGTGTGTTTGATAGCATGGAAATAAGGACCCTTGTGCTTTATGAGTTGTTTTTCCTTGATTAGAAAAACTTTAAACGACCTCTTGGAATTAGAGTAAATACAGTTTTAAAGTAGACTGTACATGCATTTATTTCTTTGTACCTGGCAGCTGTGCTGCGCAGTGAAGGATATCTCAACTGCACAACTTCACAAGGATGCTGAACTGGGCAAGTTAGAGAGGAAGCATGGTTTTAATAAAAAGCGTGAAAAAAGAACGGGACGGAAGCAAGAGAACACGAACAAGCGCTCTCTTTTTCTCAAAACTGAATTTATTACCAGGAAGTGCAAAGACAAAATAGCAAAGAACACATGAAAAAGTATGAAGACAAGAGGGGCGACTGAAAAAAGCAAGTCAGAGAAACTAACACTTCAAAGAAGGGAAACAAGGGTTTGAAATTGCGATTAGGTCACTGCTTAATCCAGGAAAGTAATCTCATTCTTAGTCAGTGCGATTAAAGCATCGCTTACGCAATCGTCTCCTCGTTTTACGATGCAGAAAGCTCCCTTGTTTCTGCCCCATTCTTTCGCGCTGATTTGTTCCAAATATGCACAACTTGAGCCCAACGAACGCATGTCGTGAATTTCAATTTTAATTTCAATTATATTTATTTATTTGCCATCATGGCACAAGTGACGGCGGGAGCCCGGAGTAAAATCTGTCGTTTGACAGCTTGACAAGGTCACGGGCCACCACTTTGGCAGCAATGCAGTAGCCTGGCACGTTCACATAAATGCAAAGTGCATCGCATGTACATTTCAAGACAATAAAAAACAACCACACAAGCAAAAGCAACAGAGAGAATAAGGCTCTTTAGAGTTTGTAACAATTACCACACCAACCAGTACACCGTGAATACAAGTGCGAAGAAGCTCACAATCTTTGCGAGTTAAAAAAAGAACAAGTAGGTTAAACAAGCGACAAAAGAATAGATTGAAAATAAATGAAAAAAGTGCTCTAACAGGTCGCGGCGTGGAGCGTTTTCAAAAAAAATATTGTTTTCTGCTAGGTTGTTAGGAATTCGGAGTAGTTTATTTTTTAATGTTTGATCCCCATACGAAGTTCCGCAAGTTTTCACGCTCGACCTCTCAATCGACATGAAGTGCGAATAAATCCAGTGACGACAGTTTGAACTCAATTTCCTGCTGTCTGTTCGTTTATGCACAGGTTCTTCATAAAGAGAAGACCGGAAATCGAAGCGACGCGTAAGGATTCGAGAGGCCTGCTCCAGACGGCTCCTCTTCATCACTGCTCGACGACGTCGTAAAAGACGCAGGCAGCAAGATAGCCAACTGAGTGGAACGTGACACCAAGTGAGGCGGACGCAGCCGAAGTAGACCGGCACTTCATCAGACTGACGACAGTCTATAGTCTGCGCCGCAAAAGAAGAGCTGCTCCTCAAACGACACTGCGAAGACATCCGCTTCGGACTTAACGGCTTACTTCCAAGGACCGCTTGAGTGCGTGCGCGTGCTTATGATAGCGTTAGCTGGAAGTTGAGGAGCTTGATTTGAAAACTTTTCAAAATAGTTTGAACGACTTGACGGAAAGTTCTGAGGAGAAAAAGAGCAGTTCTTTGTTGTTTAGTAGTTGAAGTGGCTGCAGTTAACTGCATATCAATCAAACGGGCTTTCCCCGGCATAGACCAGTGCGCGTGTGATTAAATAAGAACGTCGGGAGGAGCGCATTCATCACAGATCACTCTCATTTGCTTCTTCCGGGATTCGAATAGTCTAAGTAAGAAAAGGGGGTTACTGAAAAACTAAGGTAATAAACGAAAGAATTGGTACTTCCTGCATTCGTCTCAATATACAATGCGACGAGTAAAAATTTTCAAGGGCCTCGTGTTCCATCATACTGACAGGTTGTACCGATCATACCGGTAGCTAGTAGATATCAGACACTATCGAACTTCTAAAGGAAGCAATCGGTGTTCCTAAACGCTGATTACGAACCGGACAGCTTAGCGCCTATATGTAGAATGGGTTCGAAACGGCCCACACTAGTTCGCTAAGGGTGGAAAGCTGGCCTAGTTGGTCTCATAATTCTCCACCAGTTTCAATGTTACACTGGAATATTAAATAACGAGAGGCGTGTCTCAAGTATCGCACCTTTTTATGTACAAGCGGAGAGCATACAGGAGTGCTCGATACTAGTAGTACCAAGCAACCGTTAATGGCCAACTTGCGTCCCCATAAAGTCACTCACGTGTAGATTCCTGCAAGACACTTTTTTCCAGTTCAAGTGGACAGTTGAGAGAAAAGGCTGCAAGAGCAGTTAGCCTATTTAGTATATCCAATAAAGGCAGCCTCGCTCTGCGATTGCTTTCAAGAGTTCTGCCGTTTAATAAGGAATCATTTACTGATAAGGGATCAGTCAACGTCTCGAATATATCAACCACGATTTGCTCAATAGGCGGCTTGCAGTGTTGGCGAACAACACTTGTAGGCAGTAGAAGCAGGCTCACCCAAACCTAAGTACTTTGCTGAGAGCTGATAAACCAAACGCGATTTCGAATGTTTGTTCCGTGGCCGCCATCCACCATGGAAGCCCCCGTAACCGAGGACTGTTTCACCCTGAACGACACGGCAATCGTCACAGACTGCGAGGGACTCGGTCTCAACGCCACCTGGAGGACGCCTTCGCCGGAAGGTACCGGGCAATGGAACCTTAGTTCCCCCCAGTTACCGCCCGACCACGTGTACTTCGAATACCCCGAGGAGATGCTAGTGCCGTGGGTGATGAACGAGTATTTCTTCTTCATCGTGGTGACATACTTGGTGACGTTCGCGATCGGTGTCAGTGGCAACCTGGTGGTGATCTCGGTGATGGCTGGTGACAAGACTTCAAGGAACGTCACCAGTGTTTTCCTGGTGAGCCTGGCCGTGTCAGACCTGCTGCTTCTGACGATCTGCGCGCCGCTAGACGTCGCTCATTACTTCGTGGTTCGGTGGGACGCCACCGGCACGGTGTGCAAGCTCGCTGCGTACGCCGAGACGGTGTCGGCGTTCGCCTCAGTCCTCAACATGGTCGCTGTCACGCTTGAAAGGTAAGTGGCTTGGTTTTGAACACTCGTGTGAAGGAAGCCAACAGACATCATAATCAAGTTGCTAAGGAAAATGTTTTCGTTATTTTTACATTGTCTAGGCTTAATCTTTGGGATAACACCAGCGTAATTATTTTATCGCTCGAGATATTTAGCTAAGAAAAAGGCTGAGCATGGAGCGACTTCTCGATAGTAATGCGGTTCGACAGTTGCGCATGCACATTGGGCTTGCCTAAAATTTCGTATCCCAGCTTGCATTTATGTTTAGCATAGACAGACAGAAGAATAGTGTCTTGGCTGCAATCTCAGTAGTTAAAGACCAAGATTAGCCCCCAAACTAGCAAGGGCAAATGCATGGGAAATGAAATTAAAAGGTTACTTTCTAGCTGAACGGTCTATTGAGCATTTACTTCCATTCTTGCGGGTATATGAGAAAATAATCTTTAGCACAGTGGTATGCCTCACGTAAGAAGGTATTCATTGTAACTCTTTATTATATGATGCACAATATGGCAACTGACGTTGCATGACATGCGTATTATGTAAACATTCAATGATGTTATAGCCTTGAGCTGATTATACCCTTCTTAAGATTATGCCTTCGCAAAGGTGCAGCAGATCGCATAAGATCAGAAAGTTGCTCATTAACGCGTACCAGATTAGTGTATTGCCTTAGCCAGAAAAGCAAATGAATGAAAAACATCTAGTACATTGCATTTTCGCCCACCCACAGGTTTGTGGTGATCGTGTTCCCCATCCATTCCCGCACCGTGTGCACCATGAGCAACTGCAAGCGGCTCATGTGGGGCGTCTGGCTTGTCTCCCTAGTCGTCGCCTTGCCCATGCTTTTTGTCAAGGTAAGCCGCAGTAGAAGCGTGTTTTTCTTTAAAATGTCGCAATAAAATGCAGGCTTGTTGTAAGCATGTCCTTCACATTTACTACCACCTAGGCCGTGCACTATTCAGCACCGTACCTTGACGCTATAGCGGTTACCGGCAGTAGCCGCTCAGACAGATAAACGCTGTTAGGTCGGTAGGAGGCTTGCCTAGAGCACTGTAGCCGTGTGCCAAGGAGCAAATAAAGCAAAATTATAGCCCCCCCCCCCCCCCGCCCATCTGTTCAGAGCTGTAGGTGGCGGTGGCTTATCTAAAACAATGATCTAGAGGGACGTTTAACAGCCGTTTATAGCATTAACTCCGTCATTTTGAGAAACGATAATTTCTTCCTGCCAGAGTATGTTTAATCCTATAACCACTACTGGAGTGCTAGGTTTCCTGCAATACAAATTTTTCAGTCGCGACCGCCCTATGTTTGTCGAGAAAAAAGCGGCCGACATTAAAGAAAACGTCTGCCTCGAAGACATACTTTTTCGAAATATATAATAATAATAATTCTTTATAGAAGAAAGAATTCATGCAGTCTCTTTAATCCTAATTTTCTGTAAAACAGGCAATGTTAGTGCTTTGGAAGTTACTTCCACATTCCGCGTTATTATGGAGTGTGCTAAAAAAACCCAGCTCAATCGTGTCTTTCTAATTCCAGCGGCATCGCGAAAGCTATCCTGAATGAATGCAAGTGTAGAACTATGGAATACATATGAACGAAGCACAGGAAACGACAGATCCTAGCACCCCTAAAAATGTGCGGCCAAACCGCCAAAATACTCGTATTTTGAGACTGCTTATAGGCTCAATAAGATTATTAAACCATACATTGTTACCTTTGACCACGCAGTATGCTGCCTAGAGACAAAACCCTTGCATTATCGGTATTATCTTTTGTTCCAACATGCAGAATGTCATCCAAACGACGTTCACAAACCTGCGCGTGAACGTGACCATCTACAGCTGTAAAGACGAGCACGACTGGCAGGGCCAGTCAGTGTCCTGGTACCGCCTGGTCACTCTCTTTGCCCTTCCTTCGGTGGTTATGATCGTGTGCTACTCCTGGGTGATCCTGGAGCTTTGGGTCAGCACCAAGACCATGGACCAACTGACTCAGTCCGCCAAATTCAGGTATTCGGATTACTGATATGTCTATCCAATGATGCGGGGACTGCGCCTAAATTGAAATATAGCTGCAGCACGGCGGTCAATTGATACTTATAGAGTATCGTGACGGGGTATCCGTTACCGTGATCCGCTTCCGCATGCAGTCAGTGCGCATGCGCTGATTAGTCTCGACGCAGCAGGCGTACGCGCAGCTTGTCGGCACCTGGCGTCATATGGCATCCTTACGGCGATCTGAGCATGCACAGCGGCGGGTCGCAGAACCACATCGCCGTAAAAGATCATGCTATGCTCTAAGCCTCGCATACAGAAAGGCGCGTTAATAGACGTGGCACTCCCCTTGCAACACCTCCACATTTTCTGCACTTATGGCTCCTACTTAGGTGCACTGCAATATGCTAAAAAAAGATGTGTATTTAATAGGATATAACACTTAAACTGCCGGCCACCTGGAGCGGCTGAAGTGACCTACAGATATCACCATCTTCGTGAAAGTAGTCTTCTCCCTCTCTCTCTCTCTCTCTCTCTCTCTCTCTCTCGAGCTTTGGTAATTTGCAGGTGCCGTCTCGAATTTAAGAATAGTCACCGAGTTCAATAATTCCCTAAAGTCCATCAAATAAAGAGCATGGACCAGAGAGACTGGGCAGCTGTACTTGTTTGTAGAGAGCAATGATTTGATTGGTGTGATTAATGACTGAAATACCTAAGTGCCAAATGGCCAGAAGTGAACTATTTCCAAGAAACCCGACCGTTTTTTTTTTCTGAAAATAACATTTTGCGCAAGTTTTGACTCAGCTTTCACATTTTTTTTTTTGCTGCAGTTACCAGTGCCAGGGACCCACGACTCCTAGGCTAGGCTCACTTCCCAGTCCGGCTCCACAGCAACCGAACTGCAGACTGATCCTCCGTGGCCACGCCAACTCGGACATCAGGGACGTAAAAAAGGCTCGCCAACAGGTAGGCTACCTAATAACGCCACGATCCTCCACCCTTGCATTTTAACGTCACACTAATTTTTTGCTTTGTATCGAGTGTCTAGGCTTTATAGGGAATAGATGCGCACATTTCTACCCCGGTGACAGTCAGAAGGCAACTGTCTTGACGCCCCGGTCTTTGGCTGGCTGAAATTTTATTCAGTGCTGTGTTTTGATGCCTTTAACGTAAGTGGCATTTTAGCTGAAAAAATATGAAGCCGAATAACAATAACGACTGTACTGAGGGTGAGTAGTAATAAAAATTTTGGGGCTGCAAAGAATTTGCGCTCGCATAAATTATTTATTCAGCTGCCAAGTCGTGAGACAGAGCATGTCTGATGCGTTTTCAAAGAAAAACGCCTGCTCTCAGAGTACAAACTGAGACAGGGTGCTTATGATGGTGGGGTTCTATAACTTAAAGCTATCGTTCACTCTTACGGAAGCAAATGCGCTCACTAGAACGTTCGCTATTACTGCAGGTCATCAAGATGCTGATCCTCGTGGTGATCTTGTTCCTCCTGTGCTGGGGTCCGCGGCTCGTCATGGAGATCGTCGTAAAGTGCTGTCTCAACGTCTTCAACCACGGCGTGTACGCTGTGCGGGTTCTCTTCTACCTGCTCCCGTTCGTGCATAGCTGCCTGAACCCTATCGTCTACTGCTTCATGTCGAGCAAGTTCCGACGGCGCATGGTGCGATGCTGCCATCGCACCTGCTTTCAGTCGCGCTGCCATGTCAAAACGGCGGCTACCAACAAGCGGTGCTCGTCCAGGAACGGCACCACTCGCCTCGGTTCGACTTACACCTTCACGTCCTATGCCACGTCTACGGTGGCCATACCGTCCTCGATGACACCGCTACCGGGCGACCCGCTCGCCTTGTGACAATCGTCCTGCCCGCCGCAGCACCCGCGCGGCGCTCTGCACTTGAAAGCCGTCGGTGGTGTTGTTAAAGGAGCCAAGAAAAAAGCCGCCCAACAGCACCTTCGCTCTAGAGACACTACCATTGAGGACTTCCTGTAAGCGCCTCGAAGTGTGACTAACCACCCGGGCTGAGGCTGGCTCAGAAACTCCACGGCTTCAAGTATGGATCCATGAGTGTTTCAGTATGTGTGGAGACGCCTCTGTTAGGTGGCCTCATAAAGCGTTCAGTGTGGACTAAACGTTCTTCTGAGTGGCTCGAAGTGAAGGGTACCGGAAGAGGCCGTGGATTGAAAACGTGACAAATCCCCCTTGCAGCGTCTGCCAGGAGTCCTGCATGATTTTTCCAGAGGGCTTTTAGAGGTTTCGTTGTAGAGGTACATTTATCGACTAATCGAACTCCAGAAAGAGCCTTGTTAAAGATCCTACAGGACTCGAAAAATTGATATGTGCATTAAATCATAGTCTCCGTGGAGGTCAAGGGTTCTTAGTTGACATTAAAACCACATAAAAGTGACTATAATGCATTTTGAAGGTGCATTCCAAGTAGTCATCACGCCAGAGTGAAACTAAGCTCCATTCAGGAATGTTCCGAGAAGTGTCTATCCACAAAGGTGTTATCGGTGTGCTTCGCTTTTTTAAAGAAGAAAGAGTAGCGATGGAGCATTTCAAGAGCCAAGCTCTATGATGCAGTGTTTTTCGGGCCATTTCTGTTGTATGACAGCAAACGTCTCCTAAGTGACCCGGCATGAAGCGTTTTCCTGCGTGCTCTGAGGCGTCAGAAAATTGGCGTAGAGCCTGAACGTTGTAGTACGTTTCCCCAAGAAGTCGGCGTCCAGAATGCTGATCATCCGTGATTGCTGTGGCATTCAACGGTCGGCTCGAAATCGCTTTATATCTTTGAAGTTATGACACTCGACGTTTCTTGCCATTGTAAATAGTTGCGCGCCTGATTTCTTTGTGGAACGAAGTGGCGGGCTGACGAGTCTAATGGCATGTTCCACTCGGTACACAACAGCTCTCTTAATCCGTAATGGAGAAAACTCCATCGCCAGTTGCCAGTCTAGATCACCCACTGAAATAGATCTGTTTCGCAGAGCATCCGGATCCCCGATTCGAGCACCCAATAAGTCACTCCAGAAGGAATGGCTAGCGCGCTGTTCATCAGATTATTTCAGAACTGTTGTGAAGCTGTGCAGTGGTGATTCCTATTATATCAGGACTGTACTTTCAAGGAGGTGCTGCTATTTGAAACGTTATCATTGTGGACCCACCGTATTAGAATCTCATGATGCCAAATCAACCTCGAGTGTAGAAGTTTGCTTACGGTAGTTTTCATGCCATTTTACACCTGTTGTCTATGCCCAGCAGGCTGCATGAAGTGTGTGTGCGCGTGCGTGTGTGTGTGTGTGCGCGTGCGCGTGTGCGCGTGCGCGTGTGCGCGTGTGTGCGTGGGTGCGTGCGCGTAGGTGTGCGTGTGTTTGTGCGCGTGTGTGTGTGTGCGCGTGCGTGCGTGCGTATTAGCATCTACATAATACATTCATCAGTTCTTCACGGGCGCCGAAACTGATTTTAATAATGCATATATTAGACATTGAATTTTTGAAGATGTGTCTATGAATTAGCACTTGAGCCTGGGAAAATGCACTGTGAGAATGTCTTGAGTCCAGCGGTTTTAACGGACGTCTTTCTTTGTGTCGTATTTAATCATTTCATAAGCTGGAACGAGTGTTCACAGAAACGAACGCCGTCCTTCACTCGAGGTTGTGCCCCAAAGGCAAACTTTAAATGCGCCAAATGTAAATGACACGGCTGGTGTGCCACACATGACGTTTTTTGAAACCTTTTGAGTGAAAAAAAAGGAAAACTATATACCCCCTCACCTTCCGCCTTTTGTGGTCGACGTTCATTACCCACGCGTGATGGTGCTGTTTATCGGTCAAGGCATCCTGACTATGCTCACTCCTGCGTACCCTGAAAAAATTACGTTGCTGGTCTTAATCCAAATGTTGTAGCCACCTTGAGAGCTCTTTAAAAACACAATTCGTGTTGCCTTCAAAACTCTTCGACTGATGCGCTGTCCATGACTGTGTATTTGGTGCTTAAATCCTTGGTGCCGTTGTTATTGTCAATACGAGTGTACATGCCTCCTTGTATAGCTGAAAAGGATTTGTAACAACAGAGTGCATGAAAACGTGAGGATCGAGCTGAAAAATACATTTTGAAAATAGCAATTTGTTGTGAAGTGACTGTGAACATACCTCCTGCCTGCACTTCAATATGAAAGAAAGGAATAACAGCCCACATTCGTGACCCGAAAAATTTTCATAATATAGCCAGCACTAGTCAGGGGCATGAAGAAAATCTGAGATAATTGGGTGATGCGCTTTGTTGTGTTGTGTCCTTGGTGTTCATCTGTGTCTTGTGTCCTTGCCCTCTCTTGTCTGCGCTCCAAGCAAACAAAAATCAATAAATGAGCACCGCAAAGTACTGTCTGTGACTCACACAATTTCTGCTCCAACTGTTCTCCTCCGCTGGAAGGGTCCCGGTTTCTAAGCCAAGGGGCACCAATCCTGGAGGATGCATTACTCAAACACTTGAACAAGTTTCTATAGGTACGGTATTAATAAGAATTGTAGGAGCACATCACGCAACAATGTTAACGCGCTCTACAAAGACCACAAAATGTTTTCTTTGCTTTCTTTGCTGTTTTGCTCGCCGCTAAAGGCGCAGCGCTAATCGTGTTTTAACGCAATAGCGTTAAGGGTTCCGTTGTGCAGAAATCTGGCATCTTCTGCGGTGCCGTCAGCGAAAAAGCGGGTGTCCCTTCAGCCACCACGTGTCCTTGAGACATCCCGAGAAACGCTTAACTTCTACGCCAAGAGTTGTATGAGGGCTTCCAGCGGTATTTTAAAGTTGAGAATTACCAATTCCCCATATGTGCTACATAACCAATTAACATGTTACTTGGTTGTGTTCAAAAATTGGAACACCGGAACCAAATTTTTTACTTGACTTCAAAAATTTTGTTTCCGCATAAAGTGTGATGATTTGTGATAAGAACGTTAATTTATTACTTATTATTAACTTTATTAAAGGCGTTTAATTATTATTGGTAAAAGGAGATATTTAGGCATTGTCACGGATCTGTGTTTCTGAACCTCTTTTCGCGCAAAAAAAGATGTTAAAATGAACAAAACAGAACAAAAATAATGAAAAATGGTAGGTAATTTCTTGAATGAAACATAGAGAACAAAAGCCTTTGCGGTTTTCATTGGCAGTGAGTTTTGTGCAAATGTTTTTTTTCGTAAGATTGGCACTTAGCAGCAGCAAAATTCAAAGAGAGGAGATACTCTTATTTGAGTCTCTCGCATTACGTAGGTTGGCGTAAACGCTGTCCCATTGTGTCTGTCAAATGTTTAGACCCAGATTGCGGATGCTACCAGATAGCGCGTTCCTGTACACCGTACCGAGCATACGTTATATAAGTTGGATCTGCCGTATGTCTTCGGGCTCTCACCTTCCACCTACATGCGGCTTCTGAGATGCGGTTCGAAACGCTTGGGGCATCATCTGCCGTAAACGTGTTCTCAAAATCACGTGTTCAGCCGAGGACGGCAAAGGCTGCGCGGAGCGAAAGGTGCGAATTACCTGTAGACAACGAAGGCAGCCCAAGGCACGTGCAGAAGGTAGTCACGTGACAATGGAGTGGAGCCGCGCGTGAGTCATCGTGGGACGACCATATCATAGCTATAGCGTAAAATCCACTGTTCAAGAAATTCTTTCCTTCCTCCCCGGATTCTGGAGCATTTAATGCAATACAGCCCGCACGGACAAAAACGCGTTTTTCTCTGTAGTTTGCTATCTATAACTTGAGAAGACATTACAGGCAGCAATTAGCTTGTATTCAGATGGCAAGGACAAGAAGACATTCGCGCTTCAAAGGGCCATCAAAGCTTTTTCAGACAAGAATACATAACTCTATATGAGAAGCGCCTATGTTCAAAAAACAGAACAGGCTAAAAACTTTACACCTATTGTAGTTACAGCTACGTTTTTTTTTCATATTTGTATTAGTGAGCGTATGTAAGTACTCAATTGGAAGTTTTTTCTTTCAATCATAGCTTCGTAGGGCGGCGTTTAAAAAACTTAACGCTGTCTTGTGATGCTTGTAAGGTTGTGCTTAAGAGTCCCCTCCTATTATTATTTTTCTGCATCGAAAGGTCTTGTTTGTGCATTGAAAGCTTATTGCCATAATAATAATGAAGACGCTGTCAGTGGTGATATTAATCGCTCATTCTTACACCACCTACTGACTTCAGGCTCATACGGCTGGTGGGCAACAGGCGTAGTCATATATGATTCGGAAAGATACTTTACTTTATAGCTTCTCAGTATCGGGAGCTGACAGATCTGAGCACCTGTTTACACCTTATATGTCCACTTAAGTGTTTGCGTACACTCCGCGTACTGCACTCATTATCAGGTAAATATTACAGAGCATGAGACCGAAAAAAAGATTTCAGCCATTTATCGTGAGGGTGCAACAAGTGATAAGCGCTGCAGCTTCACAAAATGACTATCACTATAATGACGTTACTTTACGCATACCTGCCCGTTCCACTGCACACTGAGCTCTTTAGCCTCTGCCATTGAACTGACACTGAAAAAACACGTAGCCGCCGTAGCCAAATAATTATAGAGCAAATTCGTGGCAGCAGAGACGTGTTGCCTCCATCTTGGTGTCGCTTAGCACCACCGGCTCCAAATAGGCAACCCGAGCTGGTCTTCGCCGCACAGTGGAGACTAGATAAGAGCTGCCGCGGCCGCTAGCGGAGAGCTGTGTTTACAAGTGTAGGGTTTTTATCGTTTTTTCTATCTGCCGAACGCCGCATGCGGACGGAACGGCGTAAATGGCAGACGGGAGGGAAGTAAGCAGCTAAAGTCTGCGCTGTAAATGCAATTCCCAGTTCAACGAGGTATGCTTTCAAAGCTATTGGAACAAGTGGCTAAGGTTTTACATATGTGAAAAAAAAAACACTTGGCAGCGCGGCGCCTAAAAACGTGTGTACTGATTTCCTGTTTTTTTCTTACTGCTATTAAACTTACAGGTACGCAGAGTGCGCTGAGAAGATCGTGCTGCACTAAATTCTACCCATTATTTGTCTCTAATAAAATTGAAATTGGTTTTTGGTGAAAGGAAATGGCGCAGTATCTTTCTCACATA
This sequence comes from Amblyomma americanum, assembly GCF_052857255.1. NCBI lineage: Eukaryota > Metazoa > Arthropoda > Arachnida > Ixodida > Ixodidae > Amblyomma > Amblyomma americanum. The sequence continues at coordinate 39,305,166 of NC_135507.1, forward strand.
TCGTTGGACACCTGAACCGCGCCGTAAGGGTATGGATAAATGAGGGAGTAAAAGAAGAAAGGAAGGAAGAGGTGCCGTAGTGGAGGGCTCCGGAATAATTTCGACCACCTGGTGATCTTTAACGTGCACTGACAACGCACAGCACACGGGCGCCTTAGTGTTTTGCCTCCATAGAACGCAGCCGCCGCGGTCGGGTTCGAACCCTGGAATTCCGGAACAGTAGCCGAGTGCGCTAACCATTGAGCCACCGCGGGGGGTTAATCCGTCTCTAGTAAATCCTGTGTCTGCATACAAAGATTTACGAAGCGATGGAATAAAGCATTAAAAAACTATAATTAGAGAAGCGTACCTATGTGTTTTTAGTACTGTTCACAAGGAAACTAAGTGCACTAGGCATCGGTATTGCATGCGCGCCTCATCACTGTTTCGACCCTTCAGATTTCGGGCTTATATATGCTCGTCGTAATTGCTTCGCGCCCCTACCATAGGCGCCGACACCGACCGTTTCGCTAAAATATTCGGCTAAGTGACCCTTCAAAATCACGACATCTAGCACAATATTCGATTTCATGTGGATCCTCATGTTGGAGTTGCTCTAAAAGACTGAGACAAGCCTCTCCTACTTCGAGTTAAAATATCGAATAAGATTTGCTCTGCTAATTGCTATGAGCACAGGAGTGCTGGGATATAAGTGTGATTAACCTGTGCAACGTCTTGCGTACGCCTGATTGTATTAACAAAATGAGCCAAAATAACAACACTATTCCTAAAGTAAATTGAGAGGGCAAATGTACTTTTACAGTGCACAACAGGGGGGTTTCAGAGCTCACGGCAGGTCTATTCCTGCACATGCTTTCCTTACATTTTCATTAAATACCCTTCCTACAACTTGACGAAGCTGTACCCGCAGCAGCTCACTCGCGTAGCTTGAGGCGAGCATCTTTTTATGGCTTCCTTGTGCTGTTGGCCGCTTCGAGATTGGACCGCACCATCTTATTCAGATGAGCATTTACGACCTGCTCTGGGTGGGGATTTCACAGTGAGCGCGCTATCGTTCAACAGTTGATGCCCTTGAAGGGTTCTTAACAAAATTACTTCGACCTGGTCTTTGACTGTTATACTTCTACTACTACTACTACTTGACCAGATGAACCCTTGATCAACGAACCCTTGACAATTAACATTCCTTCAGGTGCTGATGACTGCACCGGTCGGAGAGTGAAAGTTGTTGACATCGCAAGCATATTCCTTCAGCGCTGTTAGATATGTATGCTAGCCGCTGTTGCACTCCAAGACTGTAGCCGCTCACAAAATCACTTTGCATATGCACGGTCCTTTCGTCGGCTGACACTCATCGCGCGTGATTTTCGCGGATGGCCTAACTCTTCTTTCGGGCTTTTGGTTCATTGGTTTATGCGGTTTAGCGTCCAAAAGCTACCGAGGCTATGAAGGATGTTGTAGTGGAAGGCTCCGGATAATTTCTACTACCTGGGATGGTCTAACGTGCACCAACATGGTTAAGGAACGGCGCTAAGTACGGGACAGGAGAAAAACATGGAGGCACAAACACGGCATGTTTGTCTCTTGTCCCGTACTTAGCGCTGTTCCTTCACCATGAAATACTAACTAGCCCGTCAACTCGCTCTTCTAAAGCGCACCAACATCGCACAGAACATGGCCTCCAGCATTTCGCCTCCTTCGAAATGCGACTCGCGCGGCCAGGCTCGAACCCACGACTTTTGGGTCAGCACCCGAGCACCAAAACTACTCAGCCACAGCGGTGGTTTCGGTTCTGTTGGAAAGTGAAACATCCTTCGACCATTCTTGAAGTGGTTGATGCACAACTGCACATAACACGCAGGCCTTCTGTGCCGAAAACCACGGCCAGGAGACAGCGCAAAATTAACAAGTGCTGATTCGGTGTTGGCTGTGAGGGAAGTGGGCTAGGCAATGGCGGATAGACAGCGGATACGAAAGGCGGTCGGTGTGCGACAGCTTCTTCAAGGAATGTCCCTACTCTGACCGAAACGGGGACGAGAGGGCGTATCCAGGCACCCTAACGGTCATCGTCTTGGCATTGCCGTCGGACAGTTCTGGTTGCTGGCCTTTCCGGAGGACACGGTGGAGAACACAGACGAGATCGAGTTAAGTCTGGCCGGCTGTGGTAATGCCGGTGGCGCGTTCTACATTCTCTACCCATTGCCAAGGCATAGGCAAGGTGCCGAAGCTTTATGACCTCAGCAATGTTGGACGCCAGCGGCTCAATAAGATATTTTTCGACGGTAAGCTGACGCGCAATGCGACAGGTATCGATTATAATTTTATGACCGAAGAACTGAGCGTGCGCTTTCCATCTAGCACTATTGTCCACTTCACCGCCCTCTAAACCATAAAACTATTGTAAACAAATATGGTTTAGTTTATGGGGGTTTAGCGTCCCAGTGCGACTCAGGCTACGAGGGACGCCGTAGTGAAGGGGTGTGGAAGTCTCAATAACCGGTGGTTCCTTAATGTGCATTGACATCGCACAGTACTCGAGCCTCTATAATTTCGCCTCCATTCAAATTCGACCGCCGCGGGCGGGATCAAACCCGCATCTTTAGGGTCAGCTGCCGAGAGCCATAAACATTCAATCACCGCGGCGGCTGTAAACAAATACGTGTTCTCTCACCCTGACTGAAACGGGTCGCCAGAAAGTTGCTCTTGATCACCTAGTATTGTGCAGGCATTTCAAATAAACATCGCGGCTTTCTTGCTTGTGACCATGTACCAACTCTTCAGGCGGCGGCGGTCAGACGAGTGGCACAGCAGACCGAAGTTATTGAGGTTGGACGGGGGACGTTTTGGAGGATAGGAATACATCAGTCTACGTGGCCGGTTTGAATAATTTGAGTTTCAGGGCCCTTTCTTAATTATTCCTCTAAATAACTCAAAGATTACAGCGAGGCACGAAAGATGGCAACTGTATTTACAGCTAAATTTTAATACGCACCGTTGGTCTTGGTTCACAGATGTTTCAGTTGACATTTACCACCAAAGAAAGTTTCACAGGGACTAGTAATAAAAAAAATGCGGTCGCAAGTGTTTTTGTAAACTAGGAAGCGCAAAATACATGACGACGGACAGAGTAAGGGACACAAAAAACAGGTTCACGAGCGCTGCTACCAACTGTTTATTCATGCTGTGGTACAGGGGTTATATAGGAACAGAATGTCGAGCATGCGCTTGGAAGAGGCACAGAAACCCCACATCAGACATGCGCACAAGTTAATGAAAAAAAGAATCTAAAAAGGCACATTTTGATGAATAAACGTGTACAGACGTGTCACTGACACAACGATCGGACAGCTTTCGGATATAATAAGCTTCTAGGACGAGTCTAGCCTTATCAGTGCCGCTCTTGCCTAGAATCGTGGTCTTCTCCATCCTTGCCCTACACGTGCACAAAGCAATGTGACGCACGAGATTAGCACTAGTGTCTGTTTTGTATGTTTTTGGCATGCTCCCGTAGCCGGTAATTAGTACAGCGGCCAGTTTGGCCAACGTATGAAGCCCCACATGAGAGGGGAATGCAGTACACCACTCCTACTGCACATTTGGTGTACGCGACCTCATGTTTTTTGTTGCAGCCCCTGCCGGCCTAACCCGTGATGCGAGGGCATAGCTTAGATAGCTTGTTGGGTGCTGAGAACACCAAAGGCACACGGTGCCTGCCAGCCACCTTTTTAGTTTGTGCGTGAGTTGGTGTACATAAGGGACCACCACCGGCTTCGAAGAAGGGGGCTCAGACCTTTTTTGGGCGCCTTTGTGCTTATGCAGGAGGGTTTCAGCGATAGCTGAAATGACCGGGCCAGGGAAGCCTGCTGATAAAAGTCGCTCAACCTGATCATTGACACTCTGTTGCATTTTATGAGGGCAAGGCTTTTGAAGCGCAGACTCCAGGCAAAGCGACGCGATACCTCGTTTTACCAGCTTGGAATGAGCCGAGTCGTAGCTGAGCAGCTCTTTGTTGGCTCGGGGGGGGGGGTGGGGGGGGGGAGTACATCCAGCAAATATGGTCTCGGCAGAACATAAGCTTGAGGTCTAAAACGCAACGCCTGACTTTCAGGGAATTCATGGGTAAAAACTAAACCTTTTCCGAGTAGATTAAAAGTTTTTAAAGCAAGTGAAACAATATGTTCAAGGGATGTAGGGTTCCCTGGTCTTAAAATAATTAAAAAGTCATCAACATAACTAAAGACTTTAAAAACTGGCCCCCCTTGAAAAGTCTGTGCAAGAAGGCGGTCAATTGAAGATAAAAATATGTGACATAAAATCGGAGCTACACATCAGCCAATACAGATACCTTTACGCTGCAGAAAAAACTGGTTGTCATGAGAGATAAAAGTTACCTGCAAGTGGTATTCTAGTAATCTTAAAAAATTATCCTCCGAGATTCCAGCTAAGTTCTGGAAGGCCACAGCCCCCGATCCGTCAATACTTTTTCTGACCGAAACTAACAGCTCAGCATGTGGAACAGAATAAAACAAGTTTGTATATCAATGGAAAAGGCTAAATCCATCCGATCGTTTCTCTGCATTTTCTATTGATATACAAGACTTGTTTTATTCTGTTCCACATGCTGAGCTGTTAGCTTCGGTCAGAGGAAGCATTGAAGGCTCGGGGGCTGTGGCCTTCCAGATCCGTCAATACTTTTTCTGACCGAAACTAACAGCTCAGCATGTGCAACAGAATAAAACAAGTTTGTATATCAATGGAAAAGGCTAAATCCATCCGATCGTTTCTCTGCATTTTCCATTGATATGCAAACTTGTTTTATTCTGTTCCACATGCTGAGCTGTTAGCTTTGGTCAGAGGAAGCATTGAAGGCTCGGGGGCTGTGGCCTTCCAGATCCGTCAATACTTTTTCGGAGCGAAACTAACAGCTCAGCATGTGCAACAGAATAAAACAAGTTTGTATATCAATGAAAAAGGCTAAATCCATCCGATCGTTTCTCTGCATTTTCCATTGATATACAAACTTGTTTTATTCTGTTCCACATGCTGAGCTGTTAGCTTCGGTCAGAGGAAGCAATGAAGGCTCGGGGGCTGTGGCCTTCCAGATCCGTCAATACTTTTTCTGACCGAAACTAACAGCTCAGCATGTGCAACAGAATAAAACAAGTTTGTATATCAATGAAAAAGGCTAAATCCATCCGATCGTTTCTCTGCATTTTCCATTGATATACAAACTTGTTTTATTCTGTTCCACATGCTGAGCTGTTAGCTTCGGTCAGAGGAAGCATTGAAGGCTCGGGGGCTGTGGCCTTCCAGATCCGTCAATACTTTTTCTGACCGAAACTAACAGCTAAGCATGTGTAACAGAATAAAACAAGTTTGTATATCAATGAAAAAGGCTAAATCCATCCGATCGTTTCTCTGCATTTTCCATTGATATACAAACTTGTTTTATTCTGTTCCACATGCTGAGCTGTTAGCTTCGGTCAGAGGAAGCATTGAAGGCTCGGGGGCTGTGGCCTTCCAGATCCGTCAATACTTTTTCTGACCGAAACTAACAGCTCAGCATGTGCAAAAGAATAAAACAAGTTTGTATATCAATGAAAAAGGCTAAATCCATCCGATCGTTTCTCTGCATTTTCCATTGATATACAAACTTGTTTTATTCTGTTCCACATGCTGAGCTGTTAGCTTCGGTCATAGGAAGCATTGAAGGCTCGGGGGCTGTGGCCTTCCAGATCCGTCAATACTTTTTCTGACCGAAACTAACAGCTCAGCATGTGCAACAGAATAAAACAAGTTTGTATATCAATGAAAAAGGCTAAATCCATCCGATCGTTTCTCTGCATTTTCCATTGATATACAAGACTTGTTTTATTCTGTTCCACATGCTGAGCTGTTAGCTTCGGTCAGAGGAAGCAATGAAGGCTCGGGGGCTGTGGCCTTCCAGATCCGTCAATGCTTTTTCTGACCGAAACTAACAGCTCAGCATGTGCAACAGAATAAAACAAGTTTGTATATCAATGGAAAAGGCTAAATCCATCCGATCGTTTCTCTGCATTTTCCATTGATATACAAACTTGTTTTATTCTGTTCCACATGCTGAGCTGTTAGCTTCGGTCAGAGGAAGCATTGAAGGCTCGGGGGCTGTGGCCTTCCAGATCCGTCAATACTTTTTCTGACCGAAACTAACAGCTCAGCATGTGCAACAGAATAAAACAAGTTTGTATATCAATGAAAAAGGCTAAATCCATCCGATCGTTTCTCTGCATTTTCCATTGATATACAAACTTGTTTTATTCTGTTCCACATGCTGAGCTGTTAGCTTCGGTCAGAGGAAGCATTGAAGGCTTGGGGGCTGTGGCCTTCCAGATCCGTCAATACTTTTTCTGACCGAAACTAACAGCTCAGCATGTGCAACAGAATAAAACAAGTTTGTATATCAATGAAAAAGGCTAAATCCATCCGATCGTTTCTCTGCATTTTCCATTGATATACAAACTTGTTTTATTCTGTTCCACATGCTGAGCTGTTAGCTTCGGTCAGAGGAAGCATTGAAGGCTCGGGGGCTGTGGCCTTCCAGATCCGTCAATACTTTTTCTGACCGAAACTAACAGCTCAGCATGTGCAACAGAATAAAACAAGTTTGTATATCAATGGAAAAGGCTAAATCCATCCGATCGTTTCTCTGCATTTTCCATTGATATACAAACTTGTTTTATTCTGTTCCACATGCTGAGCTGTTAGCTTCGGTCAGAGGAAGCATTGAAGGCTCGGGGGCTGTGGCCTTCCAGATCCGTCAATACTTTTTCTGACCGAAACTAACAGCTCAGCATGTGCAACAGAATAAAACAAGTTTGTATATCAATGAAAACGGCTAAATCCATCCGATCGTTTCTCTGCATTTTCCATTGATATACAAACTTGTTTTATTCTGTTCCACATGCTGAGCTGTTAGCTTCGGTCAGAGGAAGCATTGAAGGCTCGGGGGCTGTGGCCTTCCAGATCCGTCAATACTTTTTCTGACCGAAACTAACAGCTCAGCATGTGCAACAGAATAAAACAAGTTTGTATATCAATGAAAAAGGCTAAATCCATCCGATCGTTTCTCTGCATTTTCCATTGATGTACAAACTTGTTTTATTCTGTTCCACATGCTGAGCTGTTAGCTTCGGTCAGAGGAAGCATTGAAGGCTCGGGGGCTGTGGCCTTCCAGATCCGTCAATACTTTTTCTGACCGAAACTAACAGCTCAGCATGTGCAACAGAATAAAACAAGTTTGTATATCAATGAAAAAGGCTAAATCCATCCGATCGTTTCTCTGCATTTTCCATTGATATACAAACTTGTTTTATTCTGTTCCACATGCTGAGCTGTTAGCTTCGGTCAGAGGAAGCATTGAAGGCTCGGGGGCTGTGGCCTTCCAGATCCGTCAATACTTTTTCTGACCGAAACTAACAGCTCAGCATGTGCAACAGAATAAAACAAGTTTGTATATCAATGAAAAAGGCTAAATCCATCCGATCGTTTCTCTGCATTTTCCATTGATATACAAACTTGTTTTATTCTGTTCCACATGCTGAGCTGTTAGCTTCGGTCAGAGGAAGCATTGAAGGCTCGGGGGCTGTGGCCTTCCAGATCCGTCAATACCTTTTCTGACCGAAACTAACAGCTCAGCATGTGCAACAGAATAAAACAAGTTTGTATATCAATGAAAAAGGCTAAATCCATCCGATCGTTTCTCTGCATTTTCCATTGATATACAAACTTGTTTTATTCTGTTCCACATGCTGAGCTGTTAGCTTCGGTCAGAGGAAGCATTGAAGGCTCGGGGGCTGTGGCCTTCCAGATCCGTCAATACTTTTTCTGACCGAAACTAACAGCTCAGCATGTGCAACAGAATAAAACAAGTTTGTATATCAATGAAAAAGGCTAAATCCATCCGATCGTTTCTCTGCATTTTCCATTGATATACAAACTTGTTTTATTCTGTTCCACATGCTGAGCTGTTAGCTTCGGTCAGAGGAAGCATTGAAGGCTCGGGGGCTGTGGCCTTCCAGATCCGTCAATACTTTTTCTGACCGAAACTAACAGCTCAGCATGTGCAACAGAATAAAACAAGTTTGTATATCAATGAAAAAGGCTAAATCCATCCGATCGTTTCTCTGCATTTTCCATTGATATACAAACTTGTTTTATTCTGTTCCACATGCTGAGCTGTTAGCTTCGGTCAGAGGAAGCATTGAAGGCTCGGGGGCTGTGGCCTTCCAGATCCGTCAATACTTTTTCTGACCGAAACTAACAGCTCAGCATGTGCAACAGAATAAAACAAGTTTGTATATCAATGAAAAAGGCTAAATCCATCCGATCGTTTCTCTGCATTTTCCATTGATATACAAACTTGTTTTATTCTGTTCCACATGCTGAGCTGTTAGCTTCGGTCAGAGGAAGCAATGAAGGCTCGGGGGCTGTGGCCTTCCAGATCCGTCAATGCTTTTTCTGACCGAAACTAACAGCTCAGCATGTGCAACAGAATAAAACAAGTTTGTATATCAATGGAAAAGGCTAAATCCATCCGATCGTTTCTCTGCATTTTCCATTGATATACAAACTTGTTTTATTCTGTTCCACATGCTGAGCTGTTAGCTTCGGTCAGAGGAAGCATTGAAGGCTCGGGGGCTGTGGCCTTCCAGATCCGTCAATACTTTTTCTGACCGAAACTAACAGCTCAGCATGTGCAACAGAATAAAACAAGTTTGTATATCAATGAAAAAGGCTAAATCCATCCGATCGTTTCTCTGCATTTTCCATTGATATACAAACTTGTTTTATTCTGTTCCACATGCTGAGCTGTTAGCTTCGGTCAGAGGAAGCATTGAAGGCTTGGGGGCTGTGGCCTTCCAGATCCGTCAATACTTTTTCTGACCGAAACTAACAGCTCAGCATGTGCAACAGAATAAAACAAGTTTGTATATCAATGAAAAAGGCTAAATCCATCCGATCGTTTCTCTGCATTTTCCATTGATATACAAACTTGTTTTATTCTGTTCCACATGCTGAGCTGTTAGCTTCGGTCAGAGGAAGCATTGAAGGCTCGGGGGCTGTGGCCTTCCAGATCCGTCAATACTTTTTCTGACCGAAACTAACAGCTCAGCATGTGCAACAGAATAAAACAAGTTTGTATATCAATGGAAAAGGCTAAATCCATCCGATCGTTTCTCTGCATTTTCCATTGATATACAAACTTGTTTTATTCTGTTCCACATGCTGAGCTGTTAGCTTCGGTCAGAGGAAGCATTGAAGGCTCGGGGGCTGTGGCCTTCCAGATCCGTCAATACTTTTTCTGACCGAAACTAACAGCTCAGCATGTGCAACAGAATAAAACAAGTTTGTATATCAATGAAAAAGGCTAAATCCATCCGATCGTTTCTCTGCATTTTCCATTGATATACAAACTTGTTTTATTCTGTTCCACATGCTGAGCTGTTAGCTTCGGTCAGAGGAAGCATTGAAGGCTCGGGGGCTGTGGCCTTCCAGATCCGTCAATACTTTTTCTGACCGAAACTAACAGCTCAGCATGTGCAACAGAATAAAACAAGTTTGTATATCAATGAAAAAGGCTAAATCCATCCGATCGTTTCTCTGCATTTTCCATTGATGTACAAACTTGTTTTATTCTGTTCCACATGCTGAGCTGTTAGCTTCGGTCAGAGGAAGCATTGAAGGCTCGGGGGCTGTGGCCTTCCAGATCCGTCAATACTTTTTCTGACCGAAACTAACAGCTCAGCATGTGCAACAGAATAAAACAAGTTTGTATATCAATGAAAAAGGCTAAATCCATCCGATCGTTTCTCTGCATTTTCCATTGATATACAAACTTGTTTTATTCTGTTCCACATGCTGAGCTGTTAGCTTCGGTCAGAGGAAGCATTGAAGGCTCGGGGGCTGTGGCCTTCCAGATCCGTCAATACTTTTTCTGACCGAAACTAACAGCTCAGCATGTGCAACAGAATAAAACAAGTTTGTATATCAATGAAAAAGGCTAAATCCATCCGATCGTTTCTCTGCATTTTCCATTGATATACAAACTTGTTTTATTCTGTTCCACATGCTGAGCTGTTAGCTTCGGTCAGAGGAAGCATTGAAGGCTCGGGGGCTGTGGCCTTCCAGATCCGTCAATACCTTTTCTGACCGAAACTAACAGCTCAGCATGTGCAACAGAATAAAACAAGTTTGTATATCAATGAAAAAGGCTAAATCCATCCGATCGTTTCTCTGCATTTTCCATTGATATACAAACTTGTTTTATTCTGTTCCACATGCTGAGCTGTTAGCTTCGGTCAGAGGAAGCATTGAAGGCTCGGGGGCTGTGGCCTTCCAGATCCGTCAATACTTTTTCTGACCGAAACTAACAGCTCAGCATGTGCAACAGAATAAAACAAGTTTGTATATCAATGAAAAAGGCTAAATCCATCCGATCGTTTCTCTGCATTTTCCATTGATATACAAACTTGTTTTATTCTGTTCCACATGCTGAGCTGTTAGCTTCGGTCAGAGGAAGCATTGAAGGCTCGGGGGCTGTGGCCTTCCAGATCCGTCAATACTTTTTCTGACCGAAACTAACAGCTCAGCATGTGCAACAGAATAAAACAAGTTTGTATATCAATGAAAAAGGCTAAATCCATCCGATCGTTTCTCTGCATTTTCCATTGATATACAAACTTGTTTTATTCTGTTCCACATGCTGAGCTGTTAGCTTCGGTCAGAGGAAGCATTGAAGGCTCGGGGGCTGTGGCCTTCCAGATCCGTCAATACTTTTTCTGACCGAAACTAACAGCTCAGCATGTGCAACAGAATAAAACAAGTTTGTATATCAATGAAAAAGGCTAAATCCATCCGATCGTTTCTCTGCATTTTCCATTGATATACAAACTTGTTTTATTCTGTTCCACATGCTGAGCTGTTAGCTTCGGTCAGAGGAAGCATTGAAGGCTCGGGGGCTGTGGCCTTCCAGATCCGTCAATACTTTTTCTGACCGAAACTAACAGCTCAGCATGTGCAACAGAATAAAACAAGTTTGTATATCAATGAAAAAGGCTAAATCCATCCGATCGTTTCTCTGCATTTTCCATTGATATACAAGACTTGTTTTATTCTGTTCCACATGCTGAGCTGTTAGCTTCGGTCAGAGGAAGCATTGAAGGCTCGGGGGCTGTGGCCTTCCAGAACCCAGCTGGAATTTCGGTAGATAATTTTTTAAGATTACTAGAATACTACTTGCAGGTAACTTTTATCTCTCATGACAACCAGTTTTTTCTGCAGCGTAAAGATATATGTATTGGCTCATGTGTAGCTCCGATTTTATGTTACATATTTTTATCTTCAATTGACCACCTTCTTGCACAGACTTTTCAAGGCGGGCCAGTTTTTAAAGTATTTAGATATGTTGATGACTTTTTAATTATTTTAAGACCAGGGAACTCTACATCCCTTGACCAAATTGTTTCACATGTTTTAAATACTTTTAATCGACTCGGGAAAGGTTTAGTTTTTACCCATGAACTCCCTGAAAGTCAGGCGTTGCGTTTTTAGACCTCAAGCTTGTGTTCTGCCGAGACCATATTTGCTGGATGTACTCCCCCCGAGCCAACAAAGAGCTGCTCAGCTACGACTCGGCTCATTCCAAGCTGGTAAAACGAGGTATCGCGTCGTTTTGCCTGGAGTCTGCGCTTCAAAAGTCTTGCCCTCATAAAATGCAACAGGGTGTCAATGATCAGGTTGAGCGACTTTTATCAGCAGGCTTCCCTGGCCCGGTCATTTCAGCTGTCGCTGAAACCCTCCTGCAGAAGCACAAAGGCGCCCAAAAAAGATCTCAGCCCCCTTCTTCGAAGCCGGTGGTGGTCCCTTATGTACACCAACTCACGCACAATCTAAAAAGGTGGCTGGCAGGCACCGTGTGCCTTTGGTGTTCTCAGCACCCAACAAGCTATCTAAGCTATGCCCTCGCATCACGGGTTGTGCCGGCAGGAGCTGCAACAAAAAACATGGGATCGCGTACACCAAATGTGCAATAGGAGTGGTGTACTGCATTACCCTCTCATGTGGGGCTTCATACGTTGGCCAAACTGGCCGCTGTACTAATGACCGGCTACGGGAGCATGCCAAAAACATAGAAAACAAAGACACTAGTGCTAATCTCGTGCGTCAGATTGCTTCGTGCACGTGTAGGGTAAGGATGGAGAAAACCACGGTTCTAGGCAAGAGCGGCAATGATAAGGCTAGGCTCGTTCTAGAGGCTTATTATATCCGAAAGCTGTCCGATCGTTGTGTCAGTGACACGTCCGTACACGTTTATTCATCGGTATGTGCCTTTTTAGATTCTTTTTTTGATTAACTTGTGCGCATGTCTTGTGCGCATGCGCGACATTCTGTTCCCTTATAACCCCTGTACCACAGCATGAATAAACAGTTGGTAGTAGCGCTCCTGAACCTGTTTTTTGTGTCCCTTACTCTGTCCGTCGTCCGGTATTTTGCGCTTCCTAGTTTACAACATGCATCACCAACTAGCCAGGCAGCTTGCTCTCCTGAACTGCAAGTGTTTATTTTTACTTATCTACTCTGATAAGAACGCGCTTGCTTTTGGTCGGCAAGTGAAAGACGCGTTCAATGCGATGCCGGCAGGAGGGTCAAGCCCAATCCTAGTAAATGCTCTCCAGTAAACACGCTTGTGCAGGTCTTAATTAACTGGTTCCGCCTGAAGAGATTCAGCCTACTTGAAAGTCAGAGCCAAGTCAGATAGTTAAGCTGCCAGGAGTTTTAATCTCAGAGGCATCAGGTCTGGGTGGCATGCCCTCAAGTCCTCGCTGCTGAAATACGGCTGACGTGGAAGCATGCGCCTGACACGGTCCGCACGGCTTAGATTCAAGTGTTTTGCATTTAATAGAACGACAGGCGCGCTTCGCTGGTCCACATCGTACACAGCTTGCGGCCGCACACAAAAACAGACGTAGGGTTCTCTTCCCACCCTGTACATGAGTGCAACGAAGAAGTACTTTTTTTTCAACTTCATATTCTTTATTTATCCATGAAAACACAATAAAAGTGTGTCCAGCACTGTTTGGACCCGTAGCCGCAGGCCAGTTATGTGACCAAAAAATTGAAATTGTATAATGCAAACACTTTGTCACATGCAGAACAAAAACTTGGAAGAGCGGAGAGAGGGATATATACATAATACAAATCACAAAAAAGCATAGCAAAGAACAGTGTCTTCATTTAAAAAACATCGTGCGTGTTCAATTACAATAATAATTGGGATGCTTACAAGAGCTTCAGAAAAGTGCGGTCTAGTGCGCGACAGGTGTGGCTGCCAAAATTCGTACCAGCGACATTATTACTTACAGCAGGCGTCGTAAGTTTTCAGCGCTTTGAAGCGAGTTTGAACCGTCAAAAACGAAGGGCATTGAAGGAAGCTTTTGAAGAAATGAAGGCATTGGAGGCCTTACGTAGTCTGAGGCAATGCTTTAAAAAAGTTGTGCTGCACAAATGCTGAAGTCAAAAGTATATTTTTGTTTCGGCTAGTGCAACACAAGGCAATTTCAAGACTCGACTAATTACAGAATTAGCTGCGCATAAATGTGCGAAAATATATAATATTAGTTATAGGGCCGTGGCGCGTTTCATTAGATTCTAGGCTGGGTTCAATGGTTCAGTAACATCCAAATCAGTTTTACAGCCCAGCTGTTAGGCGCCCGTTCATGCGTTCCGCGTCGTTGTCGGCGTTGGCGTTGTCGGTGTAATCTGTTCTCCAAGTACAGACAGGAAGCAACCATGGAGGTGGGGTGACTTGCAGCGTAACACAACACCTGCCATCGGTGGCAGGTGGCGCGTGAAGAGCATCGCTCAACGTTCGCTTTACCCTCTGTCGTAATCGTCTCTGAATTGTTTGTAGAACGTACTTCCTGGGTGCTCTTTTTTGTAAGGAATTGAAAGAAAGCTTGCCAGATAAATAAAAAAGAAAAAAACAGGTCACCGGCCACTTTGGCCCTATTGCAATACATCGTCCTCAACGTTTGCCGGAGCGAGCGGCTGGCACCGCATGCAGCCTCGACTTGAAAGTGCGTCAGCGAATTTGCGGGTAAGATGGAAAACTCTTGCCGCGGTCTTCTGTATGCGATAGACAGGGCACCGAAAATCGGATGAGATGGCGCTTTTGTTCAGTCATCACACTTATAAACAGAGGAAATTGGAAAGCGGTAGGCCAAGGGAGTTGAAGGCAGCCGCTGGTAAAATGTTTTGTTTCATTAGACGCATTTAGCATACCACGTACCGTATTACCGTTACCAATACCGGGATACAGAGAGCCCGTGCACAGCCAATGCGCATGCGCAATTCACCCTGACGGCGCTAGATGGCGCAATGTACCCGGCAGCTGAGTGTGCGCCTGCAGCATCGGGACCAATCAGCTGGTGCTCACTGCAGTTGGGCGGGCTCCCGGTATTCCGGCAACAGTAACGGTAACATGGTACACGGTATGCTAAAGGCATCTGTTGTGCAGCTAGAAGATGTGAGCGCTGGCCACTCACTTTGGAACGGTCAGCAGCCATACCTTGTTTGTCCAAAGCACGGTTGAGAGCGCTGCTATATAGCAGCTCAAGATCATAGTCACATGTTATTTTCTGTTTCATGCGGGTTTCCTTTATGTTCATAAAGATAGGGCAAGAAAAGATGTAGGTTGCTAGAAAACATTTATTCCTATTTTTTGAACGCTCTCTGTAACTTAACGGCAGGGGCTTAAGTCTGAAGCGGATATTTTATGCTCGGCGTAGGGGTCCTGCATAATTAATTAACTAGCGAAAATTCGTAAATTCTCTGAGTTGCCCCAACCAACAGCAAACACACAGGATTTGTCTTCACGAATCCGCGGTGTTACTTATTCTTTAAATCCTTGATTCAAGTTCCGTGAAACTCCTGTTAGTTTGATCCGAAACAGTTTTCCTCGCATTTTGCTCGGAATGCATTGGCAAATAACTTACGTAAGTTATGGAAAATAGCCATGCAACACGCCTCCCCCTACTCCCGCCTACCATGAAAGAAAAATCATCTAACTGCTCTCTTTCAAGAAGTAGGATTAGTATCGTTGCTTTATTGAGCCATTGTTTTCACATCATCTCAAACCGCTCGCGGCAAGTCCAGGTAAGCATGGCCCACTTAAATCCCCACAGAGAAAGCGTTTTTTCGATTGCCTGATCCCGCCTTATGTCATAAGCGTCTGCACTGTACGACCGCTGAAAGAAACAGTTCTATTTTCGTATGAGCTAGAATGGTGGCAAAAACTACTTATGGCTGCGGCTTTAACCTCCGAAGTCTGTTTGCAAAAGCAGTGTAAAAATGCGTGTAGGTATTAGAAAAACAAGATCATTTAACACCCCCCCCCCTCAAAAAAAAAAAGTTCAGCTCATTTTTGGCGCGACCTTTGGGAACCACTCGTTACGTCGTGCTTTACGTTGTGATGGTTATTGGGTCAAAAGAAAGATTAGAGCCCAAACGTCACTGACACTACAGCGTTGTCAAAGCGTTTTACGCGATCGTATAGCCACGCCGTGCAATATAAAATAAAAAGGTGACTCGAAATAAATAAAAACAACTTTTTTATACGCTCTACTGCTGGAGCAGCTATATCTGAATGACTGCAGCCAACTGGGGCATAAAATGAATAACACAGGCACTATCATCCAGTTAGTCTGCTTTTCATTTACACTAATGCCAGAGCTCCAGCTAAGTGAAATGACACAGCACACGCTTTTGCACCATTCTGCCAGTGATCAAAATCTTTTGTGCCGTCACGCTTGCGAGATTCTTCAATTTCAAGATTTTGGGTAATATTTTGATATTGACAGAAAACGGAAGTAGCCTCGTCCACATATAATTCGCGAGGTATTCAGAAATGGAGTATGACAAGAGCCCCACGAACTGAAAAAGATTAACGCCCTGGATTGCATAATGTTTAAAACACTTTACAGCTCATTGCGCACGATGTCAGCAATTTTTTTGCATACTTTGTTATTGTTTAGTTCAATAGTCGCCCCTCTGTGACGATCCCATTGAACTCAAAGGAACAGGATAAAGCTGCACAGTATTGTTTCGTGAAAGAGAAATAACACCTGGAATTCCGTGCGCCGCAGTGAAGTGTTTATGAGAACAACGCTTTACGCTTGATGTTGAGGGAAGTCTGAATATTTACGTGATTGCTCTCCTCTCACTAAACGCTTTTCATGTTGTTCAGGGCTCGGTAAATCAAAGAAAAAACTTGCAGACCTCTTTATCCTCTAATAAAACAATTCCCAACACAACAGCAACGATCAAGAACCAAGCTAATGCACCGTCGCGACTCAAACCAGGCCGTGCTCTCACGCTGCCCAAGCACGATATGACACAATTAAGGTAGTCATGTTGTACTTCGCTAGCGAAAGTACGATAAAAAAAACGCATGATGCAAGAAAGGGAGGTGCCGTGTGCCGCTGTGCGAGACATTCTGTACTCTAGAAGCAACTTTCTCCCTTTGGGCCTCGCACGATATACCGCACGAAACGTCATCGCTGAGCGAGGTTTCTTTACTGCAGCGTATGACAGTTTGACGCACGGTGTGCCGGCGGTGTCCTTATATTGCCGCAGGTACGCCGGAGACTTATCAAGTCAGGTAAACGACAAAAGCATTTGTTGGGCGAGTTGGTGTTTACGATGATCCATAACTACAGCGCAAACGACAGGACAGAGACAGGACACCACAGCGCTGTGTGGTGTCCCTTCTTCATCTCTGTCCTGTCGTTTGCGCTGTAGTTATGGATCAGGTAAACGATCGGTGTGTTGGCTTTGCGTGTTTCTCATTATGTACCCTGAGACGGCGAGAGAATGCCAGCATGTGTGTTCACTAGACGAGACATTGAAAGTGAGCTGAAAAGTAAGATACTGTCATGGGATTCCTTAGATGCTCAACACAGAAAACTTTTTTTTGACATTTAGGAAAACTTCTTTATTGCCAGGAAGCAATAAAGTGCCACAGCCGCGACTTTGGCAACGATGTTATTTGTAGTTCATATGAGTATAGCGACTCTTCGGACACCTTATATGATGCTCAGGTTTCCACTTCTCTGCCTCTTCTATCCTTACCCAACGATTCTGAAAAAACAAGCATTTATGAACGGGAAATTGTTTATCAGCGCAATTTTTTTCATATATTGTCACATTTCATTATAACAATAAATATATCTGCAGATATTCTGTCAACAGGCTTGCATTTATTAACGTTTTTGCGATCGTCGAAGCGTTCCTAATTGGGTTTTAACGGCATACTTAACTACTCCGTGCGAGCGATGGAAAAAATTTTAAAGAAACATTTTTGTACACATCGAAAGAATAGACCATTAGCTTCAGTATTTCCTCAAGAGTATTTCACATTTTTCCAATCTAAATTTTTGGCCAAAATGTTGGACATGATAATATTATCGAGAGCGTTTTTAAGATGGCGGGTATCCAAAAATACGGACGGCATCTTCTAACAAGTAATGCCATCTAGAATCAAGACTTGGATATTCCTGTTTATTGTTTGAATACACTAGAATATAGTGCACATATTTTGAGAACACAGGTGAGTATACTGCACACGTCAAACAGCACAACGAACATTACGACGGCCACCACCGGAAGCAAATTTATGTGGAGTGCAGCCCAAGTCTGCGCTTGAGAATATTCACGGATAACTGCAACCAAGTTTGCAGCCGAGCAGTTTAAGGATCTGGTTATTGAACTATGTTGTATGGAATTGAACTTCAGTACATAAATGACGTCATTAACCGCTGTTCTCGGCTCAAATAACAAGACGCGCTGTTTTGTTTTTGTTTTTTTCTTAAATAGAAAGTTAGATTTTGCAGAAAAGAGTCGAGTTACAGCCAGTGCTATTTTCGCTTACCGTTCCTTTTGTACCTCCTCGGCAATAGATTTGGTTCCGCAAAGTGTCAGACAATAACGTCTTCTTCGCATACAATTCCTTCGGATGTGATCAAAAATGAACGAGAACAAAAATGACATTTTTAAACTCTGCGAAGGCTTTTGAGACGAAGTCCCGGTCCTTTTAATTGATGTACCAAAGAAATATATCTAGTGACACTCCACATTTAGTCATATTTTGCGTGTTTACGTGACAGCGGAGTGAAATCGTTCGCATTTCAAATCACGCGTGGAACTCGCTCACATTTTAATCTGCCCGCACATTTCCCGATAACTGCAACATAACTGCTTGAACACCCAGTAAGTTCTTGTCACAATAAAAGCACACGCAAAATCGCATGAGAAATGTACGAAAATAACAACACAAGCAAGTTGTTTTTAAACTCTATAAAACTCGTGCAAGCAAATTGGCTTAAACCAGTGGTACAAGTAAGCATTGTGCAAACAGAATACACGCAGACTTGCTGCGTCTGCGCCCAGCGCGGTGCATATGAGAGTAAATCTAGAAAAAATAAAAACGATGTATCTTTTAAAGTAAGGATTGCTTTGTAAACATTGAGAATGAACCGATGTTTTTCACTGCTATCCAAACAGACGCAATATCCTGAAAACAACGTTCAGAGCTTGGAGCTTCATATTGATGCCCAGGATTAGCCTCAACGACGGCATTTAATTGAATCTTTGATTACACAAGAAGTGCTCATAACCCGCATAAAACCAGCTACAGAGAGCTGACGATCCGAGCGCTCTTGGCAGGCGGCGACACCATGCAAAATTTAATCAAATAGAAAAAATGCACAGAGTCATAACATCAAAATAATTTTTGTCTAGTGTGACTGTTCGAGACCGATATGTTTATTTTGCTCTTGTTTGAGATGCCCTTGAATTAATCTCCCACTCTTTTCGCAAATCGTAAATAAATGCCTTCACTCAAATCGGTACAACCGAACTGATGCTGGAAATTTTTTTTTCCTTGCAGGTGAGAGTTCTGAGAACGACGAGTGAGAAGATAACACAAGGCAACGCCGAAAAAAGCAATTTAGAACAGTAAGTGCAAATTAAGCAAAAGGGGCATATTTATGGCTAATGGCAAAACATCACGAATTACGCAAAGCAACAGACCCACATTACAAGTGCAGAACAAAGTTTACAGGGTGACACGGCGCGAGTATGGTGTACGCCGATATGTGAGGCAGATACTGCGCCATTTCCTTTACCCAAGAACCAATTTAATTGTCATTTTACTTAAGTGCGCTTAAAAGCGGAAATGCGAAATCCTTTGCCTTTCCTTTTTTCCTCACTTCTTTTTTTTTATTCTTAAATAATTTTTATATTCTTGTTGTTTTTATATTTATTTTTGTTCATTTGTTATTTTTTATTTGTATCTTTATTTTTATTTCTTCCAAATTGGTTGGTTTTTATTTAATTGCATATATGCTGCTTATGAACTCTTGATTCGCAGTTCGCGCGGAAAACTTCCGTCCACAACTCGGTGTCCTGCTAGTATTCCACCACAGCATAGAGCCTTCATCTTCTATTGTTCTTAGGGCGTACTCACATCATGGGGAAAATGGTTGTTGCATCTTGTAATACTGGAACCATCTATTTAACAGCGCTTCTACCATGCTCTTTACATAGCCGCCGCGGTGGCTCAGTGGTTATGGCACTCGGCAGCTGGCCGGAATGACGCGGGCTCGATCCCGGCCGCGGTGGACGAATTTCGATGGAGGTGAAATTCTAGAGGTCAGTGTGCTCTGCGATGTCAGTGCACGTTAAAGAACCCGAGGTGGTGGAAATTTCCGCAGCCCTCCACTACGGCGTCTCTCATAGCCTGAGACGCTTTGGGACGTTAAACACCCATAAACCAAACCGAACCATACTCTTTCCAGCCAAATTCTGACAACATCAGGAGGTATTCGCAAGGTACTAACGTAACGAAGCAAATGACGTGGTTCCGCGAAAGCAGATTATTTGTAGACTATTTGTAGATAATTTGTAGAACATGGCGCCAAATTTGAAGCGAAAGCATCACTACGCTAGGTAGAGCCGCACTTCGCGTGGCAGTAATTTGACCTTCACCGAGTTAGAGGTCATGCATGGCTATAAGTTCCACGACAGCTAAGCCCTTCAACCTAAACTTGTGAACCATATTGCTGCCGCACCACGTGGTCATAACCTTTGACCTTGACCTCTGACCTTGACTTCTGGGTGACCTTTAGGTCGTGTGTAAGAGAAAGGAGGACTTATATTTAGTCACGTGGATGGCGTCACGTAGTCATAGCTGTGAAGCTTTTGCTGAATACACTGTTTAGCTGTGCTAAACCTGCGCAAATTTTTTTGAGGGTCACTAATTCTCTGCCACTGAACCTTTTTCTCACGCTTCTTTGCGTGAAGCCAAGCAGAGGCATTCTATTAATCTCTATGGCCATCAAAAGAGAAACAGAGCAAAACTCTGCCGTGACGCGCGACCTTTTCACTGTGTAAGGGCGCTTCAGTGCCTGGATGGGCAACATGAGCGATCGCGACGAAGAACCGCTACGGTCTATCAGGTCCCTTTCCCGTGAATGGCTGGCATCAGTGCGTCGTGTAGTACATTTAGCGAAACTTGAACCCCTCAATAGCTGCCTCTAATAACAGCCCGGACTTCTCTTACTTGCCTGTTGGTAGCGCGCTGTGAAGTTTATGGATCGGTCGCTGTACTGAATGAAGTCTTGTTAAGTGAGCAATGGGTGACCTCTGCAGCGCTTGTTTTCCTTCTCTGCGCAAGGAAAGAAATCTTCATCTGGATTTGAAATGAAATCATCGATGCAGATCCGGCAGTTCGAGTCTGACTTCTGGCGGCAGGATAACACTTTGTGTTTGCTTCCACAGCCGGTTCTGTGGATTGCCAGGCGTGCTTCAAGGAAACAATCGGTTACAGCCTTGAACTGGGCTAGTTATTAAGTTAATCTTAAACATAACAGAAAACAGCGCGTGTGCATGAGACAAAAAAAGGGCGACACATTTCGTTTTTTTGCTAGTTCTGTGAAACAGTGCTACTTTCTGCTATAGTCAGATAAGCTTATATGAAATCTTTTTATCTTGCGATATGTCCATTGCATTAGACTGGAAGGTACACACGCTCTAATAAGTTTAAAGGAGAAATATTTGGCGTATAAACTGAATACAGATAATTTCAAGGAGCCCAACTTCAAATTATGACGGCAATGTGTAATTTGCTAAATAGATTTTTATTTATGCCTCGTCTCAGCGCAGTGCAAATGCGGGAATAAATTACATTGCTGATATTGTGTTTTATAAGATGTGAACTCATTCTGCTGCTCTGCTCGCCAATATTGAAGATGAAAAAATTGTGCCATTGCACCCTGAAGCCCAGTAACTGGAGGCAGCACACTCCGATATTTCATATTTTTGCAAACGAGGACCACTTCAAGAGCAAACATATACAGGAACATGATGCATATTGTGCATAATGCATCATTAGATTTTACTGAGGTGTTATTTGGTGCGCTAACCTAACCCAAATTATTCTCCCAAGACATTTTAGAATCAATTCGAACAGCCATTTGACTGACACCTTAAAACTATGGTAGGCGAGCAGGAGCAATTATTTTAAAGAGCAGATTGAGCACAGACTGGAATGGTGGCAGGAATAAGTCTGAGAGAGTGATGAAACATGCTCTATTTGTTTTAATGCATTGTCTATAAATAAGTTTCTACATACCAACTCAAGACATACAAAGCCTCTATATGCAATTTAGCAACGGCTTGATTGTACTTAATATGGCGAGATAGCAAAAGCGTATCATCTGCCTACTGGAAATAAAGGTAGCGGTAAATGAAGTTTTGCGTAGTGTTTGGAGATATGGTACACGAGGCACGTTTACTAGTGCAGGGTGGGCTACTTGCTGTAACTTAAGCAGTTTAAGGCTATTCATGCGTGGTAACCGCAATGTAATGTTAGCTTTGTTCAAAACAACCGCATAGTCGAGAAAAATTTTCATATGTCTTTAAATCCACACAGGAAGTACTTGATGCGCAAAACGCCTTAAACGAACGCCTTAAACTCAATACAAAATAACAATTTATATGCTTACAAAGCTATAGGCCCGGGGACACTCCCTCCCTACGCTGTCGTCCGGCATCTGCAATCTCCGGTCTAAGGCCAACTTGGGCGATCTTCCTGAAGGGTGTCCGGGATCTCATATGAAAAAAAAGCGCCTTGAAATACCATCAAAACATTATTACCAATCAGATTAGAAGAACCTTTCAGTAATGAGGTCTAATGCCATTCATACGCCATGGCTTTCTGCCATCACGTCGCATTCTGATTGCATGAAGTGTATGTTCGATGTCAAACTGGTTCGTATGCTACATGGCAGCCTTAAAACCTTATTAAGAAAAGAAAAAGTCTGGAACGTACAGCTATCTCCAAAGGTCACCGGTCAGCTTACATATCTGAACCTTCTTGCACATATTTCCAGGTATAGCCTGGTTTCTGAATATAGCTGCTTGTGTATTCAGCCTCAACAAGCACACTTGAGCGCAAGTGCAGCAACCGACCCGTTAACGAAGACACGCGTGTGATGACTTCACAAAACAATGCACGTTTGAGTAAGCATGGTTTCCGACTACCCCTATTCATTGGTACAGACGATTTTCCGCCGGTTGATTTTCTGTCCTCCTTTTTCAGCCTACTAAAATAGAGCTCACCCTGCTGCTTATCACTCTTTAGACATGAAACAGGATTCAGAATTGCGAAAATTTCTGCCTGTTACTTTTTATGGCTGCATTTCTTGTTTTGTAAGCGATCGAATTGTTTTGCAAGAGCTCAAAACAGTCATCTTCGTTAATATTTGCATAAAAGTGGACTCAGAATTATTGTAGAATGCATGCAGGGAAACCTTGAAGAGACTAAAACCTTCAAGTAATCCGCAAACTGCAGTATTATGATGGCAGCACAGTGAGTAAATGCGGAAATTGAATATACTGTGAGGGAGAAAAGTATGTGAGGAGAACCATTCCTAGATACTGTAGATCAATATTGCTCTGTTTCGTTATTACACGTTCTTATTGATCGATCCCTCTTTCTCATGCACATGCAGTGTCTTAGATTAAAAGGAACACGGTCGGAGTAGCCTCAGATTTCAATTTTTCTTCAATAACTCACGTTTTCTGCTCCTAGAGGGTTGACATGTTTTCCGTCCTTTCTTATGCAGTCGACAACTTCACAGTTTCTGCGCATTTTTCCTTGTAGGACTGCAGAATTACTGGAGCCGTTAAACCGAACGCTGTGTGAAGAAATCTCCGCTAACATGAGACGTCTACCGTCGACTATTGGCCCCCCGGAAAAACTTTGCGTGACGGAAAAAAATAACTCAACACCCGATTTAAAAAAAAAAAAACAACTAGAAGGAAGACAAAACTTAGTGTTCACGCTTGCTGCCTAAATGCTGAGCTTCATAGAGAGCATGCGGTGGCCTGTTCGCTAAAAATCTTTTGCCCTTACCAACCTTCCTTAATCGTGCCCACTGAAAGACTGCAGGTTTTCATTGCCTACGAAGACGCACACCCTCTCTTCTTTCAGTACAGCAAGGACAGTCCTGGGTCAGTCTACACAGCATGACAATAGCTTTGAAAGCTTTTGCCTGTCAAA
Organism: Amblyomma americanum; assembly: GCF_052857255.1. NCBI lineage: Eukaryota > Metazoa > Arthropoda > Arachnida > Ixodida > Ixodidae > Amblyomma > Amblyomma americanum. Next base: position 39,328,825 of record NC_135507.1, read on the forward strand.
GCTGTAGGTCCAGACTTGCGCATATTATCCGGTAGTGCACTTCAGGGAAGCGTTTCTGTGTGCTAGCTGCCCGTTGTTTTCAGCCTCTGTCATCCTTGATACGTGTAGCATCAGAGAGTGTTCGGAAGTTTTAGCAGTATCTTAGGATCGCGCTTCCAACCCGATGTCGACAAAGGTTCCAAAAAGTAGAATTCGAGTGAGTTCAGTGAGCGATCACGTGACCACGGGTGAGCACGCACTTCACCTGGACACAACAAACGTATACCTCCAGGCTCATGACGCAGATCTTCGCATGATTGGTGAGAGCAGATGTACACATTGTTATCGGGAGACATCACTTATTTAGCGCTGGCTGTAATATTTGCAAGGTAGTGAGGCATAAGAGGAAAAAAAACGGCGAAGGAAGTTTCACTCTAGACAGCGCTCACAAGCAAGTATGAGCTAGTTGTAAAGGAATAAAAAAAAATTTCGAAGCATATTCTAGGGCTCCGAAAAAATGATAATTTGGATTACCAATGAAAAGTCCTTTACTTCGTCATAAGGAAGAAGTAAATGAGACTCTGTTGTTTCGAATCCGCACAGAATACACAACTGTTAGTTCTTTCACTAAGCACATAAGAATTTCGACATAAGTGCACGAGCTGCATTATAATGGCGTCGATTTACATTTGCACCTTGGACTCATCGATGGCCCTCTTTGTGGTTGGAAGCCGACCCTGAGGGTCACACTTGTTACCTTGAGAGCACAGCAGAAATACTTAACCAAACCCTTGAATGATGCGCGTGCGCTGCACTCGTCAGAAATTTGTATTCGGTACAAATTTGCCTAGATATTAGAAATAGACTCTGCCCATCACTTAGAGTTAGGGCACTTATTGTTATGACTTACCCGACAAACATGGAGTGGTGCATTTTATTGAGCTAGGTTTTGTGCATGAAGCAATGCACACGGTACAGCTTCGTTATTATATATCTTGATAATAAGAATGGCAGTAATAATAAACTCTTTGCATTATACAAATGAAATAATGACGCTCATGCACTCCTGTAACTTGAGTTCTGTGCGCGATGATGTTTATGTGGAAAATATTATTTGCGTCTTGATACGTTTGCTGGTTTGACATTTAATTCTACAAAAATAATTTTCTTTTATAGTTCAGAGAGTTTTGAAAACATTCAGCGTGGAGATAATTTAATAAAGACGATGATAGATAACAGAAAGATTATTTGATGTGGTTGTCTTCAGGAGTATCTTTTTTTTAACAGACCGTCTAGATTTACAACTGTTGGAAGCCTGTGTGTCTAATATGAAGATTTGACGCAAACGCAGTATTGCAAATTGGTAACCAAAATTTCGTTACTTCCTGCAGGTTCAGGAAGCGTGATACGGTGTACAGTAAGCTAAATCTGTTCTAATCAAATTGTTCATGTCTCAAGCGAGCAAAATTGTTTCAAAAATAAAAAAAAGATGTAAATGTGATCTTCAAAATGCAATCGGTAAGCATCCACAAAATGCAGCCTCTCCAAAAGCTGAGCTCTTTATTAGTACTTCTGCGTCACTGTACAACGCAACACAGGTCTTATGCGTGGTGCCATTCTAACAAATTTATTACCAAGTTGTACAACATAACAAGAATAAATTTATTATTAGAGGATTCTACAGGAGCTACAGGAAGAACAAGACTTAGAAGCAAACCTCTTGGGCTCCAAACTTTTGACAAAGACTGTACTCGTCACTTTCCTGAAAGCACTGTTGAGATGTCCACTCACCTAGGGAGCCAGTTAATGCGCATTTCCTTTCCTCAAATTCAACGGAGTCTGCAACGTTGTTAACGCCAACGCCAATGAAGCCAAAAAACGCTGGCGGCCTATTGCTTCAGTGTCGCGTTTCTCGCGAAACGTTCTGAAAGCAAAACCAAGCAGCGCACTTACCCCTGTCACTACCGCCAAGTACTTCAAAGCATGACTCCGGTGTCCATTGACCCAGGGAGTCAGTTATGCGCGTTTTCTTTCCTTTTTGTAACTTTTGTGCACAGGTGGAAGTTGATAAGACAGCGACATGCAATGCACCATGAAGATTGGTAGTTTAACAGGATTGAATTAGATTTTATAATCATTTACTGAGCTCTAAAAACTCTTGTCGTTGTCAGTCAGATCTTCAGTCTTCTCAGCCATCCATCGATTTCAGTTCAAACAGCGGTCGTCTGCCTTTACTCCAGGGCCCGCTAGCCTTTGCTGACTTCTGTGCACATTGCACCAAACCTCTTTGGTCCTCGCAGCCGTCGCTGGCTAGCAGTGCTTCTCAATGCTCCGCACTCGGGTTTCCAATATTAGGGACCGAGGCAATGTGCTGAAATTCTCATGTATTTTATATAGGGTGACTTTTCCTTGCGCCTTGGACACCTGTGGGCGTATACAGTGTGGTGCATCTTTTTCAGTGCATGCAGATTATGATATCAGCCTGTCTGGAGCTGCGTCCATGCAACAGCCGCTCCTTGCTGAGTGATTTATACAGCCAACTATAGATCCCTCTGCTACCCCTGGTTGAGCATCCGCCTCGCATGTGGGAGGTGAGGGGTGCGACCCCCTGGGCCGCCGGGTACCCACCGGTTATACAATGCGTACAAGCTTTCCCCTGGTGTGGGGCTTATCAGGGGTAAAATGCTTGGGAAATGGGCCTTTGACCCCACCTTGTGTAGTCGAAAACGCCTTTTGCCATGACGCTCTTTGCCATAGGTGCCCTTGTACCATAAAAATCTATAACCATAAACATCAAATAATATGAGACCTGATCGGCTACGGTTATAGAGTAGTGCTCTTGTGCAGTGGCCAGCGAAGCTGATCTGTTCATGCCGTCGCCGGTTCGAAACCCAGTCGCAGCAATATTTATTGTAATTCTGCATTTATCTTAGTAGCTTAAAACACACCTCGCCTCTTACAGGATTGCAAGCGAAGGATCTTTCGCAATAAAACAAACCGCTTTTATGTTCCCAATAAAAACATTCACACTAGCTGCAGTGGGATAAAGTTAATTTTTTGCTGTTAGCTGCCCAATTGACAGTGACCATCGTCATCTCACTTGTCCTCCTGGCCGCATAACTTAAGTGGGGAGGTTGGTTTCAAGTACGTCTCAGCGTATAATTTTAATACATCTGTATCACCTTGGTGATTATGATTGTCATATTTACAGGCGCTACAGGCAAGACACAGACAGGTGGCCGTTCGGCAGGAAAACCTTGCACTCCAGCCTCTACCGCAGCCTCTGGAGCGTTGGACTCTGGAGCAGTCAGTGTTTGAGCAACAAGCACTTCTATATCACAGAACATTTCCTTGCGCGACAAGATGAATGTAGGATCAGTGCGCCTATCCGAATTTCCGACTGCGTTTAGTGAATTTTTTTAATGAGTATATAAATTAAGGTTGTCGTACTACACTTACAGTGTCGGGAAAATTTTGCCTTGAACAAAAATTTACCACAGGAGAAATGACCTATGATTATAAATTAGCCGATCTGTAATCAATAAGAGAGGCTATGTTGAGGCAGCATTCGTGGAAAAACTTTCGCTTTAGTGGATGATGATGTGTGTATGCTATTACTGGAGGCCACTTTTGTGAAAAGCTGAATGACTCACTTTTATCTTGCTCACCTTCCGTTTCCTTTGGTGAAAGTAGGTGATTTCTTACGGTGCGATCGCGTAGGGGATTCTCTCGTGTCAGCACAAGAGGTGAGCGTCCCGAGATTGCCACTTCTACCATCAGTGCAAGTTTTGTCGCAGGAGCTGTCAGCGTGTTCGTGTTGATCGATACCCTGACGCGTGAAAATGCCCCCGGGAAAGTCGTCACGGATATAGGGGCATCGTCTAACTCGCACAAGCTCGAAAAAAAAACAAGATCACAAGACACGAGATTGGAGGGCAACACAGACGGGCGATATGAGAACAGAGATTTTTGTTGGGAGTGTTTATTTTTTGTGTATGCCTTTTTTTCCAACCCAGCCATCACGTTTCTTGCCACTTTCGCCTTTTCACTTGTTTGCGCATTGTAAGATGGGAGACAGGGCAAACAAGGAGATATGTCCCGATGGTTTGCTTTTCATCAACAGCTATTGCTAACGAATCAGCGTTGACGTGGCGTGGTTTTCTTGTGACAGTCCACGGAGAGACGTTTTGCTCTTTCAGGCGCGGTATTGATCCTAGAGCAACCCATACTGAAAACAGCGATGTCTGGACAGAAATTGCAAGCTCCGGAACGAGCATGACATGCCAATGTCAGCAAGAAAAGCCCACTGAGCGAAGTGATATTCCATGGTAAGGAATTTCAAGAACACTCCAGACAACTCAAGAATTGTATGCAGTCAGGCAGTGCTGCGTCAAAGTTGTGCTCAAGGGAACATTTTCTTTTGTAGCGCGGTTACGCAACATCAGAAGAACATCAGAAGGCCTTGCAGAGAGTGTGCGACCTGATATGAATGCGAGTGCAATGAATTGCCTTCCGCGCGCGCTATGACCAGGAAGACAAGCTGCTAATCAATGGCTGCAATATGCAAAGGCTCAATTTACGAAGACCTCTGCACATAAAACTTTCCTTTCAGTCACTTGAGCAGAATTAGTCCTCGAGTATACATATTATCTGCTTTTTTTATATGTATGGTATCTTCTGCATTCTCCCTACCGTGTCCTATTATGCATGCTACCGATATTTCCTGATACGGTTGTGCACGTACTTGGCTAGAGAGCTCGAACAACGCGCTCTATTGTCCAGTTATAACAATCGCCGATGCCTGGTGGATCAGGTACCGGCATTAAAGAGATGCGAATTAAATATGATCCATCGCACTGCGCATGCGGCACAATGTCAAGTTTGGAGTCCTAGGCCGCTCGGAAATGAAAGAAGTGTACTGCCCAGTGCGCAACTCGGGTGATCTAGACAGGTATGTGGACGACTGTACTTGATATCCCTCCTTGTGAACACCGACGTTTTTAAATCTGAGCTCAGAAGCTTTGGGTTTGCTTTGCAGGAATTCCTATTATGCTTTTCATTTCAAATTACTTTACACAGACTGCTTCCTTAAGGCGTTTGGACAGCAGGTTACTTCCGGAGGACTTACCGCTAGGCGCTTGGCCGCAGAGTTGGCAGCAGGCCCAACAACACGGGTGTTTTCATGATTTTTTGAGTGACACGGCCCTCTACTCGCGGTTGTGATACCTGTAAATGTGCGTGCAAATATTCTCATCTCTCTTCTCAGCACATTGTCACCCATTAGTACCCTCTTCTCCTCCTCATCTTCAGGTGAGATATCAATCTTTCTGACCGACCTCTTTGCCTTCGTCTCAATAAAGTTATCTATCTTTACTCGACCCCCCTTACAAGCTGGAACTCCTGAGACCTGTCGATTATATGAATAAAAATTAAACTAAACAACACTGACAAGTGTCTTCAGATACTACAAGTGGTAGTTTTTGATTAGCAGAAAGCGTATATTTTACAGGGACCTGCTCACTGGGTGCGTGAAACTGTTAATTCACGTTCCCATCTTAATTATATCAGACTTGTAATGTACGAGCACCTTAAATATTACATATAAACAGTGCGTCTTCACTCGAAGCGACGATGGCTGCACCGTCAATCATCAGTTCACTTGTGGTTTCCTCTGTCCTTGGTGCGACGACATTGAATCCTCGAGCCGTGCATCTACCCGGCGCTTAACGACCCTTCTTCGAGACCGGCTGCCGAGGCAGCCCTGCAGCCTAACAGCCTCCCATCCAGCAAATGAGCGGAATTTTCGTTCCGCATACGCTGTGTTCATTAGCCCCGCTACGGTTTCCCTACGGAGGGACGATCGCGCGGAAGGCGACCTCTAATTGCGTCAGTTGGTGGCAGCCGTCATCCCACTCGGGTGCACTTCGGCTCTCTGCGCAGCATCTGCATTTGACGAGAACATCTCTAGTGACGGCTGCGGAATAATTTTTATTACTCTTCTTTTATGGGTACCTCTTCTTTACATGTAACAGCACGCCAAGCCACACATGTCATATTCTGAATGTTAAATGAACACTTTTTTAAGCTTTCTACAGCGAAGCTGTATACCTCTACCATCCAAGAAAATTTTCGTGTCGTCGGCGTCATCAGCGAAAAACGCCAGGCTAAAAATTGAGTGCTACTACGAGTGGAAAAGTACCCAACAGCATAGAAATCATATATCATACTGATCATGAAGAAGTCGTAGTGTAAAAAGAAAAGCAAAGGAAACAAATAGGAGAACCACAAAAAAACTACAATAAAAATAGTAAGAAATTATAAAAATAACTAAAACATATAAATGGTAAACCATCAAACACAGGCATACAGCATACAGCTCAGTACTCGTTTTCATTAAGAAAAAAACACAAAACAAGCATCACAACTACATGATGGATGATAAGGAGCCTGTGAACAATGCGAAAACGTTTTCACCAATGCAACTCAACCAACCACTATTCATGGTTCGAGCATTGTTTTAACTGTAGCAAAAAATATCTCTACATTCAGAACTGAAAAAATGTTGGCATATCATACTGATCATAAAGCTGTCGTGATCCGTGAACGTCGTTTTGAAGTAATAAAGAGTATTATAAGTACATTTCACTTGTCTCTGGTTTCGCTCTTTGTAGAGCCATGAGTGTGAATTTTCAAGTGACGTTGCAATAGGTAATTGAGTGGCATTTTACAGCTTCGTTGTCCAACCACCTTCAGAGCGTGGATTGGGGTCACAATTCTTGTTTTCACAAGTCATGACAAGGCATGAGATTATGAGGACACACGAACTGCGAGATGAGGGCTGTTAAAAGCATTCATAGGTGAACTTAGCGAACATTCGTTGAAACTAACAAAAGCATAAGGGAATGCTAAATATTTGAATTGCTCACTTCATTTTGTTTGGTTCCGTGGTGCGGCTGGAAAGCGGGCGCGCCCTCCTCATGCCCTCATCAGCCCATTCCGGAGTACTTCAAGGACGTTGTAACATAAGTCTGACCTGACGCAGAAAAAGCTGGGCTAGCCCTAATGGCTATGCCGAGGGAAAATTCCTGGAAACAATGCTCGCAAAAAACTACGAGAACGAGGCTACCCAGAACCCCCCCCCCCCCCCCCCCTTCCCAACAAGCTGCCCACATCAACCCCTACTCGGGTACATAATGGTCGTATGCGACATAAATCCAGGTTATATGAGAGAAAAAACGCGGCCGGCCCAAATAGGGCTGACGACGCAATGCCACCGAGGGCGTGAACAGGTCGTAGCGGGAGCTGAGCTCACCGGCGTGTCTCAATCCTGCCATGCTTGCTGTACAATGAATTATCTTGTTTTCAATAAGCGTGCCCGTAAGTTCCTGTCATACATTATTTACATTATAATTCCAAGCATATTTATTCAATAAGTGAATATTACATGTTTATGACTCTCCAAATCGCGTAAATTCTTCAAAATGAGGAGACGATATGCAAGAACAACTGTGTCACTTTACCAAGATTCTCTGGACTACCTGCTACCCTCTCCCCTACCACACTTAATCATCGTTTGAAATGCACATATCACCCGCTCGCACTGCCACTCTTAAAGCTTCTGACTCGCTCTTTCGAGCCATTGTCAAAATAAACCCATAAGCCCATTCTTAACAGGATAATGGGGGAAATATGGGCCTATTTGTCAAGTGCCACAAAAACAATCGATGGGATGCTTAGATTGGAGTGTCGTGTGAAAACTAGAAGACGATTTAGGGCCATGCACATTGTTCTCCTGCGAGGAATATATTGGCTCGCTCAAATTGGGCTGGCCACTTCAGAACACGCATCGGTTCCATAAGGCAATTGGAGTAGCCCCAAAAATTTCCACCTCGGCCCCCCTGGAGCATTTGCGGGCAAGCACAAGTGGCGCTTGCCCCTGGACAACCAACATAGGTCACCTTTCGGTATCGCAGGGGATCTTGGCAACACGGGTCGAATGTGGGCAGCCCACAGGAGGCGAATCTGGGCACCAGTGTCCAAACCCTCATTTTTCCCAAATGGGCTGCCCAAATGGGCCCCACTAGGGCTCTCCACATAGGTCCCGCTTGGAGCCCCAGTTCATAGACGCTTTTGTGCTACTCGAGCAGTTGTCGGTAAGTTAAGGAAAATGCTGTATTTCAAGTCCACGACTGTGCTTAGTCACATCCGCTCACAAGTGTGATGGCTCCTGCATTGTGTTTCCTATCTAGGCATTTCGATTTTGTTTGATCAGTTATTCGGCAGAGTAATTTTCTGTGCCTACAGTATGCATGACTATTCCTATCCCAAATCTCTTATGGAAAAGAGCGATACTGCATCTCCTCTATATCGCATGTGACTTCACTGTACTACAGTATTCGACGCAACATGTTCCTTGGAGAAGCTGTTACACTATGCAACTCTAAATAGCGCTTGCGCATTTATTGACAAATAACGAACGCAGTTTTCTATTGATTTTAAAGCAGGAGAAACTATATTTTAAACATTTTTTTTTGTTGAATAGACATATTTACCTTGCACTCACAAATGAAGCGTCGTACTAGCATGGAAGAAGCGCTGTGGCCAGCATTGCCGCAGGAATTACAGAAACATTCTGGCGCCTAACAGCGCCAGAAAGCGCTGCTATTAGCAGGGCAAGAGGAGAAAAACACCCATTACATTGTGGAAAGAATATATTCGCTCTTTTGAAAATAAAGAAATGTTCTGGCGAGCAACCGTCGCATTTCAAGTTTTCAGACATCAGCTGCTCAAAATACGTCCGAAGAGCGAAATAAAATAAAAAATAACCATTTCACGTTTTCTGGGACTACTGCCAGCACGCAGCATAGAGAATTCATACGCACAAAAAGTGCGGCATTGAAAAGAATGGGGTTCACATTTCTTATTGGCGCTATCGAGAAATATGAAAGACAAGACAAAAACGTTTGTGCGCGACATGCTACACGCCGTTTCTCACTACCTGTCCCCGCGTTGCATACGCTACGGCAACAGGTTCCAGAACCGAACATCGTTCAACTGTGGATGCCCCACCGCGGTGACTCAGTGGTTAGGGCGCTCGGCTATTGATCCGGAGTTCCCGGGTTCGAACCTGACCGCGGCGGCTGCGTTTTTATGGAGGAAAAACGCTAAGGCGCCCGTGTGCTGTGCGATGTCAATGCACGTTATAGATCCCCAGGGGGTCGAAATTATTCCGGAGCCCTCCACTACAGCACCTCTTCTTCCTTTCTTCTTTCACCCCCTCCTTTATCCTTCCCTTACGGCGCGGTTCAGGTGTCCAACGATATATGAGACAGATACTGCGCCATTTCCTTTCACCAAAAAAACCAATTATTAACTGTGGACGATGAAAATACTGACATCATTAGATTTTCAAGGCTACTTGACTGTTTTGAAAGTCTCTACAAAACTGCGTTCGCCAAGGAAACCCACAGTCTGCGACTACGCGAGGACCTCTATGGAACTTTGCAGATACCCACTTCGCCGGCTACCCTTTAATCTAGGTTTTCGATTTCAGTTCGTGGTGAATCAAATTCCCTGTCGCTGTCCAAGTCTGCCGCTGGTCGAGACGAGGCTGAGCGCCATTCAATTCGCTCTCCTGTCCCCTGAGAGAAAATAGGTTGGCCGCGGGCGCTGACCTGCTGTGCTATTCTCCAAAGACGAGGCCCTTCATAGAGTTATGCGTCTTTTCGCAAGACAGCGAAACGCGCCTTTATATGATTTTAGATGTGCCTTTAGATGCGGCCTCCTAGTTGTTTCGTCATGTCTTGCAAACCATCTCGGCAAAGTAAATGGGGCAGAAAACAGGGCACGAAGTGAATACAGGATTAAACCTTGTTTTCTTTTCTGCCTCGAATGTCCCGGCTGGCTTGTCGTAGTAGTATCGCTTAGTTTTATTTTATTTGGTGGCTCACGAAAACTCGAAAAATTTGACAGGCAGGTCTATTCGTGCGTTTTAGCGTCTCGGAATAATATATGGCACGAAACAGCGCGGCTATTTCATCATACAAGAGAAAATAAATAATTATATGGCTTGTATGCGTGTGTTGCCATGACAAAGACTTCTTGCATTATTTCACTCGGACTCCGAATGCGTTTTTTACCGCGCGTTGCGTTTCACCGCATTGTACAATAAAGCTGCTAAGCAGAATAGCGCAGTAATAGCATGTTGAGTAGTGCATATGGATTTCAACCGCATCTTGTTTGTACGTTGAAAGCGTAGAATAAGTGCCAAGCGAGTAAATCTGCTGGCCGGTGGCCTTGGATGAAAAAGAAGGCAATTTACAAATGGAACTCTGCCATCGTGTGAAAGACTAACAACAACTACAACAATAACTATCGCTTTCATTAGCGCACCCCTGCAGGCCATGTATTGGAGAGAATGACGGGCGATAGCAAAGAATCTGCCACCCAGTGTGGTGGAAGTTCAAATGAATTGAATGTGGCAGACATTTACTAGACATTTTAAGCTATAAGCAGAAACTAACTGCCATGCCTCCAAACATAACTACATGTCCTTTTTTTTCTGCCTGAACTAATCTATGCGGCCAAATTGTCCTGGCTAAGAAAGATGTTTTGTGATAAAGTAAAGCGCAGAGAAGGCCACAAAACTAATTTGTGTAGTAACAGGTCGAAGATGGCAATTCAAGACTTGAAGGAATAGGATGGCCACAGTTGGCTTGAGCTATGGAAGATTAGCCATTATTGAGAGGGGCTTTTGTAATTAAATTCACTAGCCTCACGAATAATGGCAGTAAAAATAAGAGTTTGGGCGATCGCGATTTGCACTTGTGGGTTTGAATGTCAAGTCCAAAAATCGTTATTAGCCATCACTACATTAGCTTTCCAGTTAGAGAGTGAACAAACCTAATGAAAACATAATCAGCGAGGTTCGAAATATGAAACCCATGATTTTAAGCCACAGTACTGATTTCCAGAAAGGCTTTGTAGAGCTTCGGCCTTGCGACTCATTCCTGTAGGAAACTCAGGCGTGGCACATAAAGCTGGCTGTGCACCACGCGAAACAACTTTGGGGGCATACTTTGGGCAGTACCAGGGGAATTAACCATACGCTCGGTTCGAACTGGATGAGGCTAAAAGGCAGTGAAAATTTTTCATACACAGCACACAATAGACCACTCCGCATTTTTGTGCTCTCATAACAATTACAACATTCCCCTCCAAATCTGTAAAATGATACATGAAATCGCAATCCGAGAGAACAGCTTCATTCTGACAGTTGCCAGAGAAACTCTCTGACTAACTCACGCGTACCCTTTTTTATTATATGTAAGGGACTGTGCTTTACACTTGCCGGATGCTCAGTCTCGGATTTTACGTCGTCTTTGAAATAATAAACAACTGTGACTGCAGTTGACGATGTTTGGAATGTGTTCAGCCAAATTCAGGCGTTGCGCAGCCGTCATCTGTCTAACAAACAGGCTGACGCAGAGATGGTTCGAGTACAATATCAAACTCTTATTCTCAACTAGGAAGCTAGAAGTTACGAAGCCCAGTTAGAAATTCAGTGACTAATGCAATGTGAAGAAATAAATCGCTATGTATTTCAAACTTTTATCGTAAACATTTAGACCAGATTATTCAAAAAAAATTGCCAGGAATATATGCCTTGAAAGAATAGCCTGATATTTCGAAACAGGGTATTCTAGTAATAAAACGTGGGCAACACGAACAGCAAGAAATAAATATTTTCAGTTCCTTAGGGACATTTCAAAGGTTTCAACAAAATTTACTGCGAATACACTAAATTTTAAAAGCAGCCAATGCAAATTATTTTTCTAAGTTAAAATACAGTTGAAGTTATAATTTGGTGGGTTTTATTCATAGCAACAGTCTAATTTACATAAAAGTAACGAAGACGTAATGACGGAATATAAATCTGACTTTTTTTACCACCATTCTAGAATAAACAACTATTAATAAGCGTCTTGTTTGCTTCGCGCGTATTGATTAAAAAGAGATGGAATAGATGTTTGTGGCAGCAAACGCGGCAAAGAAGATGCGGCCAAAAACTGATATCATCAGCTATTCCTTCTTCTAGATATCTGTGGCGGCTCGTCGGCCTTTCCAAACATGCAAAAGTGTCAGGCTATTGCCCGCTTAACTGACATCGTATTAGAGAGTTGATATATCCATATGTTTCAAACTTCGCACTTATCACACATGCAAACCAAGAATTTACGCCCAAGAAGCCCTGATGTTTGCGCGAAATCGGTTATTCGTACGGATACGGTGGCCGCAGCTGGCAAAGTACATGGTTAAGTGGAGACACATGGGAGAGGCCTTTGTCCTACAATGGGCGTAGACAAGTTGCTGATGATGATGAGTTAATTGAAGATAACATTCCACCATTACAGTTCACAAGGATCACTGCCCTCTTGGCCATCGCAGTGCTGCGTAGAATATCCGCAGTGTGGTATTTAATCCTGTGTCAGGTCCATCGCCACTGTACTCTGAGCTGTTATTGCACATCGCATGAATCGAGAGTGCCAGGGGGAAAACAGAAAGGCAGGCTTCCATTAAGGAATGCTCGGCGCAGCCAAGGACCAGCCATCCGCTCCTCTGTGGGTAGCCTTTTGTACATTGAGGCTGTCCGAGTCCCCATGAGTTTTTCTTCTCTTATTCTGCTGCGGGTACTTTTTTTATTTTAGATGCTGAATGTGTCCCGACCCTTTTTCTTTCACCGTTCATTCGCCACCGTATCGGAAGCCATGCTATCCCCGTATGTCACTGGTGCCCCATTCGTTCCGCGTGGTCGCACCTTAGTCGGCAAGCACCCCCACTAATCTCCCCCTTAACACGGCAGAGGTGTTGTTAGCGGTCGGACCGGCCGTTTGTCGCCTGTCACGAGCTGGAAACGCAGAATGTTGTTCTGCTCTCAATTGCACCAATGTCTGGCCTAAAGCCTTCGTGGACCTTGGGCTTGCCATTCGTGCATTTCCAGGCCTAGGGTTTCTTCCATTCGTTTCTTTTGTAAACAGAACACAAGACAGAATAGGTTTGGCGGCCTTCATGAAATCTTTCTAGAAGTTCACAAAGTTATTCAGCACAAAAATACACGCAGGCCTCCGGCACGCAGGCCTCCGGGAGAGGAGTAAGGGGTTTATTTACTACTAGACTAAAACTTAAACTTATGTCATGCTGCAGCTGCCAGTTGCGTCAGTTCCTTTTGCACCCTGGAATCTGGGATTCTTAATTCCATACTCTATCATCTTCATACTTGGTTTTCCCTGGAGCTTTTTCGCATTTTCTGATGGTATGATCCATGTTACCCCCCCCCTCCCCCCCCCCCCCAAAAGATGAATTTTTCTTCCTGGTTTAGTGCCTTTTCTTCCTTATTACAAATAATATAAAATGAAACGTTCGTTTGTATGATGAAAAACAACCATACAAAAGCTACACATCTATGAAACTGCGTTTATCCTTGATTATATATCATCCTATGTTGCAGCATAGGTATGCTCCTACAGCATGCTATACACGTTTATGGATTAAATCTTCTGCAGAGCGATCAAAAATTGAGCGCTACATGTGAGTAGCACGCGGTAAAAGGAGGCCACCGCTATCAATGCCAGCATATGAACCAAAGAACATCGCTGTCTGTTACTTAAACGCTGCAAATAAGGAAAACACCTAATGGGTTTTTATTCATTTGCTTGAATACAGTAAAACATGGTTTAATTTTTATTTGTTTCGTGTTGCTAGCGCTCCACGCTACCTTCTCTCGCCGGTGCGTAAACGCTGAGGATGAATTTGTGGCAGCTCTAGCTGCTTTTTTCAACAGTCGCGAGGTACGAAATGCAAATTATAACGCAATAAGTGTTGACGGGGAATACTGTTGCTGTTCGTGTACCCGTTTGTATCAATAAACGAGTAAACTAAGATATTAAAGGCATTCTAGTTACCTCATTATATATCAACCTTAGCGTGTTAATACTATCATAAACCGAAGCAAGCTGCAGTGGTATATACCTGCCTACGCGTTTTATGCTGCCCTAAACATTGATGCAACAGCATGTTCCTGAATCATACAGATTAACCCTGATTTCCTCGTAAGTAATAATTCCACAAGCTGACATAAAAACTCAAAAGCGTCATATTATGTAAGGTCCTGTGTTCAACTTGTACAAAGTAACGAAGAGTGCAGGTTTCCTGTGGAGGGGAGTTCTCGGGGTGTATTTTCCGGACCTTTTTTTTTTTAAATTGCACATCTTACCTGTGAAACGTGCAATGCCCTAGCTCTGATATTTTTCCCGACATTCTTTCCAGATCACATTTGGCAAGTTTCGCACGGAACCTGTGATTTGTGAAGCTCTGCTCTTCAAGCGACAGCAGCTTTATTGACCCTCAAACGGGCTAGTTTTTGTGAATTTCCGCTCCAGCAAGAAAAATTTCAGTGAAAGTATGCACTTTTTCCGGACACCTCTCTTTTCATCAACCGAATAGAACATATTTGTAACATTTCCTACTACTATGCTATTATTTTTCTTTGCTTTCCACGTACAGCGCAAAATCTGTTTCGTGAGTCACATTGGGCTCTTGCAAGACGCACGCCAATATTCCAGGAATGAATTTGCATATGGCGAAAGAACAAGTGAAAACTAAACCATGTAGTGGCTCTGTTTTATGAGAATTGAGTATAGCGGTATGTACACTTCAAATTCATATTTCCTTTTCGGCCTAAGCATGGTGCATCAAGACCAGCATGCATTTACCAGCATTTCTGCTTGAGTAGCATTTCCGCTTGAGCAAAAAAAAAAATTCAGTGAAAGTATGCACTTTTTAAGGACACCTCTCTTTTCATCAACCGAATAGAACATATTTGTAACATTTTCTACTACTATGCTATTCTTTTTTTTTTGTTTTCCACGTACAGCGCAAAATCTGTTTCGTGAGTCACATTGCTGGAGGCTTGGCAGAGATGATCGAGAAAATTAAAAAAAATGCGCGGCTCTTGGAAGACGCACGTCAGTATTGCAGGAATGGTTTTGCATATGGCGAAAGAACAAGTGAAAATTAAACCCTGTAGTGGCTGTGCTTCACCAGAATAGAGTATAGCGGTATGTACACTTCAAATTCATATTTCGTTTTTGGCCAAAGCATGGTGCACTCAAGACCAGCATGCATTCATCGCAATTCAAAGCACGAAACCATAACCACTGGTTTCAGAGGACTTGAGGGCAGTTTGTGGACATAACTTTGTTGTTTCTTCATCGAGGATTGAATAGCGAGGTGAGAGGTCTCGATGGGGGAACAAAAACATTATATAGCCCGCGATAATGGTTCGGGAGGTTTACAAATTGCAAAAAACTCGCAGTACGCAGAATACACCAGAGATATTTCTCTGTAGCCATATTAAATACCTTCTCAACAATATATACGTGTCATCTCTCGCATTACAATGTGAACTGAGTGTCTAACAGTAATTCCCACGGGCTTGGTAGCAGAGGCTATGCCTTCGAATAGTTTCTTTACAGATTCATTTTATAATCTTCTTTTTAGTTGAAACCGTGCTTCGTGCAACATCCAGCAACAAAAATTCCCTTTTTTACAATTTAGCGCGTAGATAGGAGGGCTTGCATGAAAAAGATTTTAAAGAAAATAATAAGCAGTAAAAGGAATAGCTTCCCGCTAAAAATAAGGATTATTTAGCAGGATCTGTCTTTCTTGTACTTCAATTTGTTAATTTTACTTGTTGCGACACTTTTTATTGAGGATATACCACGTATATGCCTAGTGGCAACCAAAGCTGATAATTGAATACAAACAGGAAATTTTACCACCTTAACCTCCATTTTCAGACGCCATATAATATTTTTTTCTCGAAAATTCTTTATCGTTTGATAAACCGCCCACCCCTCACTCTATGATTGCTAAGCCTGATAATGAAAACTGTCTGAGAAATGCTACGTTCACGAAATATTCCACGTCTAGCTCATACCTTTGCTTGGCACTTCGATTTCCTGGTTTTTTAATACCAGGAATTATTTTCGGTTGTTATTATTCTTAAAACTGGCTTCAGATAGCTGTAAGGAGTATTTTCATGAACACAAAAAAAAAATAACTACAAAAGCATATCTGAAGGCTGTTCCCCAAATAAAAAAGGAATCATTTTCTGAACAAAGGATAATAATTATAGGGTGACAGAAGTATCGCTTTTTATTTCCTACAAAGAGCAACAGCAGCCACCAATGCATTAGACTGAGATCTCTGCCACCGAGTTTCAAAGTCTATTCAAGAGCGCTTACCTTTGAGGAAAACTAACGTTTATGGGAACAGTTACAATGTATCATTGCAAAAAAATGCTTCAAACAACACATGAGCCTCACTTCTTGCAGCGAGAACTGCGAATATCACCCTCCTTTTCAACCCTGTCCTAATAGATATTTTCCTCAAACTCTTCAGCACCCCCAACCTCAATCACAGTATTTACGTCGATGACGTCACCCTGTGTCTTTTAAGAGCTCTTTGCTATCTGCATTCTTTTCCTGATTGTGTTCGGGCTGCTGTCGTACTTATGCTGCAATTGAGGAAACCCTGCTGCTCGTCATTCACGCAATGGTAGAATCAATAGAACATGCCAACACTATGTCCGCTATCCTTCTTCCTCCGCGACCCGGCTACCCCCTCCAACTGGACACCACCCTTCGAGTTAACGAGCAAACCATCCCGCGGGTCCCCATCTACACATGCTTGGCTTACATATCGAAACAAAACCGCGAAAACACCACCTTCACCACGCAAATATCCTAACACGTAGATCAAACCATCCGTCTCAGTACCGTACCACCTGCAGGAATCGAAGGTTTCGAGAGAACGAAACCCTTAGCCTCGTAAAAGCCTTCATTTTAAGTCGCCTCGTGTCGAGGCGAATAAGTTCTTGGCCATCCGGCGGGGTTGACCTGCTGTGTAATGAGGGGCTCTGCCCTTCCCATTCAGCTAATGAAGTTCATTTTCTGTCTGACAGTACGCACAATAGCCGGCCACGAGTACTGACTTGAAATGGAGCTTTCGTAGAGTGATGCTTCAAATAAAGAAAAAATATGAAGCGTATGCACCTTCTTTTCCTGAAGAAATTAAATCTGATAGCCCACAGCAGAACAAATACATACTGCAGGGCAAATGTTCTTTTTTTCCGGCTTGAGCCGAGTGGTTTAATTGGCTCGCAATTTCCACGATTTACTTTGTTCGGGAGGACATTATGTGTGCTGACGCCGGTGCGAAGACCACACCAGCGAAGAATTTAAATTATGTAGAGAGACTAATTTGTTTCATTCGTTGCTGCCATCTGAGATTTACCTCCCCGCTGTAGAAAGCGCAGTCGTACTTGCATCGCTTGAACGCCTGTAATTTTGCTGATTGATATTTTTGAGCTGAAAACACACCTTGAAATTAATGTTGCCTGAGAGAGTGTGTTTAGCTAAGCCGAATTAATGAATCGTTACCATGAAAACCTTTTTTGGAATATAAGAGGTGCCCTGAAACTATTTTAGAATTATATGCCACATTCTTAAATGCATTTAGAGTGTCTAAACTTCGGGAAAGAGTTATCTCGCATTTCGTCTCAATGTAACTTTACCGTAGTTGCGGGAGCCAGAGTAACTGATTCCCTAACACTTAGCATCGAAACACCATAGCAACAATGCCATTGTATTTTCTTTGCCTACATAGTTTCCTAGTTAAGCTGCAAGCAGGAGAAGACGATCTTGAAATGGAAGAACCGCAATGATGAGAAAAGACGAAATAGACTTCCTACGATGCGCTCACCCTGCCATCAAGCAGGATGTGGAGGATTTCGGACAGGTGTGTTATAGTGACCACAGGATTGTAAGGTCTCAAATTAGCCTGGACATGAAGAGCGAATGGAAGAAAGCAGTGAAGAGAAAGCCCATTAACAAGTTCGTGTTAAGAGGGAAAGTGGAAGAATTATGAATATCGTCAGCACAGATATTCGGATTTAACTCAGGACGACGACCTTAATGTTCAAGCTATGAACGATAACCTCAAAGCTAGCAATGAGGAGTGCGCCGCACAGGTAGGCGGCAGCACGGTTCGACAGGATAACACCAAGCTCTCTTTGGAGACGAAAAGTCTGATTAAGAAGTGCTGAAGCGGGAAAGTATTAAACCCCACAGTCAGAATAAAACTTGCAGATGTGTCAGAGTGCCGGGAAAATTTTAGGTGGGCGGATGAGGTTAGGAAGTTTCCTAGAATACGGTGGACGCAACCGGCGAAGACAGCGTTAATTGAATAGATATGGGAGAGGCCTTTGCGCTGAAGCGGGTGTTGTCAGGCTGATGAGGGTGATTATGAAGCAAAGCTGGATAGGTCGAGAAGATTGTTTATTTGGCAAGTACCAAATAAGTTGTAAGATCAAATATTTAAATGACATGCCTTGCTTTTAAGTTAGGTCTATAATACGGATCTGGGAGGTCTTGCTGTTTGTTTCGCGTTTCTGAGATACTAATGTAGTCGAAAGATTTAAGCTGTATCCTTATGGCACTTTCACTGGTCTCTTAGCTATCGCCTGCACCTTTAATTGCACTCATGAATTAAGAAAGGTTTTCTTTAGTACCGAAGCTGCTGAACTTCTTGGTTTTGCAGTAATTTCTAATCCCCGAATACTTTTGAAGACAACCTCATATGGCAGGTATTCGTCCGTAACAGTGCAACAGGGAAGTTTAACGTCATTAATTACAAAAACTAAGGAATTCCGAAAAAAAATAAACGACTAACAGAGAGCACCGTTCGGTTAGTGTTTTGAACAACTGCCTCGTGTGCGCGAAGTGAGGGCTTCCATCTCTAGTACAACCGGGTATAAACCTGTTTACCAATGACCGCAAGTTTGCTCCCCGTCTTTCCTCAATGTGTCCTAGTGCTGCTTCCCTGATCTGTCTCCGTTGTCCGCCTTTCAAGCAGAGAAAAGATACTGAGCCCTGCGCTATTTTCATTTTAAACAAAAAAATCCCGATCATTAACTCCCTAGAAGAAGCGAAATTTTATTTCGAAACTGATGCGTTATATGAGAGACGTGGGGTCCAAGTTTTTTGTCTTCATAAGTTTTTCCTTCGTGTATGTTTTATTGCCGGTGTAATTTCAACACCTCAAAACCACACACACTGAAAACGATAAAACATGACCTAGGTAGAATACCAAGTTAAAAAAAAATAAGATAGACTGTTGGACGAGTCATTAATGTTCGCGAACAACAGCAAAGCGTTCCCTCCCAGAACGGTGATGACAGTGCCAGAACGTGAAAAGAGTCAGACATGCGGAAACTTCCGGTCCGTAGGAAACTTGGGAAACAATGCCCGAGCAAGGAAATGCTCGAGTACAAGGAAAACATAGCCAGCTTATCCGGTTTCGTCCCTTTCGAGGGGATTGACTGCGCGCCTGGCTTCGAATTGCAGCCGAGGAGATGCGGGCGGACGAAAAATATGTGGACGCACTTTTTGGGATATAATTAATAGAAGATAAAGAGAAATAGCGGACACAAATTAAGTAGACCAGAGACGCCCTCAGTTATCGTAGAGCAGGAGATGGAACGTTCTTGCGGAATCTTATGGTCGCTTCGCAGGTAAGGTTTTTGCTTGTCGCTGGCTGTTGCACGTCACTGCTGTAAACAAGGAATAGAATTCGTCCTAACATGAAAACAATATATTTGGGTACTTTAAATGATAGTTATAGGAAAGCAAATCACGCGTAGATGTATGGTTCACAAACAATTCTTCGTGCTAAAGAGCCCGAGCTATCTAAGAATGATAACTCGTCCTCGATCCCAGACTGTTTAGCACGCGACTGAGGGCAAAATCGTGGAGAACTAAGTTGCAGCAGGCGCGGCTAAAGCTTCCTCTTTGTTGTGGGGATTTCAGATCGTGTAGTAAGCCTGACCAAGCACCGTTCTTATTCACCGATCATTTTGTAGACGTCCCGCCCGATGACGAGCGCTTCGAGGAAACGTCCATTCAGTGTCTGTTGCCAGGGCTACAGCGATAAAGGCAATACCGAATACTGGGCTTCATGAAGAAGCAGTCACCGGGCTATAAATTCGGTAAGACTAAATTACTGTTTCTCTCGCCGACCACAATGAGCTTGTCTGAATAAACAAATATAGACGAATAAGTGTGTGCTCATAATCATGATGTCTGGATAGACTGACGTAACCCAATCATTCTATCTCACTCACAATACGGGCACCAACCACCATAGCCGGAAGCATATATATAGGAAAGCTTTTTGCTTCTGTGCCCGGAACTAAAAGCGCACGAATGGCTCCAACGCCCAGGTAGTAGCCTGCATGCAATAAAATAATATTCGCAGCCGAGGGACCTATTTTCGCAGGCAGCATTATCTTAGGGCGCTCGAAACACAACTGGCACTGCGCACTTGGACAGCTTACTTTCTGTCCACTGTTTTGTAGAGCTCCGAGTTTCTTAAACTTTATCTTTGCGTGTTCGAGCCTGTTGTGCTAGTCTTCTCTTTTTCATCAACGGTGGACCCAGGCATGCCCAAGACGACTTTTTTGTTTATTCCGCCTCCGCGACATTCAAAACAAGATAAAGACCTGGCTTAGCTTTGGAGCACCCACAGTCTGCAATCGGCGAAGGCCGATCTCTTATGAAGACTCAAGATGATGAAGGCAGACGTGAAGGCCCAAGTTCCACTTGGATGCACTTACGTTGCCCTCTGTCTGAAGGAACCAGAGCGCATCTTCTGAGAGAAAGAAGTGGCACTTGCTTCGACACACATTGGCACTTTCGTCGCAACTCGCAGCGTCGGCTTTCAGCAGAGAGATGCATGCGTCCCCGTTGCTGTCACTGAGTGTCAAAGGCCTATGATGGCAACTGTTGAGCCACTCGACCATTCAGCGGTCTTTCAAGGTATGTACACATCTCTGCCTCTCTACTGTAAGTACCGATGTCGCCAGCACAGCCAAGGAATAGCGCGATGATTTTAGCGGAGGGTTTTGAAAGCAGTAACCTGTATTTTAAGTCACTATGCTTCGGAGCATTTCGCCTTTCGAAATAGTTATATTTTCGGCATAGCTATCTAAACAGTTTCAGTTGCACAGCTACAGAAAATAATTGCTTAAATGGGCATTCACTTGATTTTTTGCACTAACACACTACGTTTGGGAAATCTTCCGAAATATATTACCACACATCTGATGCGTAAAGTACAGTAGCGCAGTCGAGAATAAAATTATCCACAGATACAAACCACACCAGCGCTGCATGAATAATGTCATGGGTAACCAACTGGTACGCACCCTTACAATTTTTATCGGGTTGTAATGTCATAGCAAAAAATTTGGTATACCGCGGCTGTCTTTCTGGGTGCGCTATATCAGTGAATTGGAAAGCAATTATTTTCTCGATGGTGTTTATAGGCCCTTTAATTGTTTTACGGTTGTTTTATATAAGATGCTTCTTGATGTTGACACCTATTTAGTAGAAAGATTTTTTTTTCCTTTAGCTTCGAATGTGACACGTTGGCAGGGGAAGCTATAGCTCTCACAGTTATAGCTACAGCTGCCACTCTCATGTATTGACAACGTGCTATTTATAACTTCAAACGGTGTGCGAAATGTACGGTATGGTCCACTGTTAAAGGGAACATGTGATTGCGTGGCTACAGCGCATCGCGGAGCGCTGCCGCGGTGAACGTGTGGGAGGTATTGGCACAACGCGTTTGCGCAGTAAGCATGTCGGTTGGTCTTTCCGCGCATGTGCCTGGTGCAGCCCATTCTCGCCGCTTCCAAGCAGCAGGGATTCGTGATGTGTGGAGGCCATGCGATCGCATGTTCCCTTTAACAGTGGACTGAACTGTACAGTAACCCATTCTTTTTACATTCGCTATTATTTTTTCTTCTTTCTCAAGGTAGGAATCTGCCCTAGCTTGTTGGCGCAGATAGCGGTGTAGTGCCACCTCACGTGCCAGCGTGCAGAGGACGATGAAGTGAGAGCACTTCCGTAGGCATGTGCCATATATACTATGTGAACAACAACGACAATGTGCCATTAAGCCTGAGGACATCATCACCATTATCATCAAAGTCCATGGCATTGCCTTTGAGGGGACAACAACAACGTCCATGGCTGCCTCGCAGAGCTGACTCGTTCGTCAACTGGCCGCCGCTTTCTTCGCCAAGCGTCGTCGGGCCTCCATCAATAAATGTGGATCACCTCCTAGATCTGGTGACTCCAGACGAGAACTTCGACGCACGCAACGCCGCACCCACCGGCTCTACGCTCCTGCCTGTCCTATTCAACGCTTGGTCTTGCCGCTGCACGTCCGCTGTTCGCGCCCGGCTTTCGGAAGCTTCTTTTCGCCACCATGTACACGCCTCCGATCGTATCCGGTGAGCCCCTCGAGCCGTATCACCGCTCTTTCCTTCCTGGGCTGCCAGGCCCGCTTACTTTCTATGCCAGAGGCCCTGTTTTGTGCCTGGCGCTGTTGGACTCCAACTTTTACGTTAAACAAGTGTCCATACAGCTTCCTCGCTATCCATAGGCCAACCACGAACTCCCACCCTGTCTCCTTGCAAAACTTCGGTTGCTGCCTCCTGGCCTACACATTTACGCCGCCTTCAAGAAGGCCCTGACCGCGCACTTAGGCTTGGAGCTCCCGCCGCCTTCCGGTGCTCCTGTTCCAGACTCAGAATCTGCGCCGCCTCTCGACTTGCTCCCCATGGCTGGATTCCGTAACCCAGCTGCTTCAGCTTTCTCTTGGCTAGCTGCTACATCGGAGCCCTCCTCACACTGGTTTCTCCACTATCGGCACCACCCAATGAGCCCCCACCCATGGTTCGGCAAGCGCAACGCGTCCAAGCGTGGGTCTCTTGCCATTCTTGAGAATGCTCACATACAAGTAGCATTAGGCTGTAATCTTTTTGTTCTATTTGGGGTCTAGGGACCCCTCAAGCCGTCGTAGAACGGCTTTTACCTTGGTCTCATGGACACTCTGGTGTATGAACAAAAATATGAATGAATGAATGAATGAATGAATGAATGAATGAATGAATGAATGAATGAATGAATGAATGAATGAACACTCTGCCTCCGGCGGCTGCCTCCTCCTCGGTCACCGTTTCTCCTTAGTTTGCTCCACCAGCCCCTTCAAGCGCCTCCTCTACCAATGCCTCCAGGGACTCCCTCCGCCCAGTACACAACCTCCTAGTCTGACTCTACACTCTCACCCCACCCTTGTGGCTCAACCACTGAAGCTCTGCCGCACAACTTGCGACCTCTACGGTCTCCTGTATCCCAACGTCTCCTTCATTCAAACGTCGCTGCGATGTCGAATTCTTACCACCAGGAGAGGATCGCTCAGCTCCTGAAATGGCAGCTACGGAGGCTAGTTCCACCGCGCAGTTGTCTCCAGAGCAACGCCAAAGGCCCGACTCAAGTGTTCTATCACCTGTACCATACAGCACGCGCTGTTCCGGCCCACGCCCACCGACTGTGTTGTCACGGAGCTTGTGGGCGGTGCCCGACCGCTGCCTGCACCTTTCACGAGTACAACTACCAAAGGGCACTTATCATTCCCAGCCACGCACATGCCGTGCATATTTGTCTAACTCAGACTTCCATTGCTGTGACGCTCGAAGCGTTTAAGCTACGGTGGCGCCGCTACCACCACCGCAGGGTGAACGCCGCCGAAAAGCCAGCCCTGAACCGCCTCGCCAGCCTTTGTCCGCCAGACTTCGTCAAAGACGTAAACCTTGTGCAGACCGAGCTTTCAAGCAAAACACAGCCCACGCCAGGGACTGCCACCTACGCTATCTTTCTTCCTCCAACGTTTTGCGATTGCAAGCCCGCCCCACAACATCTTCCTAGTACAGCGGTACCCACTGGCCGACCTCTAGTTTTACTCAAGCACGACCTCCTGAACGTTGATTTCGATTTTCCTTGATTAGCCATCAGACTACGACCTGAATTCGGGCTTACTGTAGATACGCATACCTGGTACTAGCGGCCCCATCACTCTCGCCCCCCCCCCCCCCTCGCATTTGTTTCATTTCTTCAGCTTTATTTTTATCGACAAAAGGTCTAGGAGCGGGCCCTGTACGTAGCGCCAGCTCACGTACCTGGAGCTTTTGAGCTGTCGTCTGCAATAAATTAAAAGAAAACAACGTGGGACGTAGGCGTGAATGCAGTGGCTGTGCGCGCCAACAAAAGGAGTAGATGCTAAAGCAATACCAGCGTTGCTGCAAGAGAGTTAAAGGCGCCAATGATGTGTTATAAGTGGCATCACAGAGCTCATGACAGGAAAAACTGTTCGGATGTATTTGCCAGGAGAGAGACCAAGAAAGGGCTTTTTTGGAAAGAACATAGTCTTGAGGACACAGGCAAAACATTTTCCACCTGTTCTTTGAGTTAGGAACACAAACTTATGCCAGGACGTCGTGCCACAAGCACAAATTAACTATGCCAACGCCATGATTTCGGTGCCGGAAATATGCGGAATTTAGGGAAGATTAACCTTCTGCTGGTGCTACCATGCAGCCTGGTGTTATCGGCCTTTGGTCTGTATATATTGGAGAATATTTCACTCTCCATTTAGCTGATTTCAACTCTTTCTCCAAACATTGTGGTCCCAAATGAGCTGTTGACAATTTGAGATTTCATAATCGGAGTAATCCATAACAGAAAAATAAATGGACTCATTCGGCTTTTAGTTGATAATATCTTCAGATGAGACTGTACTGGCTTTTCAACATGCCTTAAGTGATAACGCATACGGCTAAAGCGAGAGATACTATTTTGACCTCCTGTGCGCTTTCAACGACAAGCATTTATATTTTGCTCGTTGCGACCATGACTATCGCAGAGAAGACGTAATATTTATTCTAACTGAGATAACAAAGATAAAACACGAAGACAAAAGCAATAAAATGACTTAGTGTCTGGTTTCTGCTCGGTCTCTTCCGACAGCGCATCCTGAGGCCTCAGAATTCACAGGACGAATGAAATGTTCGCTGAGTTGTATTATTTATTTACTAATGATGCCTTGCGAATGGCGTTTTTGACAATCGGGAAGCAAAAACACATTCGCCGATGTCTCACGTCACGCAGTAAAATATTAATGAGTAAGCGTTGAATGTTCCATTAGCGCAAAAGCCGCCGTCCGCGGTCTCTCACTGTCGATAGCTTGAAATTCCTCAGTGCTCTCACATGCCGTCAGCAGCTGACCATAAGGTACAAACGCCTACAGGAAAGAATAAAAAATAAAATTTCTCTCGAAGGCACTGATACCAAGAACTTTCAGATCGCGAGGCGAGCTCACAACTCATAGTCTACAAAACCGCGTTACTACTTGGCGGATTAAGGTGATTGTAGTGTATGCGTTTCCTTACGACTGTAAAGAGGTGAGTCATTAGAATGGAAGAAATCTTTAATGAACCTCGCAAAAGAGCTCACGATGAGTGAATGCTATCGCATTCGTAAGCAGTCTTAAATGGCTTCCGTAAATATTTTACCCCCTCCCCCCTATGTCTTTTACCATCCCATGGCATTCTCCAAACCTGTCTATTCAGATAATGCGATGGGTTCAATGCACCCACTTGGGGCCTAACTTTAAGTGCCTTATCTGAAAAATTATCAAACGGCTTTCATTAATTTTTTAATGGTGTCCTATGGGAGGTGTACAATTCTACTGAAACAACGCATATTTATGTCTAGACGCCAAAGCAAAATTTTAGGTGCGAAAACAACGTTTGGAAAAAAAACGGGTTTGTTTGTCCAATTTTTACGAAACTTGAAAGAAACATCTGTGCTTAGATATTGTTTCGGGCGACATGGTTGAATTTAGGGCCACCGACATGAGAATGGCTGCGGTGGAGCGAGTGGCCGCGATGACCGAAGGCGCACTTTCATAGTAGGCGTTGGTGACTTGGCGTTTAATACCGTGAGGGACGCTGCAGTGTTAAAGAACTTTCATGGAGAAATTGCCGCTGCCAGTGGGCTACTAGAGGATAATGAGCGAACCTGGTTCTTCATAGACTTGTCGGTGTCTGCATTTGCAGCCGAACGTCTGGTAAGAGAAGCGTTGGGCAGACAATGGGATACTTGGTGCACCTGAAGGGTTTGAATGATGGCGTCACATGCGTGAGCAATTGTTGGGACTAGAGAAAACGGAATGAGAGTGTTCAACGGCAAGGTGACGTGCTTACCAAACAAAAATAAGGAAATCAAACGTTTCAACATGTGGAGCCAATCTTTGACGTCTTAAGTGTTCATGCTGCAGAGTTTCCGAAAGTACTGTGAATATGAAAGATTCACCTATGGCATTGCTGGCGTCTTTGCTGCAGAGAAACATCTTGAGGGACTACTGATGGATCAAGCTGGCGTCCGGTATTTAGCTCCGTCGTATTCCATAAGGGAAAGCCCCATCTCCATCGGCTCTCTGAACGAAACATTATTTCTGATGTGTATCATTGAATAGGACGGCAACAGCTTCATCGAGAAGAGAGAGCACTCCCTCGTCGTCAGCGTCTGCCTTCTCCCGTCGTAGATAGTGTTTGTTGCTTCCTGATTGCAGTATTCATCGCCAGTGCTGTCTGTGCCTTGTAGCTGTTCTTGTACTCAGTACGACGCCACGGCTTCTCGGATGCAGCCATTGTAAAGTTAAATACTTTTGAAGATATTAGTTCAGGTGTGCATTATGGCGGTCCCCAAAAACGGATGAAGAATATCCTCGTTGTATGAACGTGAATCGCAGCAAAGAGTGTAAACTACATTCGTCTTCTATAACACTCGTAGTCATGACTGAATTGTCTTTTCTGAAACTACGACTGGTGGCACGCACTCGGCGGGCTTGAAGTCCTCCTGATTTCGATCTTCTCTCAGACGGGGTTTACTGATAATATCGCTTAATTTGTCCCTCAAACGCATTGTGTAGCATGTGTCAAGCTCTAGCAAGAAAACAACAGTTTACAATTGGTAGCAAGTGGTTACAATCGCTTGTATAGCAAGGAAACAGCAGTTTACAAAAGAATATATCGATTTAGGACACGTAGTAACCGCTGATGCTGATCATGAGAGGGAAACAACTAGAAAAATACGAATGCGGTGGTGCCGTGGTGGCTCAGCAGTTACGGAAAGACGCGGGTTCAATACCGGCCGCGGCGGTCGAATTTCGATGGAGGTGAAATTCTAGAGGCCTGTGTACTGTGCGATGTCAGTGCACAGTAAAGAACGCCAGGTGGTCGAATTTTCCGGATCCCTACACTACAACGTCTCTCATAGCCTGAGTCGCTTTGGGACGTTAAACACCCATAAACCAAACCAAGAATGGGGTGGATTGCAAATGGCAGGTTCTCTCTGAATATGAATGGCAGTTTACCAATATCCCTCAAGAGAAAAGTATACAACAGCTGTCTTTTACCAGTCCTCACCTACGGCGCAGAAACGTGGAGGCTAACGAAAAGGGTTCAGCTCAAGTTGAGGACAACGCTGCGAGCTATGGAAAGAAAAATGATATGTGTAACGCTAAGGGACCGGAAGCGGGCAGAGGAGGTGAAAGAAAAAACGCGGTTTAATTACATCGGAGTCTAAATCAAGAGGAAGAAGTGGGCTTGTGCAGGGCATGTAATGCGAAGGCAAGATAACCGCTGGTCCTTAATGGTAACGGAGTGGATTCCAAGGAAAGGCAAGCGTAGCAGGCGGTGGCAGAAAGTTAGATGGGCGGATGAGATTAAAAAGTTCGCAGGCATAAGGTGGCCGCAGCTCTTAATTCCACTGTTTAAGCGCATAATGTCTGGCCGCTGATGGTGGAGTCGCACAGTGCTCCCCTAAGAGATAAGGGTGAGGTCTGTGAGCTGACTGAAATACATGGGAACGTCAGGTGTTCGAAGCGCATTTGGTAATGGTTGGGCGTCCTTGTTGGAATGTGCTAGTGAGCCCGAATTGAAGTAAAGAAAGACAAAAACTATTTTCTTGCACCCCTGCTGCCAGAGCAATGGGCAAACACCTGTAGCGAACATGGATGACAGTATTTGCCAAGCTTTCAGCACCAGACAAGGTTGAGAAACCAGCAGAAGTTCAAAGATAAGAGTAAGCGCCGAAAGCAGTAACTAAAGTTGACGATATGGTATACAAGTAACCTATACATAAAGCAGATGCTGCGGCGAAGACCCGGAGCAGTAACTGAATACGGCCAGAGTAGCAAGATTTGTTCAGCTTGTTGCCGCTTTGTTCATCTTGCTCTAATAACCTTTTTTTTTTTCTGAGCGACGAATAAAAGCGCGCCGCAAGAATTATTGCGTCCACAGAAAACTAAAAAGTAAGCGGACAATAGTTGCAGGGAAGCGGCCCACGTACAGTCGCAGAGGGAATGCTACCGATTTCAACCAGTCGGTTCCTGGATTTCCCCAGCGCACTAAGCTCCTTGGTCCATCTGTAAACAGCTCCGCCGACTTTTTCTTTGTGCGCGGCTGTGACCTTTAACAGGAAAGCATTTCTTTGATTTCAAGTTTTGTTGACTGTGCTACATCGGTCTGTAATGAAACAAGAAATCGATTCTAGACGGCGCCTCGAAAGCAAGCAAATTTAGAAGGATAGGAATAAGTAACGAAATCTTTCTCCCCTTTCATGCGTATTAAGTGCTGAACACTAAGCCTGCAAAAGACAGTCTTGCGCATTGTGCTTTGAATTTGTGCGTGACACTGACCGGCTTGTTCGATAGCTTCTGTATACTTTTTCAATTATGAATTTTGCACCCACACTCAGGGTCAATATATGATAATAATCTATATTACATTTTTGACATAATGTATATTATTCACAATTACTGAGAATTTGTAAACGCAGCCGCATTCAGTGGTGACGTGAATGTGACGGGGCGAAAACAGTGAAGTGGGCGCTAGCGGAAAAAATTAAAAGTAACACCTATGTCGAGGCTGTGTTCAGTGCTGAAAGCCAAGGCCTGCTTGTTCTCTTTAGTCGTTCGCAATCCTAAACAGAGCAGCATTCTCAATCGTAGATCGGGCGTTACCGTATATCAGGCTGGAGCAAAAATGTCACTTTCAGTAGGAAAGCACTGCGCAAGAAGCACAGGTGCCACGTGCTAGGCGCCAGAAGTGGAGCACTGTGGACTGCGCAGCTACCGGTAACTAACGAACCCCGTGCTTTCTGCGCACTGAACGTAGCCAGGCCACAAGTACTACGGCCACTTCTGCCGGCGCCCACTTCATTGTTTCCGCCCTCTCACATTCGCGGCACAATAGAAGGCGGCTAAATTCAAGAATTGCGCGTTTGAGGGCGCTGCTATCTCTTACAAAAATTGTCTATACACAGTCTACACACTCTTTATAACCTCTACTGCCTCCCTATAGATATTTGTTTTGTCTATTCATATCTATAGACTGTATGTAGACAAATGTCCAATAGAGATTTATGGCCATAAATCTATAGATTGTATATAGACTGTCTTATCAAATTTTTATTGCTTATAGACTATTCTTTAGAATTTTTTCTACACACAGTCTATGGAATATATAGACAGAAATCTATGGACAGTCTATACACTGTTGCAAGAAATTTTTGTAAGGGATGGCGGCGTGTAAACGCACGGAAATGTGGGATTTTTCACATTTCCCGCTCTCTTTTCAACAAACGCACAAAAAAATATATTTATAGTGCACATCAACAATAAAAGTTGATTACTTTGACTTCTTTTAGGGGCGCTGAGAAATTTGGCATTAAAATTTCACTGGAAGCATATTAGTCAAAGGTATTTTTAATTTATTTTTCATTTAGTGGCTAAAACAAAACAAAAACTCCGAGTAATTACATTCAATGCTTAAAACATATTTTAAGTTTCCTCCGCCTATCTCGCCTGAGTAAAGTTTGAATCCTTCCGAAAGTAAGCAAGGGCAGCTCTTACTATGTAAAACAATTTGGTAGCGGTTTTTGAAGCAACCCAATAGAGCAAACACACAGCACACAATGAAAGAAGCCAACAGCAGTAATACTGACTCCCACTGAGCGCTTAGTAAGAAAACAGAACACTTAGTTGTATCGATGAAGAAATCCACCCAAAAAACGCTAAAGGGATGAAAGATACCTGTCAGGCGTGTCGAGATAGGACAAGTCGCTTTCATGCTAGTCAGTCGATGGCTCATTAAACAACGTCTGTTTATTGCTGTGGAAGTCGTCGTCCTTGGAAACTCCCAGAGGGAAAGTAACCTAGACGACCAGGCAAGGCAGCCATGTCACTAGAGACAGGCTTAAACCAGGTGCGATCGTTAGTGTTTTTCTAGGTGGGACCGTGGGACCATGACGTTCTCTACAAAGATAAGCTGTGCTTCCGCAAGCGTTCTTGGAGGAGTCGGCCTGTTCACCAATGCATCTTGCGGCGGGACGTCATTCTTAAAGAAAGTGATACGCCGGCCCCGTACACTGAGTGACGTGCTTCATAGAGTACTTTCTATGCCTATCACGCACAATGCTTTTGGCACGGTTGCCAGCGATTGCAGAGATCATGCCCGATTTTACAAGAGCCGCGAATGTGACATAAATATCATACCTGTTACCAACATATATCAAGATACGTGAAATTAATGAACCGATGGAAAGGCTACTGCCATTTTGTTTTTGTTCACCTGTATTAAAGCTCATAGGAAAGTCACTTTGGCGTCTTTCACTCTTCTAAAAAGCTTTATGTAGGCTAGGGACATGGATTTCAAAATCTTCTAGCCTTAATCTATTAACTTCTCATGAAACAGATGCACCACTGAGTGATCGCATGTGTTGTGTGCCGTCTCATAAAAACAGACTGAATGCTGCAAGTGGAAAATTATGAGAGGATTAAGCATGCAAGGAAAAGCAACTACCATAAGTGATCCTGCTAAAACTAAGTTTTTTATAAAGGAACTGCAAACAAGCATCAAGCATCCTGCCTATCTCGAAGTTTGGTGTGAACCCATTTCTATTATTCATGAGAACCTTGGAAGAAATGTACAATGCCCCTGATGTATTCACATACCTCAATGTCCACATGAATGCGATTTTGAAAAGGGCTCTCAAATTTCTGTCAATACACCTCCAACATGCATGATAAAAAGTTGCCTTAATCGCACACGTCTGACTAATATTTTTGTTTTGTTATTTTCTAGAGAGCTTCAAATTGGCACAGGTTCTTCGGGCTTTTATTTAACCCTCTGATGCAAATCAGGGGCCGAAAAATTATTGTTCCCACTTTAATTACCTTTATTCGTCTAAAAGTTTCAAGTTTTTATTTCTGTGCACATTTGTTGATGTCCTCAGTCTCTTTTTTCTGTCCGCAGAAGGTTTTTCATTTATGTACTACCACAGATAAGTAGGTTGCCATAAAAACCTAATTTATGAAAAATTACGCACACGTTACAAAGGATATCATGCGGAGGTTTCATCGTACCAATGCCATGCAGTTCATCGCAATACTAGAGCGTCGACATGACCTCGTCACGTCCATGTTTTCGTGTTAATAGCACTTTAGTTTTCGGCACATCCTTTTTATGAACCACGTATGGTGCTCATCTAAAGTCATTGCAGGTAATTCAAAATTAAGCCATTCGTATACTTACCCATAGTTCTTATCACATCGATGTATCATTTATTTTTCAGCAACATTACATCCTTTCCCTATCACAGCTTGTCAGATATTCTCTTGGAATTCTCGTGTACAAACTGGTCAAAATTCTAATCTCTCTCCCTCGCATATCACAGTGTTATGTTGTAAACGCCAGCATAGCCCGGCTTTCACACGTTAACAATATTGTCCTACCTAAAGTACGCACCAATTACAGGAAGCAGGCAATTCATTTCTCATCAGTTGCTGTCTGGAACACTATACCTAAAGAATTAAAATAATGCTCATTCAATCTTCATCTTTAAATCGCACTTCAAGCGATCAATTCTTAGCTAAGAGACCTCATTGTGATTAATTAATTTCCTTTTCTTCTTACATGCATCTTGCACTATTCCTGACCTCCGTTATAATTCAGTATGATATATAATTCAGTATGTTTCGATGGTGGTTCTTTGTAATAGCCTTTGATCAGCTTTTATTCATCTCCCATGTGTCTGTTTGAAGTTGCATCCCATACGTATCCCATACGTGCATTCCATATGGAGTTGGTAGTGTGGGCATGTGGTGTCTCTTTCTTGTTAGTGTCCTTGTTTGCGCCGCCGTTCATTTCATCATGCACCAACTCGCCCCTCAGGCCGTTATTTTGTATATATTCTGTTTCACATATTCATTTGATCTGTAACAAGCTGTTGAATGCTTACACGATGTATTTGATTAGGAGGTCCCATTACCGTCTTTGACTTCTGGACCTTCTTCTGCATGATATGCGGTACGTATGAAATGTATAAACAAATAAACACTAATTTTGATTCATATTCTGACAGTGCAACTATTCCTGAATTAAATAAATGAATGTAATCAAGGCTCAGGCAATCTAGCTCAATCAAGAAAGGGTAGTTTTTGGTTTCTCATATTGAAATAAT
The DNA here is from genome assembly GCF_052857255.1 of Amblyomma americanum. NCBI lineage: Eukaryota > Metazoa > Arthropoda > Arachnida > Ixodida > Ixodidae > Amblyomma > Amblyomma americanum. The sequence goes on from NC_135507.1 coordinate 39,361,356, forward strand.
AGGAACAAAAAAGCAACGCGTTAACGCCAAAAGCAACATATATTAAGCCGGTTGGTAATAAAACCAGGCAGATGTCGTGTTGGCCAATGTTGTCAGAAATACAAGGCTCCAGCGAAAAAGCTTTATTTTGCAGTGTCCTCGCAACAACTGAAATAGAAGCTACACTTCTGTCTAAATTGAAAAGGCTCCTATTAAGTTCCACTAAAAAGCGAGGATGGTTGAAAACATCTGCATATTTCAGCGCTGAAGAAGTATGGTTTGTTCGGTCCTGGTGTGAGATATTGACTGCTTGAAAAAATGTAAGTCTAGGTGTCACAGCCTTTTAATTTTGAAAAGATGACAGCAAAGGCTACAAAATTAATTTATATTTGTGCAGTGTTTTCATCACGATTCACTCACGCCAACCTTTCTGTAGCGTCCGCTACACCGAGATGAAGCTGAACACAAAGTTCTCTGCGTGGCTAGTTCACAAAGAGATGTAATGAAATAGATCGGCTAATCCTTTTAGCGAGGCCGTTCGCCTTGTTTCGAGCTTTGCTCCGAGGCTATTACCTTCTGGAACGTAGAGCCCCCTTGTCTACAAGCCTCTATCCAGTAATAGAGTTGAGAGCAGGGAGACACTCGGCAGTGGATTTTTCTGTTGTGGCTCCGGCTCATCAAGCACACACAAACTTGATTAACGCCAGGGTTGGTACACTTTTGTAAGTGACAGGAAGTGCCAGCCGATTCCAGAGTGTTCTTCATCGAGAAACTGCGTTTACGTTTCGCAGAGCACCAGCAGAGCCATGAAAGCGGATAATTTTAGCGAAAAAAGAAAACCCTCGTGTTGTTGCCAGCAGAACGTGAACCATGGGCGGATGAAGGATGACGGATGACGTCACAAAGATCTGGACTGCAGGACTTTAAAAAGGACGCGTAGCACCTCGTCATCGAGGGTTTATTTTCAGTAAAAATCTGTTGTTTAGCTATTTGTGTCTATCTTGATGGTTGCTCTGCAGCAACGAAGTATTTGTTGAGAGGAAAATTAACTTAAAATGTGGAATAACATTTTTTACCCGCCATCGACTGGTGGAGGCGTCTAGGTCTGAACTGAAGCCCATAACGACAATATTTTTTAAAAATTTTGTAATAATCAGTTGCCAGTGCGTTTAATTGAGGTATCGCTTTCCTTAGTTTGCTGGCTTTTAGCTCTCCGATGCAAATGCCCAATTTCTGTTTCTGAACAAAATTGTGCAAAAGTCTCTTGCAGCGTACATATTTGTGGCATGATACTTTTAACGTAGTTCATTTTTACATATACATGTCACACACCACACGGAAACGCACCATCCCGTAGCTGAGGCAAAGCCTCAACTAGGGGTTCACTTAGGGCCACGCCTTGTTTTGAAGATAGTGTAGGCATGAGGCAATCGGCCTTATATGATTTTTCAGAGAGCTCCTTATGTGTAGTGAACCTAGTTCGTAGGGTAGGCAAATGTAGAAGGTATATAAGAGATTAAGATCAGGGATGAGACTGACAAATTTCAGGAATAACCTTCGGTAGCTCGAGAAGGAGGGGTTAAGTAGATGTAAGCAGGGAAAGGTATTTTTTATGATGTGGACTTAGTTAAGCTGATGGTGTTGACAGTTGCGGTAGGCATTCACAGCCAGCTCACAATTTTATGCACCACACGACGGAGACTTGAGCAATGTAGAAATATGAGGCACAGAAGAAAAAGCGAAATGTGTATCGTATTTTATTCATCATCCATGTACAACAGAAATTCCGTTTTTAATGCGTGACTTCAAGCGTTGCATAGAATACGACGTCAGTAAGAACCTTGCTTTATGCAATGAGAGATCAAGTTAATTGGTGCTCAGAGCTTCAAAATAAAGCTCTGTAGCATAGGCGAAATCTTCTGCCATTAAAGCGCTCTCTGTCGGCTCAGAGCTCCCCTCCCGATAGAACATAGCGGGTATAAATATTTCTAGCCATCGCAGTCACGAGAATGGTACAGCTACATTTAAGAAGGCAATTTGGCAGGCAATCAGGTAATATTAACCGCAAAATTATCCTCTCTTAGAAGCGGAATTTTTGTTCACTTCTCCAGTGAACATTAGAACTATTAAGAAAGAAGTTGGTCAGAAAAAAACAGAAGTGAAGAATGACATGCAAACAACGCACATGTGAAAGGTATCTAATAATTCATATTAAATTAAAGTAATTAACTTTTTACCGCCACATCGAAACGGCTCTCCTACATATACACTTTAGCTGAAAACCATGAAGAGGCGAATGTAGGCTCGCGAGATTGCACACTAATGCGACACAGCAATTACTCACACTTTAAAGAAACAACACAATCACAGAACGAATTGCGATACTTGACATTTGCGGGACACATCAACTTTCTGGATGGCATGTGCAATGCATAGTGCTGTGCTGATCAAGAGCGGTAATAACTATCGAACGGCGAAAGTGCGAATCATTCACAAAACTATACCGACTTATTCTCAGCTTCGTTACTGGATGCCACTATTTTACGCAGCAAGAAAACAGATAAGTACACTGCCCTCATGTCATCTTGTGAAAGGCATTTCAGGTCTGCATATAGTCTTATATTTATGGATTATAGCTTATGAGGGTTAAACGTTCTTTCAAAGCGACTCCGGTTGTAAGGAACACCGTAGTGAAGTGCTCCGGAAATTTCGACCCCCAGGGGTTCTTTAACGTGAACCTAACATCGCACAGTAAGTGTTATGTTTAGTCCCGGTTTAACGTATTCAAGCCACATGACTTGCGTTTCACATATTTATCCTCAAAACCAAGCTCTGAACCCAGAAGAATCTTGGCCCAGAATAAACTTTACCCCTCCAGAAATTCCATCGCGATCACGGCTAAATTTGTTAATGGGCAGAAAGCAGACAGTGACACTAACGAAAAAAAATAACAAAAATGTTTGAAATATGGTGGTGATTTCTACCTTTCTGTCTTTTTCTCGACCTTTTATTTATGATACAAATGCACGAGACAACACTAGGAGCCATAAACTGTCTATCGCGATAGATTAACGCATCTAGATATAGAAATAGAGAAAAATAAATAGACGAAGGAATAGGCTGGGCTTCGTTGAGGTGTAACAATTCTCTAAACTTGCTTCCTTCATCTCCAGTTATAAGTAGCTTAGTTTTTCAAGTCGCTGGTGCTGAACGGACTTGTGATACTGTCATCAGCTAACCCGAGTTCCTGTGTAAACATGAAGTCAGTTACCCACGTGACGATCGCATCTCTACAGTGCGTCATCTTAAATGGCTTAGTGTTGCTCCCGCGAGCAGTCAAGGCCCCCCAGAGGTGCTGCCTCAAGCATTCGTGGTACTTTGTAACCATGGAGAGGCAGCGCAGCTAAGTTTGGCTTCTGGCTGGCATAGTATAATATGCGCAGTTGTGCAGCGCATGATTGGTATAGAAAGGTAAAAAAAAATGAATTCGAAACAAGCAACACATGCACAAGGTGGTCCGCCATTTGCACACCTTCTAAACATCTGCGCCATTTCCTGCTCTAAAGTCCGTTAACGGAGTCGGCAGCAGGCCGCTGCATTTCCAAACTTTTGCCGACTACTTGTCGTCTCAAGAACGCCATTCGAAGTTAAGCGCTGGACGTCGTAGGCGCACTGCAAGGAGTCCGTTCTCATTTCCGTTCTGGAGAGTACTGCCATTTCCGAATGCTCAACTTGGCGGCGGGAGCTGAGAGTTTGGACGGGGCGGAGAGGGCGGGAAACGAGTGCTTTGCTATGCATCCAATTCAGAGGAGGCGGCTCCATTAGGGAGAGCGTCTGATCCACTGTCGAACAGTGTCAATATCTGGATATCACCTTCAGCCCAACTCCACGCCCGCTCCCTGGAACCACGGCTATTTTCGCACATGCATTTCCGAACCCTTTCGCATATGAAAGGTACTACAGCACCAATTTTTTTACGCTTATATGTCGATTGTACGCGGAGCAATATATAAAAGTAATTCCGCAATGGGCGATGTTTACGTTGCTGATAGGGCGCTAATTACGTTGGAGCATTTATTAAGCTTTCGCTCAGTTCCCGCGGTTATGTTCATTAAAAGAAGAGCGCAATTAAGTAGTCATGAATGGCAGCTATCCTAAAACGCTGTAAGGTGTTATAAAGCATGTGATCAAATACGATCTTCAAATCAAGCTCGCACCTGTATGCACACTACTTCGTGACATTTGTGAGCCAAGAATGCCACGTCTTTGATACTCCCTTTGGACAATTCCAGTTTAAAGCTTCGAAATAACGGCGGTATGGGGCCGAAATCTAAGCTGGCAAAGGTGCCAATATCCATCGAAAATTTGTGCACGTACTAGAAAAAGTACATCTCCATACATTCCCGAGCTGGTTTAAGGCTCACGAAAAAACAAAGCCAGTAAAGACCTTGCCCGACGGCTATAACTATTTGGGAATGGCTGCAATGCCACACGCACGGTTTTTTACTCTTATTCATTTAGACGAACAGATTTTGCTGTAGATGAGAAAGCCTAGCGAAACACATCGGGTGTTTCACATAACTTGAGGCAAGGATAAAAAAAAGCGGTGCTGCAGAAATAAGTGAAACCAACAACATGATGTTTTTCTTAGTGTGGCCGTCAGCAGAATATTTTACAATTACGTTTATTTAATGACTAGCTAAGATTAGTGATCAAGCGGCAGTATTATCACGGTAGCAGAGACTGGCATGTATAGGCACAAGGCATATACGCACACTGGCCAACAGAAGCACACGTAACCAGGTTAGTGATGCAACGTTTGCAATAATCACTTTAAGGTGAGGTGCGCTTCGACAAGTTGTAGAGAGGGCAAAGAAAGAAACGATTCAATTTATTATAGTGGCGTACCTCCTACGTGTTCCTTTATTCCGGCATTTAAAGAAAATCCGCGAAATATAAAACACCCCGTTACGGGGCACATGCGCTACCGTATTCCACCGACCCCAAAGGTGTTTAGAAGGAGCAAAACGTGCGCGATGACCAGGTCCAAGTGAGCGGCCGGCGCTCAGTTCTAGGGGCTCCAAAATATAAAAACAAAACGGAAATGGAGGACGTCCTCAAATACACTTCACTGCTTTTCCTTCCCTTTTTGTGTTGTCTACGCGATGGCTCAAAAGAAGCTGCGCATGAATTGGTCGTCTATGGTATGCCTTCCACTTATCGCAGGTCAAGGCGCATGCTTTTCATGTTTAGAAAGAAGACCATGGTAACACGTAGTTCGGTCGGCAGGAGCAGTAGGTTTTTCAATAACGCCTTATAGCCACAGAGCGGCCAGAGCGAGAACACTAAAAAGGACATTTGGCGGGTGTCACAAGCCATTTGCTAAAACAAGAAAAATACGGGCGGGCACCACGGACATTCGGATATGTTCCGACGTTCGGATATGTTGCCGGAGGTTCGGCCTTGAAGGCCACGTAGCGCAACTCCGACGAAGGACATACAAATGGCGCACTCTGCCTCATGAAAACAGCGTGCTTTTGGGGAGTCCAGACACTCGAATGCCTTCCGAGGAACCGATATTCCGCAGTCCAACGTTCGTGTCTGCCTATTGCCTCGCAGTCAATCCTGTTCGATTCCGATTGCCTCCGTGACGTGACGAAATTTTCCGTTCCTTAAGTTTACTCCGTAACTTTTAATTCTCTCTCTCTTGTTTTTTTTTGGTTTTTACCTGTGTATATATATCACTACCTCTATCCTGCTGCAGTCTTGAGTTTTAGTCATTTGTAATTATTTAACTATGTCCACTGATAGTTGCTTGTGCCGCAATATTTCGTTTTTCTAAGATTTTAACTCCTCGTCGTTGTTTTCGTCATCTTCTTTATGCGTGCAAGCTGCACTGCCTCGAAATTCTTCTTTGTCTCCACACAGAGGTGGAAAAGCGTAAGGAAATAAATGTGCCACAAAACTCAGTAGCGGATAGGCCGGTAATCCTTCAGAAGACCTGCGCCATAACCTTGCCCATTGACCAAGTTTGCGACAGTGGGCGCGGAAACACGTCATACGAGTTGGTCACCACGTACAAAATGCAACACTTGGCTGTCGCCAGGGCAGTAGACTGGCTCCTAAGGGAAGTAAACAGCGCGTCGATACGCGAGGCTGGTGCTCTCAAAGCCGAAATTGTTCCAGCGATTTGCGAAGTCAATGGTAGGTAATGTCCGCAACACAACTCACGGACTCTCAAGAAGTGTGCAGATGGTGCAGCGATGCTCGCATGCCGCAGCAGGCACGCAAAAGGTGTAACCGAAAAAAACAGCCTGACGAACCGCAGCATAATATGCAGCCCCACAGACGATGACATCGCGGTTAACGTCGAGGTAGACGCCTTCGCTCGATGTCGTGCTAACTGAGCAGGGTTGAAGCCCGAAAGCCTGAGAATATCTCTCGAAGCTAGGTTGACATATTAGAACACTAAAGGATCGCAAGCAGACGACACCTTCTTCCACAAAAAAAGCTTAAACAGTTAGCCGTCAGACAGTTGGAGAAAGCTGCAAATAAACGCATGCCTTAAGTTACACATGCTTTAGTAAAATAGACCCGTCCCTTTAGGGCGACGCACATTCCTTTTGCGAGGAGACACGCACCCTTTATCACACCACATGAACTTGCCAAAAGCAAGCGGCAATAGTAAACATAACGAATCCCAACAGAGAGCGGTAAGAAGCTGCGCTGCTAGCCTTGAAGTCGACCATCAGCTCCAGCTGGTTGAACGAGCTCACCTGGCAGCAGAAGCCGCTGGCGCCCTCCACGACAGGTATCAGTCATAAAAAGAGAATATTCACCTCAATTTTCAGCATTAAAGTTTTTAAATCAATCAGCTGAATAATGCCATGGCAAACGCACAGCCCCAGCAACAGCAACGAGGCGGAACGAGGGAAGCGGCCGCTGAGGCTCTCACTGACCGCGGTGCTAGAGGCCACAGCTCCTTCCAAGAGCGATACTACAGGCGTTCAGGCGGCGACGATAGCGCAGTGCACACTTGCAAACCAGACGCTGATCGGCGTCGGGGCGATGTCGAGCGTCCTAGCGAGTCGCAAGCCATAGTTGCGTGTGACCGTCAAAAGTTGCAACGACATTCCCCCTTCGCAGCATTAGCCATTTCCGCACCGTCGGCGCTCGCTACCGAGCTGCCTGGAAAGCGCAGGAAGCCGGTGGGTTCTGAAGCGAGCGCGCGCAGAAAAATTGCACAGTTGTGATATTGTTGAAAGCGCCAGCGATAAGCGGCTTCGTAAAAGCTAGGGGAAAGAAGATGCGCCCGCGCCGCCGCAGCGGCCGGTGAGTAAGCCAACTGTATGCCGCACGAAACAACTCTATGTGCAAAGGCGACAGGCCTCACTTGTCCGCCTTAACGGTTACATGAATCCGCCCATCCCGCAGGATCTTCGGGCCGTTCAACAGCGCCATCACCTCAGCTGCGTCTGGTCCACGTTCACTGACTTTTAGCGCGTTACTAAGCTTTGCGTAAATGTAGTGTAATTTTCTTTTGCTTTCAAGCCAGCTCAAGACGCGAAACGTAGCCACTTGATCTCAAATTTTGCTCGGCTAAGAAAAGAGGAAATTTTGCAACGCAGTGGTTCTGGTGCTTGCGATTTTTACATTTACCATACACAGTAACCTTTAGTTTCATTTTCGAATGTAAACTTGGGGTGGTTTTCTTAGCGAGAACAAAAACACCGAGAGGGAATTGTGCGCCGAGAGCTGGTGTAGAAAGAAGTCCGGATTAAAAAGGACCTCACAACTTTAACCTGCTGATCAAATCTGACCATAAGGTTCGCTCTTTCGAAATGCTGCTGCCGCACTCTGAGCAGTAGTTACGTATTGATTTCCGCCTTCTCAACAGTTTTCTGAGCGACGTGCATAAAATAACTCGATTGTTTTTCCGCCCTAGATCTGCTCTGCGACAGGCGTCGGCTGTCGATGTGGAACGCACGGCAAAAAAGGCTCACAATCGTCGCAGCAAGAATCTCCACATCGCGGCGTATTTTTATATCGATACTCTGAGGGCCTTTGCAGGCATTCGCAAAAAATAACTGTTTTACAATGCAAATAAAAAGGGATGAAAATAGGAACAGCAAGCTTAGGAGTCAGGTACAAATTAATAAAACAAAGAAAAAATGCCCAGGGAGAAGTTCTTCAAGAAAAAGGGAAAAAACACATCCACTGCGTAGTATGTTGTAAACTTGGAAGCACAAAATACCGGACGACGGACAGAGTAAGGGACACAAAAAACAGGTTCACGAGCGCTGCATCAACATGCATCACCAACTAGCCCGGCAGCTTGCTCTCCTGAACTGCGTAGTATACTGATCCAGCAGCAGGTTAAGCATTTATGTCTTAAGGAGGTTTTGAAGCACACAATATCAACAGCTTTCGGGAAGTAAAAAAAATGGAATCAATGTAGAGCGAAGATTCGAATGCTCCATTAGAACTCAAATAACTGTGTATGAAACAGTCGAGAGATAGAGAAAGGCGAACGGAAAGTCAGGGAGGTTAACTAGGCAACGCCCGGTATGCTACCCTACACGTTGGAAGGGGAACGGAGGGAGAGATTGAAAGGGAGAGAGCAAAGGGAGATCAATTATCCACATGTCCGTTGGCCATTACTTACAGGGTACACAGGGCACACACTGATAGTTCACAACCTTGCACTCAGTCCTGAGTCCTTCATGAACATGAAAAGTGCCTTCAAAGTTGTCCTCAGCGATGAAGGCTTACTCCAAGGACCCAGAATTTTGGCTTCAGTAAGGGGCCGAGGATCTAAACGGTGGAGTGTTGCAGCCAGGAGTGCAAGCTCGCGCTCAAACCGAGGGCAGTTACAAAGAATGTGTTCCATAGTTTCGTTGCACCCACAGATCTCACACGTAGGAGAGTCTGCCATTGCGATTAAGTGGGAGTAGGCATTTGTGAACGCCACTCCCAGCCACAGGCGACACAACAGCGTAGCATCGCAGCTGGAAGAAACAATGCTGGTTGTTATGGAGCAAATTGATCTGCTTAAGATGAGTCATAATGTGAGTGTATGCTAAGTGTTAGAGTATTGTGCAACGCTCTGAGGTGAGTGAAATCGGCCTGGGGTTAATAAGAAGTGTTCTCGATCCTGATTTAACTACCAGGATTACGTAAGCGTACCTCCAATCTTCCGGCACACATTTCGTATCGAGTGATTGTTGAAAAATAAGAGTGAGCAGGAAATCTGTGCGAAAGAAGGTTATTATTAGCAGTTTCCTGTTGATGTCATGAGGTCCTGAGTTAGTGTTGTGTGGTAGGCGATCAATTGCCTTAGCCACACCAAGTGCTGATATGAAAATGGGTTAAAGAAATCTGGAGCTGTGAAATATGTGCATTAGCTATGTGTGAGAGGGATGAGCGACTGAATTAGCTGAAAAAAGCATTCAAAAGCACTCCACAGATTCATCGAGAAGTTACCAGTACATAAAATGTAGCAAAAATCATCATTGCAAATTAAATGTGCAGTAAAATGCGTGAAAGTGAAACTACGATCACGAAGGTAGAGCATACTTTGTTATGTTTTTCTACGGGGCCATTAGTTTGCTTTACATTTGCTTGCCTCTATAAGTGCACTCAGGCAGCTTTCCGCCTTTTTTTCTACATAAATCTATACGCTCTGCTAGTTCTCTCTATATCAGTTTTTTATCGAAGTCAGCACTTTTTAAAGACACGTACACAAAAGTGAGGCGCAAACAGAAGTTGCGATGTCCTGTGCTTTTCCTTTTACTGTTCATTCTTTTTGCAGACTGTTTAAGAGATCTGCTTCATATCTATGCCCTTAGATTGATAACGTATTAGAAAAGATGCGAGGAATCTTAAAGACAGTATCGGTCAGTACCTTTAAGAGTAATTATAGTGTTTATAAATAGAGCAAAAATATTGCGCATGTTTTTTTCAGTTTTGCTCTGCTCCCAGAACCATCATCTACAGTTGCCCTCCCTCTCAATAACAAGTATCTGCTCTCTGTGCAATCCGGAAGGTTTGCAGTGAAGTGATTCTGCAATAGCCGAGCGCAGAATAAGGAGACGACGTGACAACAGGATTCGTGCGCTCCCATTGAGGTCGGCTGCGGGATTAGTTGTGGATCCTTGAGAGCAGCTGAAGGAAGAGCCCTTGGAAAAACACTTCTTGGCGTTGGAAGTTCACAATTTTACCGGAGACAAGTTTCGAAATGTGGCCTTCCTTTTATTGTCACAGACGGAAAATGACAACACTGATGTTCGAAAGAGCGCGGCGAGGGATTTTCTGCCGATGAGTTTTTCGCTGGTGCGTAAACAAACATGACGCGTCGACAATATTGCCAGCGACGCCTACTTCTCAATTAACTCTTCCCATGTGCTAAATAAAACTCTTAACTTTCTTTTTTTCGCCTACGTGTTTCAGGTACAGGTAAAAAAGCACTTTTTTCAGAGATACAACAAACAAAAAACACGGCCTAAATTTCAAGTTTCTTGACGGAAACGAAAAGAAAAAACATTACAATCACCGCAGTAAGAATACAACATATGGTCGCGCGCAAAAAATATGCCGCCATTCGGTTTCAAGCCATGCTGTTTTCTGATGGCTTCGATGCAGTTTCAGTGGTCAGTGACCCCGCAGCGTATTTTGAAAAGCGATATAGCCATGCATGCAGTGCCGAGAGCAGGGAAGGCCGCAATTGTATAGTTATCTTTCAAGGTTTGCTCTTTTCGACGGGGCGTGTAGATTAATAGCCGGGCGAACCAGTGGTCGCAGAGAGATGGGGATCATACCAAACGGACCGTCGTTTCGTGATGTACACGTTGGTACCCAAATTTGTCGAAAGCAGAGGTGAAAACAACTTTGCTAACTCTCTTCTTTGGCCACAGGCGCGAAAAACAGGCAGTCTGTTTTTCGCGCCTGTGGTCAAAGATGTATAGTTACCAACTTGCCGAGCAAGACGGTCTTTGAACTCTCATTTTATTTCGCATTCGCAAATCATTCTTTAATCTTTTATAGGGCGGACACGCACCCACAAAGAAGCGAGCGTGCTTGGCACTTGTGGAAGAACACAACCGCTGCCGCTTTCCGCCGTTTTCAATTCAAGGTCGCATTGATCATTGGAGAAAGGGGCATGGATGTGTGACGGCATGCCGAGTGACGTGGAGACTGCAGAGCGTGATTAGGTCTATCCTTTGGCCTTCTGGTGCCTATGTGCCTAGCACACAAGGCGATAAAGCCATACGCCGCAAATAATAAATGACGCTCTCACAGATAAAAACAAACAATACCTTTCAGCAATATACTTGCGCCCTACCTGCAGTATTGCAGTATTGACGTGAAGTCACTGCTTACGAGCGTGCCCACTGGCCTGGCTGTGAAGGTTTGCACAGATGCGCTTCAGGCGGATGCAAGCCTACCGGAAAGAACACCTATTGAAATTCTAGACCACAGCAGACTTCTTCAGTTCTGTTTGTCAAACACCTATTTCACGTTCCAGGAGAGCATATATAAACAGGTCCATGGTACGGCTATTTGAGCATCAATTTCTGTCACCGCTGCGAACTTGACAATGGAGTCGCTGGAGTCCCGCGCCCTTTCATGCTTCACGCCGCGCCCGAAAGTGTTTCTTCGTTATGCGGACGACTGTTTCTGCATAATCTAGAAATAAGCTGTGAGTACATTCCTTTTGCACTTGAACAGCATAGAACCGGCCATACAGTTTACTACGGAAGAGGAAGTAGATGGCCGTCTGTTTTTTTTTTCGGACTTTCTGGTGAAACGCGACGGCCCTGGAATATCATTCAGTGTATTCCGGAAGGACACGCACACTGGCATGTACCTCAACTTCAGTTCCGTACCATCGCCCTGTCACAAGAGGTCCGTTGTCGCCTCGCTTGTCCGCCGATCGAAGAACCTCTGCTCTACGCTGGCAGAGAAAGCGACACATCTGGACACCGTTCGCCGCGACCTGATGGCTTCGGGCTATCCCAGTTCTTTGATACGAAAATCCGAGAATCGCCTAGCTCACCCGCCACCACAGCAACCCCAGCGAGAGAAGAAGAAAAGGATTCCGATACCCTACGTCCCCGGAGTAAGTGAAAGTTTATCCCGCATATTCCAGTCGTACGAAGTCGACGTCGCACATGTATCCACGCGGAAGCTACGACACGCGATGGTTACAGTGAAAGACAAGATAAAGAAGAAGTTCCCGGGCATCGTGTATAGGGTTCCCTGCGCTGATTTTGAGCATGTCTATATCGGTGAAACAGGTGATTTTCGGAAAAGATTGCAGCAGCACCACAATGATGTCAAGAACAAGCGCGTGGCAACAAACGCACTGGCTGATCGTGCTATCTACGAGGGCCATGACATCGACTGGGGCGGCACGAAGATAATCGGAAAAGAAAAGAGCAAGACGACAAGGCTTTACCTAGAATCTTTTTATATTCAGACGACAGCAAACACGCTTAATCGCAACGAAGGCAATCTACCCCCGATATACTCCCGCTGCTTGCGTCATATCATGAAACCTATATAACTTACCTTCACTCCTGTCTTTCTTTCATTGCGAACAAGGCCCCAGTAAGCCGGGGCCGAAACGTCATCTTTTTAACGATTAATTGGCGCTTGAAGGTTTTCCGCCAGGAGATGTCTTTGTATTCGAACTGAGCTAAAGCCATTATTTCAAGCTTGGTCTCCAAAAAGATTTAGTTTCAAGAGAAATCACTCTCTGAGACCGATCGCATTTGCCCGCCTTTAAATGAAGGGACTGACTTGGTCTAAAAACTATGAAATAATATTGTCTTCCCGTTTCCTGCTCCCGTCTAGCTGCTTCGCCACGTGTATTCTGTTTCAACAACATTAACTGACATGGAAAACATTGCGCCGGTATTTTTTCTTCATTTCTGCACTTAGGTTAATGCGTTGCTTTCATAAGCTAAATATTAAATAACCAACATTAATAGATGTAGTTGGTTTTTCGTTGTTCTGAAACCGCGTTACTGTAATACAGAGAATAAAAATATGTTCACGAAGAACGGCCGACAAACAGAAATTAGGCTGCCATTCTATAAGCCTGGCGCAGTGTATGTACAAAAAAAAATATTAAGTAGAAAAACAGGGCACTAAGCCAAGCAGAGAAAGTATTGAGAGTTGCTCAAGAGGGACCCTCATTTCTGGTAAAGGATTTAAGGAAGAAAGCAATAATGTATTTTGTTCAGCCAAAATTATGAATAATGCATGTAGGTTAGACGGAGATGTTTTCGCTAGAGGTCTTAAAAATAATTCTTATGATGAAATATTCTGATAGATTGGGAAACCAATACTACGGCGAACTAGGGGATTTGTATAGATTGTCCGTGCTTCTAATAACATCGCATGTACTAGCTGAGCCACTAAATCTAATGGTCTGGAAATGCAGACCAGAACGAGAAGAGATACTGGAAGCCTTTTTTATACAATTGGAACGACAATCGTCCGTGAGCAAAAACAAATGTTTGTTTCTACTGAGTATCTGAAGTTTTTCTATCGGGAAGTGCTGTCGTGCATGCGGTTTGATTGTTGATTATTTGGCACCTGATCGTTGCCTAAAAATCCGTAGTGTCTCCGATAATAAGGTCAGTTGATGGCTAGCGCCTCGGTTTTCTTCTGTCCTGTCGTCCCTGTTGTTAGCACTACTGCTATGTTCTCTCAAACTTGCAGTGCTGCCAACTGGAGAGAACAGAATCCTGGTGCGGTTCATTAGTGAAATCCACACAACATAATAGAAAGAAAACAACAATCAAAAGAGCTGTTTTCAAACACATTCATTAATCAATGAGGTAAGTTAAACGAGAAACATATACTTTTTGTGGTATATAATCTCTTGTCACTGCGGAGATTTGCGCTTAAATGTTGCAATTGGGACCTGCTCCGTGGCTGGCGCAGCTTGGCGCTATAGCAGGGGAGGGATACCTTTAGAATTTAATAGCTGGGTAGCATTTGGCTAGTAACCGGCTTTCTATACCAATAGATAAATTTGAAAGAAAAGAAACAAAAACAACAGATGCTTTTTTAATTCAGTCCTTCAGGACTTGCTGTGCGCGCATCGCGAGGCTGGCATTCCGTAACGTCATCACCAATATTTGCTGGTGACATGACCTTGACATGTGCTTGAAAACGCAATCAGCTGGAACAAAGGCTTGGTCTTGTTCATGAAGGTGACCCTTGGATAATGATAATCAGTCCTCCAAGGTCCGTCACATAGGTTGTGATCCGCGTTTCACGCACGAGACCACAATGACCGCTTCGAAAAACATTGTCGTCTGCACAGTTGATCCTAAACCTCTGGCGTTACATGAACTGCCATTTAGATATTTTTTCGGTCTACCGCGCGCAGTCTTGCTCTTGATGAAGCTGAATGTCACTGCCCATGTCGATGTTGTGATTGACGTTATGATTGACAAGGAACCCTTACGGGTTCTGAAGCGTCAATCATAACCGCGGCATTGTCAGTGACCATACAATCACAATGTCAGAAATGTCACAATGTCTGAGCAGGCAAGCTTTTGTCGAATTCCGGACTAAATCTTGCTATTGCTGCAGAAATGATTAAGGATGATATTTTTCTCGAAAATTTTATGAACTGATTCGGTAAGGGGGACTCATCGCATCATGGTGATGAATTACCGGAGCATGAAGAATGTGGTTTTTTTAGCTGCCATATCATGAGAGAGGAACACGAAGCTTGATCTCTGTGAGATTTTTTGCGCAACAATATTTTAACTGATGACAAAAGTGAGCTCTCTGTTGATACCGATAAACCTGCGCTAGAAATCGATAGACATATAGAGTAACGTATGTTAGAGTAACCTATGTTACTTTATGTAACATACGTTACGTAACACACGTCACATTAGCATGCTAGCAAATACGGAGCACACGCGAGCGCTGACGTCGCTCCCTCTCCACTCTTACACCTCACTCTTAACACCCTTCGAAAGATGTTCCGCTCGGTAAGTCTGCTATGTGGAGCTCTGACCTCTCATTCTTAGTTCTAAATGTTTTCAATACTGCTGCCATTTTCGCATGTTATGATTCTCAAATTATCGATGCAGCAAAAAATAAACAGTTCTGATAGTGGTCAACGGCGTGTCAATGAACACCAATGTCAATAGCAGCAGAGGCAAACATGAAAAATCTGTCCTAACGTGAAAAGTTTTTTTTTGAGTGAGAAAATTGTGTTATACACATAATGATAAAGGCTCAGCTCTTTTTAATGCATAGAACAACACCTGCACCCTTCACTATAGCACGTGATATCTATTCCAGTGGGGATAAGAATACATTGAGAAGATTTCCTTTCTTGAAAGTGAACATTTGCGCTAACCGCTTCAGAATATTTATTGACAAGGCTTTCAGCGCCAAGCTTTTTGTTGAAACGACTGCGAGTACGCGGTGCAGCAGTTCGCTAGCCTTGATTGGAAAATGAGCTTCGTGAGATAGGAATTCCGAAGGAAAAAAAAAGGCAACCAAAATTTTAAACATTATTGAGTGAATTAGTAAAATTCTATAGCAGCGCGAATGAAGATTGCAGGGCATTTTTTTTTCTTCTCTTGAAACAAGCGCTGTAATTGAACCGCAGGTTTTACTGCTGAGCAAGTTTAGGATAGCTTTTCGAGCTTTTTGCGCTTCGGACGCAGCTAGTTTAATTAGGACATACACTGGCTTGCGTTCTATTTTTCGCTGCCTTTCGAGGTTTGTTTCCAAGGCACAGAAAGCATTCCCGTAAATTGGATTCGGAGGACTCCATTCTTTCTCGCGGGCAGCTTGTGCAGAAGTGACGCCTTATGAAGTAGTGCAGCTACTAAGCTTTGTTTATTACTGCCTAATGTTTTAAGGTGTACACTCAAGAGATAGTGTCGATGATACGAGATGTGCTGCGAAGTACTCTGGCACTACATGCAGCCTATTGTGAAGGTTTGAGGGGGGCCCAAACTTCGGGAAAGAGGTTTCTCTTAACGAGTCTTCGTATAAGTGCACCACCAGCAGCCATCAGTCGAACCCGCGGCCAGGTGCTCAGCCCCAGATCCCCATAGCAGCAAATTCACCTCGCCGGAATATCTATACGGGTCCTTCTAATGCATAACGTTTTAAGGCACATGATATTTAACATTGATCTGATATCACCTTGAGCTTCTATAAATTTTTAGATTCGACATGGTCGTTTTATTCGATGTTTTTTACGCGGTATGATAGCAGCGTTCTTTCCTCGTGTTGAAAATGCCTGAAGATCAATAAAGGGTGTATAGCCCCAAACAGCTTTGTTTTAAAACAAAACGCACTCTTTTAAAAACAGTATCGATGTCTTCAGCCTTTTTTTCCGACCCTTAATGTACTCCCGTTCCCTCAAGCAGTCGTGAGATCGATAACTGTTGAGCAAGGTTTCACTAATGACATGAAAAGAGCCGCACTTGCAGGATGGTGGGATGGGGCTGTCATTCTACTCTGTCCTTGGCCGCAAGTGGGAACTCCTCTTTTTAACCTTCTTACATTCTGTATACTACCGTGTCGGGCCTTCTGCTCTCCGTTCAAAAAGTTAAAGTGGGGTTTTAGGAGCGGCTGCCAGGGTCAGAATACGCTAAAATGTATCCTAGAGTGCCCTTTAATTTAGCTATATAACAAAGAAATCGAAAAAAATGTGCAGCTTTGGCGCAACTGCCCTTGCATAATCTAGAACCAAAATTTCTCTTTTAGACCGCCCTTGTATATCCGAAATCGATAAGCCTTTCTTATCTGCTGCTGCAGCAAGGATATCTTACCCGCGAGGCCCCTCAAGGAAGATGTCTAAGCGAGAGGTGACGCAAAATACAATGGACTGTCAGCGAGAATGTTTTTAGATCTTGCGCGATAAATGTGTCATCGGCAGCAAAATTTTAAAGACGTCGTATGCAGGCAAATTTATTCCGGCGTAGCAACCCAAGCCAATCGCACGAAATATATGAAGGTATCAAAAATTCTTGCTCTAGTGAAAATACTCACGTCCCGCAACCTTTGGCTGCGGACAGTACATATAAGATTTTTCATGTCTCTAGAAAAATCTAGCGCATCAATAACTAATTGCCTTTCACTTTTTTTATGAAATGTAGCCTACGGAAGCAAGTAATTTCTGCATCGTGTACTACTTTTCATCCAGGGAATCTACATTGGCTTGCAGATCACCATTGTTACAATTTTTTAACTAGGATTTAAATGTAAAGCCGAAATCGAACTGTGCAGTGTAGTTGCGGCTTCTTTAGTTTTCATTCTTCGCAATTTTTTTCCGCGCTCAGTGGCTTTGTGGAATTTGCAAACCCCTGAACAGGGCACAAAGATAGACCCGCCGTGGTGGCTCAGTGGTTAGGGCGCTCGGCTACTGATCCAGAGCACCTGGGTTCGAACCCGACCGCGCTGACCGCGTTTTGATGGAGACGAAATGCTAAGACGCCTGTGAACTGTGCGATGTCAGTGCACGTTAAAGATCCCCAGGTTGTCGAATTTATTCCGGAGCCCCCCACTACGGCACCTCTTTCTTCCTTTCTTCTTTCACTCCCTACTTTATCCCTTACGTTACAGCACGATTCATGTGTCTGCCGTTATATGAGGCCGATACTGCGGCATTTCTTTTCCCCAAAAAACGAATTTTCATGTTCGCGAAGCTAGCACTGTACGCTAGCTGTATTACTGTACTGTATTGTATTGTAGCTGTATTAATGTACCGTACTGCAATAAGTACGCTACCTGAACTCCAAAAGAGAAAGATGTTACGCAGTTTGGAGGCATTATGGCGGATTGCCTACCTGCATTAAAGCGTCCCAGTTTGCTTCTGAAATTGATGTTGTATGTTCTTTTACTCTCGTTTGCTACCTTTCTGTCTCTCCTTTCGAACGTCAAGTTAATTCGGCTAACAATACTATCGATTTTGTGGAAGGAAGAAATAAAATAAAACTATTCCAGTGCAGAGATCGTCGAGATGGTTATGCATAATCAGTATAAGTGCAAAAATGGAAGATGAGAACGGAAGAAACACACTTGAACAATCCCTCGTCCATGCCCTGGGGCAATACCTGTATATTGCTAAGAAAAGCAAATAGACAGAAAGTAAAGAAATGAAAACTTGTAGAGTACGTTCATTTTTTTAAATTATATTCTTAATGAGTACCTTAATTCGCTTGCCCTGCTTTTTCGCATTTTGGCGATACAAGTGGTGGTTGATATAAGGAAAATATATTCGCGTTTAGAATTTTCACTGCGGCGTCGACTGTCGGCCGCAGCACTTAAGGCGCTCTTTACCCATTGGTTCCTCCTTAGCTCAGTTGGGAGCGGCAATTCTATTGCCATGAACGCCTTTTGACTTGTAAGTGATGTTGTTTTTGAAAATACCCGAATATTTTTCAAAGTAACTTCAGAACTGTACGTATTCGAGAACAAGAATAGTACTAGGAGGGCAAATTATTTCAACTAAAAAAAAAGTTATTCACATCTAGTGGTTCGAGTATCCACCTTCTGTACAGGATATGCGGGATTCGGTCTCGAGAACTGTTGGGAGATAAACTGGAAGTCTAAAATTTAGAAGCTTCCAGTACTCCAGGTGGTCTCGCGCTCAGCTTATCTGTGATTAGATGAGCACGCTTCGAGCAGAGGACCTACGCTAACCATGTTGCGGCCTAGCGAGGCTCCTCTCGATCGTTTAAAAAGCCAATAAAATGTTTATATTAATTGCAAAAAAAAAGAGAACGCTGTGACACAAGTTTTCTGCGTTATGGCAGACTTGGTAGCCAAGGTTTCGTCTTTTAGTTTTTATACTTTAGAAATTTTCAAGCCTGTAAGACAAGAGACATTATCAAGGAACAAATCCACATCAAATAAAGTATTGAGCGAGGAAAAGATAGAAAAAAAAATTCTGACGGAGGCATCACTGGTGTTCAGAACAAAAGCAAAGCGTTCCCTCAATACAACCGCCATGACGGCGCCAGATTTTGAAGAGAGTCACGGATCCGGAAACTTCCGGTCTGCAAGAAACTTGGGGAAAACAATGACCGAGTGACAGCGCATAAGGAAAACGTTGACCGCTTATCCGGTTTTGCCGCCACCCATGCATTGGACTGGGCGCCCGAGCTTCGAATTTTCGACGAGGATCACAGTGTGCAAGTGGACATGCGCTGATAAGAAAAGTTTGTTGATACAGGATATATAAAGAGAAAAAAAAAGTGTGATAAACACAGATACCAATCCGACAGTAGCCGTGTAGACTGATGCAACGCCCGAGATCGTAAACAGCAGCTCCTCTATTCGTCGTTCATTATCCCATCGTTGTGTTACGCCTTTATAACATGTCAACATTAAAGTACCGCAAAAATCATTCCATGACTACATATCGAAGAGCCATAATACCGCTAGGTTTTGCTACAAACCTTTTTCTCCTGAGAAAGTTTCACACCGATTGTGGCGAATTACGTGTTCCTTCAGGACCACATTAATTTTCAGTACGTTTAAGTTCTCATTTAAATCCTGAACATTCTTTTCAACAAAAGCTTACTCACAATTTTTTTACATTTCTTATATACTTGTTCAGTGTTTCGTGTTGGGTTTAATCGCTCCGAATTTACTACCCTAAGGTTATGCCTTCCACTACTGACCATGCTATTTTTTGTTGTGATTTCATCTATGGCTGGATGGTAGTCCCGGTATAGTCGAAGACTATGAGATCCTATTCTGTATATCAGTATGTATACCTTCATTTTTGAGCAATCAATTCACAGGAATGAATTTGATTTCTTTCAAAACTTCTCGCGACAATTTTGGGCAACTTGTAGCCTTGACTTTTCCTGGGATATGAGAATTGGATACCAAGTCCTGAATCAAGGAATTTAGTTATTGGCCACACGAACATGTTATTTATGAATAGGCTGAAAGATCAGTGCAGGGAAGAAAAAGAAACATTTAGGTTTGCTTACGTGTGTGAAAGCGTAAGCCCATCCGCTCACTTTGTGAACGCAGTCACATTGCGCAGCGGCGTAATGCATTCCGGTGCCACGCAGCTGCTAATTCTACCTCTGCATGGCTCTATGTAGCCGCCAAGATGCCGCGCACCCCTTCTGGTCTGAGTGCTAACTTCGTGATGTCAGCCGCCGCCGCACCGCGGTCACCGTTGCTACTTAACTGTATGACGCGATAGCTAATCCTGTATTGCACATAGACGAAGAATTGGTCTTTCTCTAATCAAAGTTCATAGATCCCCAGGGGTCCTCTTAAAGCTCCTGGCGCAATGGTGCACCGGTTAGGCGGTGCTCCACTGCCCTGGGATGGCAAGTGCTGCCGCCAGTGTAAGTTGCTCCCTCTGGCTCTCTACGACAGTATAAATTAAATGGGTTAACATATATTCCCAACAAAATTCTCAAGATATTTGAAATATTTCGCAGGGCACAAACGCAAAGACGAACATGTTTTTCCTGCCTTGTTACATTCGCGGATTTGACTTGGTGGACACGCACCTCCTTATTCTGACACTGCTCTCATCTTTGCCGCATTGCCAGCCGCGAGGTCATGTTGCGGTCGTAGGGGGATTTTCGCGCAGGTATTAAAAGGCGCTTAACTGAAGATCATCATAAAGCATCTATCTGCGCTTCTGCTCACGGCGACATTTACGAAGTTCTCCTCAGTGTATAGCTTTATCATCATCATCATCAGCAGCAGCAGCAGCAGTAGCAAGCAGCAGCCGCAGGAAGCAGCAGCAGCAGCAGCACCATCACCAGCAGCAGCAAGCATGTGGCAGCAGCAGCAGCAGCGAGGATGCGACAGCAGCAGCAGCAAGCAGTAACAGCAGCAGCCGCAAGCAGCAGCAGCAGCAGCAGCAGTAGCAGCAGCAGCAGCACCAGCAGCAGCAGCAAGCATGCGCCAGCAGCAGGAGCAGCAGCCAGCTGCAGCAGCAGCAAGCAGCAGCAGCAGGAAGCAGTAACAGCAGCACCAAGAGCAAGCAGCGGCAAGTAGCAGCAAGCAGCAGCAAGCAGTAACAGCAGAAAGCAGCAGTAACAGCAGAAAGCAGTAGTAGCTGCAGCAAACAGCAGGAAGCAGCAGCAGCAGCTGCAGGCAGGAGCAGCACCAAGCAGCACGAAGCAGCAGCTGCAGCAAGCAGCAGCATTACATGCTGTGCCCAGCCCCATTTCTTCTTGATGCTGATTATGATGTCATTAACCCTAATTTTTTACCCTATTCCCTCTCCTCTCCTCCTGTTTCTTTAAATTACATCTACCACCTCCTTTCCATACCTCGCTGTGTCGTCCTGACTTTAAGTTCAGCCTTTATTGTTAGTCACCAACGTCCTGCTCCATAAGTGAGTACTAATAAGATACAGCTGTTATGTACTTTTACGTTGAAAAGTACATGAACTTTCACGTTGGTTCAGTGGTGGCTGATTGTTTATGGCATTCGGCTGCTGACACGAAAGACGCAAACTCGATGCCGGCCACGATGGAGGCAAAATTCTAGAGGCACGTGTGCTGCGAGATGTCAATGCACGTTAAAAAACCCCAGGTGGTCGATATTTCAGGAGCCCTGCTCTACGGCGTCCCTCCTAGCCTGAGTGGCTTTGGGACATTATACCCCATAAACTACTTTTACGTTGAGGGATACTGGTAAATTCCTATTCATGATATGAGAGTGCTTGCCAAATATGCTCCACCCAATTGTTAGTCTTATCGTTGTTTCACTCTGGTGGTCGAGGCCTGCGGTAACTGCCTGTCTATGTGGACGTTTTTTCGTACCGCTTCTTGCACCTCAGTACCACTCGTGAAGAGCTGCTTTATTCCGAGACTTTTGAACGTTACTTTCATTACTCCTCATACTATATGCCACGGCAGCGAGCTACTCTGTGACCACAGAAGTGACAGGCCTCGTAAGGCGTCACATTGCGACATGAGGACCTACGGGGTCTCCAACTGTCGTGGAACCGTTCCACCTGCCTTAATGCAACTGGCGATGTAAAAAATGGGGAATGACAATGCACAAACAAGCCGTCATACTAAAAAGACCGTGCAGTAAAGGAGTGATATTGTATCTGCAATCCGAAACAACCCCATCGCAAGTTGGAGAAGTCAATGAGGGGAGACCAGTTCTTGGTTAATTAACTAAGATTGAGCATTGTGCATTTAAGCCTTCCTCTTATCTGTGGAAATCGTAAGTCGTATTAATCAGTGCTAGGCACCATTCGTATTTAGCTACCGTGTTTTAAGTAGGCCGTCCAGTGCCCAATGCCTGTAAGGAGCATCTACTTAGTGGCTGTTGCATGAGCCGCACCGCGAAAGCCGAGCATGAATACTCGCCTGCAAGAAAGGACTGTTACCAGAGTGTATGTGTGGGCAGACAAGATCGTGAGTTTCATGGTCTGGCGCCCCTAGCGCGTCCGAATAAACGAATGCAACCGAATACAGGCGTGCTCATAATAATAACGGCCGGCTAGACTTACTGAACCTAACCATACTATCCGCCTCGGCGAATGGAGGCGGCCGACTACAGCCGCATGACAGTATATGCGAACGCTATGGTTGCTCCATTTCTTAGCACCGTAGCGGAATAATGCGCTTAATACACCACAGATGGTTTGCGATAAAGAGAAAAATTCGCCGCAGGGAGACTTGTTCCCCATGCTCACATGATGTAAAGGTAGACGGGGGAAAAAGTGGCAAGCATAGAGTAAGTTTCTCTCGTGGCGCACAAAGCCATAATGCAGTGATTCAATGTAATGGCTTTCACGTGCAAGTTTCTACTCAGAGAAAAAGTTTATGATATTTAATTCACCAGGAGCGTCTAAAAATGCGTATTCTTATAATGCATGAAGACTTTTGAGAGCTTGCGGGAGTAAGCGAAGCACTATGTGTAATCTTTGACGGGGTATTCGATCTTTTATCTTTTCCTGCGGCGATGGGCTAAAAGTAAAGTAAAAAAAGAGCTCTCCATTAGGTAAGCCTCTCGACTTCACGCTGCGCATTCTTTTGGCCTATTATTGCCTGGGATTGCCGCTAGGTAGATTCCTCTCACTGTTGGTATATTTTTGGCAAGCTTATTATCTCAAAGTTCAGGAAAGAAATGCGTACGAAGAAAGTTAAAAGGTACACTTTTCTTTCATCGTTATGAAATCACAGCTATTGAATAAAAATAGAGCCATTCCTGAAGTTGCATTAACGGCTCTCAAGCTCGAGTTACTTCTGAAAGCGAGCTTTTGTTATGTAGTGCCTTTTGAATATAAAATTTATCTATTTTTTCCTTATATTCTGAATACTGTGGGCCAAATTTAGTGATAGTTACAAGAGAAAACAAAAATATAACATGTCCGCAAGTATAGTTACATAGCTGCGGTTTCAAGCTTAAACAAAAGAATGATAGGCATGCAGCCAATGAGGCACAAAGAACGAGGAACCAAGCAAAAGGCAATAGTGGGACTTGCTCTTATAAATACATTGTAGAAGCTCTGTAGTCGAGCAGAATTAACGAATACATTACGAAAGAAATGTGACAACTTAGCTCCCCGCCAGCTAGATACATTGGTCCTTGGTTGGCTAAGTGAAATTGATGGCATCAATTGATTCCAATCTCGGGCTACTTCTCGAAACAAACATCAAATGGTACTAGGGAAACAAAATTCTTCAAGCGTCATTGCACGCTTGAGTCGAGTTCCTCTCGAATGTTAAATAAAAAACTATCCCCGCTGTCGATGGAAACCTTTGGGATGCTGAACTGCATTTTTGCCTCACAAAGTTATTTAGATTATTTGTAGGGCATACCAGCATTGTAGTCGTTAAGGAAGTCTCCCTCAGCAAACGGGAACCGATATATTTCCATCGCAATTTCTGGTCTCTAAACACGAACGGATTTGAGCGTTGCCGTAGGCATCGCACGAACGATTGTTTTCCTCTGAAGTGTAATGTGTGCGCTTACTGTATCTCTTCCTTATGACGAAGCCGCGCTTCTTCGCGATCTACGTGCGTATTTTTCTTCGTTAGTCTATAAGAGTAGGAAAGATTCAGTTAATTTAAAGCAAATTCGCGGGAATGGAAAATAGAAGATTGTGATTGACTACATACACTGTGGGAAAAGGAAAAAGAAGTGACGGGTGCGTTACTCATGAAGAAAGTTCAGTGAGAAGTTACGAGTGCCATGTCATTCAATATTCCGAAAGCGCGACTCTCTCAGGAGGCGACGTAATCCTTTCAATTAATTCTGCTTGAGCGGTCAGCGTGGAGTGAACTGCTTTATTCAAACCGCAGTAGAGGGTTCTGCCTTGCCGACGAACTGGGCTTCTTGCCATTCATATATATATATATCTGGGCAGGAACATTTCTGAGGATCAATGTAGAAAAAATCGAATGCTCTCAAACGAGCCGAAGAAAATGATAATTTGACAAAATATCGAAAACTGCCTGGAAGAGGTGAGCTTCCACTTCACTATTTATAAAAAACCGCACTCACCACTTCAACTTCGTATGGAGCTACCCGGCGTTTTCAGGACAAGTGTATGAGAGAACAAAAAAAAAAAGAACAGAATTCTCTTCAACCACATCTTGTGCCAACCTCACGTTCTGAAACTCAATATTGGAATGAATGACGTATTGCAGCAGGGCTTCGGACTTATTATGAACGCTTGCAATAGTTTAGCTTGGAACGATATCTCTGAACAAGAGGCATTTTTCAGCTCCCCTTCTTCCAAAAGTCACCGCTGTCGGGATTGATCTGGAGGCAATTAGCGCAGAAGCCGAACTTCAAGGTAACCGAGCCACTCACGCGGCTAAGCCAAAGACTTAAGGTAGGGAACAAATATTGTAAGAACCTCAGCCCCTAATCACGCACGCAATTCCAACCTGTGACCTTTAGACATGTAGAATGAAGGGACACGTGGCGTATAATGACCTGAAAAAGTTACCCCTGGTGCGTAATTAAAGTTTGATCTGTTAGTTTAAACTGCTTTTTAATTTTAAGTTATATCATTATGTCGCCAAAAGGTTACGTGCTCAGTCATTTTCCGCAATAACTCTTTCAGCGCTTTTCCTGAAATTTTGGTCAGGGCTAAATGCGACAATGTACGAAAGAAAAGAAGTGTGATGCAAAATGTACATAAGCCAAAAGCGGTTATTCTTGCATATAAACTTAACCTTTGATGAGAGAGAAAACATTAAAGATGAGAAAAGTGAAGAATTCGTCCGGCGATACTAAGTTGGCAGGCAAGGTGAGCAAGCTAAGTGTCTTCACTACTATTCATTTATTCTGACACCTAGACTTAACTTCAGCCGACTGCAAACACAGCCGACCTTTTGGAATGAAAGGACGGATACATATTGTGCCAACTTATTGGCAATATTTTAGCGATAGCCAATTTCTTGACCTTTGCTCACGTATTATCTGAGACCCAGTTGGCTTATACACCTCTTGCCATATTGCTTGTTGGTCGATGTGCGAGCTCAATATGATCTGCTCTGCCTTGCTTGCACACTACCAGAAGGTAATATTGCGTAACGCAAAGCTACCTTTCAGCCCAAATCTTTTCTGCGCGTGGACATAACGCAACGTTAGGGGTGGTTCTAACTTTCCTGTCCGCACAAAAAATCTTGAGCCGCCAAGAGCACAATTGAAACAGTGCTCGACGAAGCTTGATTCCTGTCCATCCTTCCGTGCCGGTGATGCCAGCTTAGGTCCCGTCGTTAAGTAGCATTCTGTTGTGCAAGCCTCCTAGAACTGTATGGACCCAGACCCCGCAGAGTGTCATGAGAAGCCCAGAATCATATCGCAATATGCTGGCTCTGCGAGAACAAAAACAAGACAAAATCTCGGTTTCACTTTGGAAAACCCAAAGACCCTAATCCGGAAAGGCCGAACGCGCAAAGTTGGTAGAAGACGCAGATACCCGTGAAGACGCAAGCTGCGCCTGAATGCACTTGCCTCGCGCCCGATCTGCCTCTACGACTGCACATATAAAGGTAGGAAGGAGCGGCACTTGCTTCGATAAACATCCGCCGGTCCGTCGGCTCCCATCAAGTCGACTTCGATCCTATAGGCGGAGTCTGCCCCATCGCTGTCACCGGGTGTCACCGACCTGTGATGGCTAGTGCAGGGCCACTCGCCGACTCAGCTGGCATGCAGGCTGTGTACACGTCTCGCCAACACTTTCGTCGGTAAGCAGCAATGTCGCAAGAGGAAAGGAGGAATGGCGCCGCAATTCCAGACGAACGGTTTACGATGAATGCGAGGAAACGGTTTGAAGATGCAAGCTGCGCTTGGATGCACTTACCTCGTGCGCCAAATGCCACAAAAACAAAGGTCACTGCGCTTCGAGAACATCTTGCTCCTCTACGAGCCAAATGTAACTACTATAGCGTTTACTTTAGAACAGGAAGAAAGAAAGAAAATAACAAATTTGGAATGCACGCATTTTCTTGAATAGTACTTCTCATCGGGTAATCACTATAAAATGTAAAAAATCCTTTGCTTCGCACAGGCTCCTCTTTGCAAGAAGATTCGCCTGGACCCTGACTATGTTACAATCCTCTTAATCACATAATGTTAAGAAATTTTGCATTCTTTATCACAAGTTTTTTCACTTCTGCACTTAAAGCTTTGACCTCATCCTCCAAGTTACACCCAGACAGTCGAGAGCAGGTAGGTTACACCTCATATGCATGTATTATTTTTTCAGTCAATATTTTTACAAGCTACATCGACCGTTGAGACGGTCCTCAAAATGCGTTGCCACTCGTTTTTTTTTTGTTTCTCTTCCTTGTTTTTTATCGTACACATTCGTTTGACATTTGAATGATAATTGTACGCGACTTGTATAAAAAACCTTGTATGGTTTTGCATCATAGAAGTCTTTGAGTAGGAAGATAAAAGTTTTAGGATGCCAAAGAAAATTCAGTGGTATCATTTAAAAGCTTTTTTAATGGGACTTTGAGCTCGGAACGCTAGACTGCGCCAGGAAGCAGAGCACACGAAAGATGCGGCAAAGTCAGCACCTCTTTCATTTCCCGCAGAATTGTCGCTGTGAATGAGAACAGAACTTTAACTAGTACTGGCATGTTCTCATGGTATGCTGTCATACCTACCTGAAAGTACAGATGTAGGTCCACGCCCCTTTTGTTTCAACGTACTGAATGTGGAGCCCTTGTTTCTGGTCACAATATTGATATATTTTGGAAAACAACATTTATCACATCTGGCGTAACTTGACGAATTATCAATTTCACTATTTTTGTGACCATTCGCGAAACACTTCCATGGTTGCATCTTCCTTTAATTAATTAGGCACAATTCAGTCTGCCATTTTGGGCCCTGCGTGAAGTGAATTTTCAGAATTGCATGTGTGAGTTCCAATCAGTGTTGTTATGTTATTGTTTCAAAGGTGCTGAATACCAGAAGACAACTATGGCTTTCATATCCTAAAACAGAAGCACCTTTCTCGGGCATGAATTTAAGACAGTGCTACTGTTTCTTGTTGCGAGAAAGCAACATATGACACAAACTGGGCGCTACATAGACGCAGGAGAGAAATCTGCCTTGAAAACATGTAGTCGCACAAGATTCTTTTTAAATATTATTAAAGGGACGGAGAGTAGGTGCGCCTTCGTAGCTATGACTCATGGCGTGCTCTGCTCTACTATTTTAGTTTAGCTGAAGAAACCTGTGTTGTCAGCGTGGAATGAAATATGCGAACAGCGGAGCACGTGGCGAAAGGTCTAGCTTAATACGTCTGCCTGTCACCGTCACAGATGGGCGAGCTCATCCGGATTGCGACAGTTTTGCTTCTGTTTTCTTTGACGTTCGTTTTCTCGCTTTGCCACTGAAGCGCCACATACACGCTTTCCACCGATCTCAACTGGCTCAGGGTGGTTTGGCTAGCAGCAACGGCTGTGGTCCGCGTTAGGGAAGCGAGCCGTCTTAGCTGCTAACCCTGGCCAGCAGCGCTTTGATTTCGCTTCCATCATCGTCGTGTTATCAGCCTCTGGTTGCGAGTGAAAGAAACCAATCGGGTTGTGGTCTGTGCTCAACGCGACGGCTCCCGAATCACGTGTTTTTAGTAGTCAGCACGACTTCATCGCCACCAGGGAAGCTCGAATGTTCTGGAATCGCACATCTACGTGTTAGTGCGCGGCCTGAAAAGAGTGCGTCAATCGTTTATTTCTGCAGTCACAGTGTACAGCAGCGCTACAGCAACATGTTTTTGAGAAGGAAACAGGTCGTCCACTGTCCACACTTAGCGCAATTTTCCAGGCATTCTGTTGTGACGGAGCGCTCAGCAACTTGCCCCGTGGGCACAGACGGCAGGTTACCGGCAAGGATTGAGACCTACTTATTCTGGCCGCTGCAGCAGACAAGCCCAGCATTAAGGCTCTCTATTTAAAGGACATTTTTTAGTTATGTACGAATGCACCAACCATTGGACGTCTTCTGCACGAGGCTGTTCGGCGAAGCCTTGTACTGTCGCAAAACCCAGCAATGTGAGACGCAAATAGAAAAGCAAGGCTTGTTTTTTTACGAGACCAAGCACCGTGGACAAAGGAGAACTGGCGCTGCGTGACGTTCTCTAACAAGCCAACGTTTTCAACTCACTGGGACGAGCATCAACGAATTTGGCGACCGACAATATCAGGTATGCCTTTCCTGCAATATGTGCATGTCGACCTGCCAAATTCGAAGTATGATTGCTTTAATTCAATGGTCATCATGCTAAGCAAAAGGGGCCTTCGTTCTTTTATGAATTCACGTTACCAGTCGACCTTTTTTGTTCACAGCGCAACCAGACGCTCATTATATTCCGACGATTGAAGTAAATCGAAGCCCTGCGCTCCAGGGATCTAAGCACGCTCGCTACACTCGAGCGGTGGTTAACAACCGTGGCTGCCAGCGATATAGTACACCGCGCTGCGCAAGTTGCAATCGGTGGAAAGAATGCACGGGACGCTCCAGTGGCAAAGCAAGAAAATAAACGTCAAGGAAAACAGAAGCAAAACTACCGCAAACCGGACGAGAGCGCATATCTCTGATGAGGACAGGCAGCCGGTGTTGAATGGATTGATAGCTACGCCCTCTGCTGTTCGCATTTCGTTTTACATTGATAGTACATCACTCCCACGTTTCTGTTTTTTTTTGTTGCTAGGATGACGAATTACGTTATTCGATCCTGTAATTTTACTCACCCTAATATTCACCTCGAAGCCGAAGGTACTAAACACTCCGCACTAGCGCATCCTCACCACGAACTTTGTTATTTATCCAGTTCTGTATATGCTCTCGCGAGATAGCCGCGGCTTTTTCCTAGTTTGTTGTAGGGAGACCACTCTGCCGGCGACGAAACAACGCAGTAGAAAGAATGTTTTGCACCCGTCTAATTTCAGCAATTCCTTCTGAGATAGAAAGAGAGCAAACTTGAATTTCTGTTAAAAACCTGGATCCGTGGCTCATGTGGTTGAAGAGAGGCTGTAGCAAGGCAAGGCGTCTTGGTTACTCTGAATCTGTGTTGCGGACCGCGGATATTGCGAAAATACTACGGCCGCTTAGTTTTGTCTTTGCGAAAAGATGGACTCTTCACTTTACTCCAATGCAACTGCTTATTACGGTGACAGACATAACAAAGATACATGGCGCTCCTCCAAACGCACCGAAATCGTGGGGGTGGGGTTGTGAATTGGTTGAAATCTGTCGCAGTCTACGTATAGTACAGATATTGAGAAGCATCCTGACAGCGCCATACCTGCCGGAGCGTCGATCAAACACTTGTACTGAACACGGGTGATCGTAATTATTAAGCTTTGCGAACCCAAGACGACTGCCGACCACAAACCCTGAGTGATAACGATTTTTTTCGGTTTTCTACATGGAGTACTTCTTGTGACGAAGGCAACCAATGGCCTTTGAACAATTGGTAGGGTTTTAACGTAGTTAAACGGAGAAGGCGTGGAAGAGCATGTGTTTAGCCTGATTGGTTGATGGTTTCGCTTTTCTGTGTGATCGGGACTTGTGGCGACGACATTAGACTTAGGTTAAGCCATGATCGAGGTTCAGCTGATATGATCGATCCGCGCCGCAGATGTAAGTTGATGAAAACGACAATGTGCAATGCTCAGTGATAGAGTGTGCTACTGTTTAACACGAGGCGCGTTAAGGGGCTTTATATAACCCCTTCTGTACTTACATAACCTCATAAAGTAAATACGGTGCTGTACATGATTTCCCTGCTCGAACTGCACAGCGTGTGGAAAACGCTCATGTTAGACCGTAATTATGAGCCTGTCGTCTTCCCCAGCACACATTTCGGCCAGATGGCGCTTCAGCTTAAAGACACTTACGAAGGTAGTGACTATCAACCGGACTGGTTCCCGTTATTGATGTCTTGTCTTACCTTGCCATCGTTTTAGTTAACTTGTGTTAAGACGTGTGTTTTAGTTTTGTCGTGTTGTGTTTAGAGTTAACTTGCTCGGCTACTGGCTGTTTTTTTTGTAAGTAATGTATATAGCTCCTTCTTGTATCTGAACGCGAGTAATAAATACCTTGCTGAAAAAAAATGCGACGATAGCCAAGTGCGCTCGCGAAGCGGCCTGCGAATCTTATTGGTTCACGCCACCGCGGGCTCGACTCCCAGTCGTGGATATTGATTTTATTTATTTTTATTTACTTCCGTGGGTTGTTTCTAGAGAACGGCACAAGATCCAAATATAACAGCATTCTTGGTCGGTGTTGGTGAGCGTATGAGTGATTTCACACTAATACCGCTAGGGTGGCAACAGTTTTTCATGATGTTGAAACTTCAACATCACTGATACTTATTTTTATGTGCTGGATAACAAGATATGTCGCTATGCTTCTAAGATATTTTATTATAAAAGGCGGGAAAGCGCACGCCATAAAAAATAATCTAACTGAACGAACACAAAGTAAGCCGCCAAGAGTTCCAGCACACGTACAGACGCAGCAGGAGCGCTACCGATTTTTCTCGCTCGGTTCCTGGATTCCTACAGCACGTTAGACTCAGTGGTACGTGTGTAAACACTCCTGCCAGAGTTTTGTTTCAGCACGTCTGTGACCTTTAGCTGGCAACTATTGATTCGGGTTCCAGCTTTGTTGAGAATGCTGCATCGATGCGTAACGAAACATGAGCTTGATTCTAAAGTGCGATTTGAAAACGAACAAAACCAGGTGAGCGGCTCAGAAGTACTAAACGTTTCTGTGCTTTAATGTGTATTCAGAGATGAAATCGAGTATTCTCCGAGACACTGTGTACTGTTATATGGCTTCAAATGACAATGGCGCTTTAAATGTTTGCGCGACTGCAGCGCCATATCAATTCACCCATCGTCGTAACCTATCCCGTAAACTATTTCTGTTAAGAATCCAAGACCCATCCTCAGAAACAGCGCGTAATCAGGATGAAAAAAGTCATATGAAGGTTAAATATAGTACAAACTAACACATGCTGCTTTGGGTAATTGATGTTTTCCAATAATGCTGCCTAATCCGCAGGCATGCATTGTCCTACGTCCAAAGATTTTCACCGAGACAGGAATACAGAATACATAGCATGTAAAATAGCACAAAAATAGAGCCATAAAAACAAAGAGGTCAGGCAAGAATTCCTTTAAATAGACGTATGAAATACAATGTCTGGACTTAATGTCTCCACGCATCTAAACTAGTTATCGTCATTGTACTAAACGCGTTCACTGGGTAAAAGGACCGAAAATTCCTGTTGAGGAGAAGGACTTAGTTGCAGTGATGAATCAATAAAGAGAACGAAAGTGGCAACTTACTGACGTTGTCGGACTTCCTACCACCGCGTCACCTCGGAGGATTCTCGTTTTCACCATTTACTTCCCAGCCTGTCTCCTGGCATCTTTATTTATTTATTTAATCGATACTACAGGTGTTGCGTTCCAAGCAGGAGGGGCATAAGAGTTACGCATATGCAACTTACAAATACAAATGGCAAATAAAGTTGTTAGGCGGCAGAAAATTAAAATAAAGTAGAGCGATGCGTGCAGCGGTAGCAAGCCGGGCGCGGGCAGTTCGGTCCCAGAAGCCTGCTATGTTGCACCTCTAGATATGGCGCTCCGCTGCAACCCCACAATTCCCGACCAGACAAGCAAGGCAGGTAGAACTTCGAATACAGACCGACTGTGTACTGCTATGTAGCAGCAGGAAAGTATGTGCAGCTTCTACAGGGGACATCTCAATACTTCTGGTGACGGCAGCAAATAGAAGAGTGTTCCGCCGCACCTCGAAGCTCTGATACTTTACCTGGTATATTAGGACGTTTACCATTTGCTTTTGCATTATACCCTCCCAGCTTGAGACAGCTACCTTTCTTTTCACATGGGTTTGGATTCCTTTCTGCTTGTTTTCTATGTGTGCAGTCTGCTGCTCCTCGCTTATTGCTTCCGGTGAAAACTGGCGAAGCCTTTGCCGTAACGAAAACGCCATTTTCATTTTCTTTAATTTTAACCGAAAGTGTATGTCTTGCTTTGAAGACATTCTGGTGTACCACTGTTACAGGGTTATAACTAATAACTGGTTGGGTCGAAGTGAGAGATTATAGCGACAGAAAAGCTATCAACCTTAAAAATGATCAGCACAGAAGGTACCACGGCATTTTTTGTAGATCTGCGCACAGATTGGATCAAAAACTTCAAATAAAATGCTATTGAATCGTTTTTGTAGCGGAAGCTACACTGGGCTACCAGTCGAGCATTTCGCGGCACATGGGTGAGACCTGTTCTGTGCATGTGCCGTTACCATGCCAACCGAAGAGGAGCAAAGTGCGGCGTGCGCTTCGCCGTCACCGCGGCCGCGCGCCCGCTCCATCGTCGGAGCCGAGCGTGACGTAACACGGATCAGCAGTTGTGCGCATGCGCCGATACCATGGTAGTAACCAGAGAGACCCCACAGCTACGCCGCGTTTTTCGTCGCCACCTCGCCACACACAGCTCTATCCTTCGAACCCCGCATCGCATGCGCAGGATTGCGTATAAAAGGCGATGTAGTGGGCGTCTGTATTACAACGTTTGACATGCTACAGGGAAGGAGAGTCCAGCCGCTTCTAAACGGTGGTATACGCAAGAGAAGATTCACTCTTCCCATCGTGAGTTTGTTGCCTGGCAGTTGGCTTGAACCAACGTGAAACAAGTTATCACCGCTGTCAGATATCTCCCTTCGATCTCGGTGAATAATGGTGAAGCCTGCTGTGTTCGGCTTCTGGAGAGCGGCCTTATCATCCAAGAAGTCTACGTGGCACCGGGAACATCTGTCAAGCAGATGATTGATGTGGTTTCCACGTGCATACCAGCCTACGGGATGGTTTCACAGTTTTGTGTGGCTTTGGGTGATTTCAATAGCAAGCAGGACTCTCCTAGTCAGTGTAAGAAAGAAAGGTTTGACTGTAGCTTCGGACCGTGATGTCCAGATTACACAATGGGGAACTACTGTAGAGCTTGTATGCTAAAGAGGCTCTAATAAATCGAAATACTGCATCGACAAAATTGAGACCGCTGCATGCTACTTCAAAGATCATCGGGCAGTCTTTGTCTCTGTCAAGCAAAATGAATGAGAGATGTGTGTACCCAATGTCTCTCATCGCTAAACGTATAGTGACCACAACAAGCTCAGCCAGGGAAACGTACCTCTGGCTACGTATATCCTGGCACAGCCGAGCTAAGCCACTGCAAATTTTTTCTCTTGGCGCTGTGTGAGCGAGGCATACCATTATTGACATAGACGAGCACCGAAAAATATAGCCGGACCATTGTGTGATCACTATTTCCGTCGCCCTACCCATTTGTACTCTTTATATGTATTTTTTGGCTAAGATTGTACGTTTAAATCCTTATTGTACTCTCTATATGTATTTTTTCGCTAAGATTGCATACGTTTAAATCCTTATCTGTTGTTTTTCGATTTTCTTCAAGGTGGACAACGTCATGTCTCACAATCGGACGTTCACGGAATGTTCGAAGACGTAATATGTCAGACGTAGGTTCTTTCCTTCGTACGCTTTACTATCAAAGGGAAAGACAGAAAATACATCACTGCACCACTGTCTGGACAGATGAGGAATGTCAAGATGGAGGAAGTTGCTCATAGTCGGTACGGAAATGACCGCAGGTTAGGTCCAGGCAA
Organism: Amblyomma americanum; assembly: GCF_052857255.1. NCBI lineage: Eukaryota > Metazoa > Arthropoda > Arachnida > Ixodida > Ixodidae > Amblyomma > Amblyomma americanum. The sequence continues at coordinate 39,395,526 of NC_135507.1, forward strand.
ATGTCCCTACACACAATGACTTCCGACGTCCCGAGAGTAATGGTGCCAATGCTGCCGCTTATCTTCTTACTTCGGCTCAGTGCAAGCAGTTACTTCGCAGAAGCCATCGTCTCCGTTCACATGCATACTTCTCAGGCTTACCGCTCTGTGCTTATTGGGCAGGTGTAACTCACAGGGGGTTCAGCTACTGATATTACTCTTTTTGTTGGGAATAGCTTCATCTGGTGAGCTTACAAAGAGAGTTGGATAAATTTGTTGACTGTGCAAACAGTCCAATATTTTTGGAATTCAGCTAGGATTTGAGAAGGGGCTCTATGGTTGAAGATCAGTCGTTCTTGCATTAGGCCGGTCTTTGCAAAACGGAGAGCGGAGGTTTTATATGCCTAGCTGCAACGTTTACTGTGCTTCGATTAATTTGTGCGTTGTAATAATACAATTAAAATTTAATTTATTCCCGCAGTGGCATGCTGACTGTGTTACTTCAGGAGATGCAAAGAAAGATGCAAAGTAAAACTCAGCCGCGAACTGAGAACAGTATTTCGCAGCACAATGTACCGCTGTAACAAAAAGGTCAACACTACAGGCAAACGAAGAAGAATATAACGGTTAGCGAGGAAATTACGCACATTGGTTTGTTTGGCACAAATTTGAGACCAAAAACTTTGTGAATGCTTAGCAAAAAATTTCTAGGCGGGCATTTGCACTGCACAATGGCAAAGAGTTGCCTTTATATATTCTCTCAGAAGTAGATCACGTCACTTGAAACGTGTCTACTAGAGCGCATCATACTTGATATTTTAAAAAATCGCGCATGGCAGGGTTCTCGCTAAAACAACGAGAACAGTGCTTTTATTATATCCAGGTTTGAAGAAAGCGCGTTCGCACCCAGCCACGAAGAATCAATTCCGCGAATTGGTGTGGATAAAAAAAAAAGCAACAGTTAATCTTTTGTCCCGACCTTCAGGCCTGCGATACCTTCGAATATGTGTACAATTCTAAAACTGCTGGTGGCTGAAAATATCTTATACACTGTCCAAAAAATTTCAGAACACGTATCAGTAGCATTCTGAGAGAAAATCCTGTGAAAGAGGAAATTGCGGAGTTTAAATTTCAGCTGCCCTGGCTGCAATACGGCTTTGCCACAAAGGCAACTGTATGAATTCAGTATACTTATCCCGATAACACTTCATCCCACTAGCGTGAAGTTCGCCAATTGAAAATAAACGCGGACAGATAAGTCGGCGTTGTGAGTTATAGAGCGTACTATGAAATTTGTTTGCTCAAATAATTTCTTACTTGGCAGTAAGGGTGCAAATCGCAATATGCCTCTTCGGTTAGTTTCCGTTTCAGATATTTTAATATGCTTATCTGTAGATGTCAACTTGTAAAGTAGCCACAAATAACTTATATGGTTTATGGTGTTTAACGTCCCAAACCTACTCAAGCTATGAGGGACGCCGTAGTGGAGGGCTCCGGAAATTTCGACCGCCTGGGGTTTTTTAACGTGCACTGACATCGCACAGTACACGGGCCTCTAGAATTTCGCCTCCATCGAAATTCGACCGCCGAGGCCGGGATCGAGCCCGCGTCTTTCGGGCCAGTAGCCGAGCGCCATAACCACTGAGCCACCGCGGCGGCTCAAATAACTTATATCATTTAATAAGAGAAGTCGTTGGGCTAGTTGGATCATGTTTCTAAACCGGAATCAACAGGTCAGATAAAAAAAAAGATGAGAGATTAGACGAGACCTATAACGATTATTGCGGAGACATACACTCGGCCTGTATTTCCTGATGGATGGAGTATTTTGGCATGCAGCAAAAAAACGGAAGAGAATGAATATGTGAAACTTCTGACGACCTTACATTAGAGAATCAAGACTGGTCAACTTCGGAGAATTTATTAAGCTGTCGGAATACAGACGAAGGCCAAGTAGAGTTTATTTAAACCGTTTGGCCAAACGAACAGGTTACTTAATTTCTCTCTACTATTTTCTGGAAGTTTTACCCCTAAGAATGTCGGCTTTGAAGCAAAACACAGAAGCCGCCGAAAAAAATTTGCTGGTGCTTTGCTCGCCTGCTAGTCCGAATATGCGCATGTCCACATACAGATCTCAACTATTTTGAGAGAGGCCGTAGTGAAGGGTTCCGGTAATTTCGACCGCCTGGGGTTCTTTAATGTGCACTGCTATCGCACAGCACACGGGCCTTAAGAATTTCGCCACTATCGAAATTCGACCGCCGCGGCCGGGATCGAAAGCGCGTCTTTCGGGTCGGCTGCCTAGCGCCATAACCACTAAGCCACCGGAAACGCAGTTAAGCCTTTGTGAGTAATTCAAATATATTCCAATTCTCTCTGTCAGAGTAGGGGCCCCTTTCTCTAGTACTTCGAACGCCTTAAAATTGTTTTTATACCTTTGGCCAAAAATTACCAAGAGATTACGCTTTGCGGCATAAACCACTTATCTCGGCGAAAGCTATCGCGATGCTCGTGGCTCATCATCATCATCAGCAGCAGCCTGACCACACCCACTGTACGGCAAAGGCCTCTCCCATGTCTCTCCAAATTACCCTGCCCTTTGACAGCGGCGCCCACCCTATGCCTGCAAACTTGCTAATCTCATCCGCCCACCTAACCTTCTGCCGCCCCCTTGTGGCTGTATTTACTAAAGCCTGTTGAGAGCTATAGTAAAGTCTCGAGCATAAACACTATCTCACAAAATGGGCACCCACTGTGACTGCAACGGACACGCAGTCACATGTCTGACGCTGGTCACATGACGGTACTCACACTTTACGCGCAAACCCTGAACTTCCACCGGGCACATATTTACATAAATATAAGAGCAGCTTTACTGGACAATCATTGCTAAGCGCTATAATTTTTGATTGCTGAATATCTACATATTTAATGATCTGAAGGCCATAGCTACCAGCAATTATGTTCATTTTGGAGGGCAGCGCCATTATCCTTTCTTCCCAGAAAGTGAGCGGCGCCCCAATATAATGGCTAGTCCTGCTCCGGAAATGCTTCCTGCCTCCGAGAAAAGCCACACGTCAGTTTGGAATGACGACGGGCTAGGCACTCGAAACTGGGAGGGATCATTACAGCGCTTCCTTTCACCCCTGTCGGCGAGCGCCTGTCGTTCGTAAAAACGAGGGCCCCCATAGTTATGCATGCAAAGTATGCACGAAAGTTACGCAGAATTATTTAGAGATTTATCCTGTAATATCTGTGAGCTGGCGTTTCACCTAAGCATTTCATGGAAACACAGTAGTGAAAACAAAGAACGGTCAGAATTGTTGTTCTTCTGCGAGGTGCAAAAGTGACAGCGAGAGTTGTGTCTTCCCCACCACGTCACCCCCAAGCGGTCCCTCTTCGACCAAACCGCACTACTTAGCTTGAATTGGCAGATACTTAAATGCACATGTCCTGCCTACATGCCAATTAAAGAGTATGGAGACTAATTTTTATTGCGCGTTTTTCAGTTTTGTAATTATGTTTAAAGCATTACTTTATATGGCGTATTCCCCTAACACTGTGGAATAGTTAGGAATAGAATTTTTCCGCTCATGCGCCTTAGTTTCGATTTCAAGAGCCTAACGATGGTTATGGCTTCAAAGGTCAGTACAGGAAACATGTGGCATAAACATTGATACATTACCCCCTCCTTCATTTGTTGTCATTGTAGTTTTCTCGCCAGGGTGGCTACTGCATTGTAATGATTTAAAATTACGACGCAACTATTTTAGCCCTGTTTTTCACGCTCCACGCCACATATCACATAGACTGATCTTTAGCCTCATAGAAAATGTTCGGCTGTTAAAATCGAATCCAAAGTGGCGTGAGGGAAGAAATGCGCCTCTATTAGCGGACGTAGGGAAATACCAAGTCCCGGTCCATGTATACTAATGGCACAAGTTTCGTTACGGTCAAGGGAGTATGAAGCAGAGTACTCGGCCCAGTAGGAGCAAGGGACCACTTTACGATAAAGTGCCTCGGCATGAATTTCGCCTCTATATGTTAAATTGACAGCATTTATTCTGAACAACCTCCTTCAGCAAACTATGGTAGTAATTGTAAAGTATAAACGACTCCAAAGCATTACCAACGGAAAATGTATTAGTGATTGCACGCACGATACGCTTACATTCAATGCCAGTCTTCTTTATTGTACTGATCTGAACACCCATGCCCTTTTGTTTTTCTATACCGTAGCTGTTTTAATTTTGTGGGAAATATTTGCAAGTCCGTTAATTAGAGGTGTCACTGCTGATTTTTATAAGCTTCTGTGAGTCTTTAGACGCAGCCGACGGCGCACTGCTACGTTTTGTTTCACCAAGCAGCGCGAAAATCAAGAACATCGTAGCATAATACGTTCTTTTTTTATATAACACGCCTTCTTCGTGCCACAAGGCATGCTGGCTCAATAATAAAATCAATTTTTATTCCGCTTTGAAAGCGTTTTGGTTAACGGATATATGGAATTCCGTCGCGGCAGATGCTATTTCAGATTTTTGTGACAAGAGGCAGAAAAAATGAAACAGCTGCTAAATGCTCCTCACAGAAGCATGGTGTGCTGGAATTATTGTGAAACAGCATTAACCTCAGTGAATGTGAATGCTTTTATGCGTTTTATTCTGAAGGGAAAGCACTTGATGAGCATGCGATAGTTATGTTTTTAGCTAGAAGCTACTTAATAACTGAAACACAATCACTTGTTGAAGCTTACAACATTCAGAAATAGAAGTAACAATTCTTTTAAGGTATACGAGCTTTGAATTATCCTCAGAGCAGTCATGATTATTTGGATATGAGCGCCCGCTGTGCTTTGTGAATGCAAAAGGAAACTGATTCTATTTATTCTTTTTCATTTGTCAGTCATGAATAAATGTTTACTGCAATTTATTGTACCATTACCACAGCTCTTTACCACACATTCGTTCCTCTAGTTTTAAGAACTTATGGATATCGACTGCACTGTCAAATTTTCAACGCTTGCAGGATATAGAAAATAGCAGCTCTTTGTTTCTGTGCCATTTAAATTTAAGTTCAGATTCCTTCTCTGTCAACGGCTACTGGGCGTCCGACGAGTACAGGGGGTATAGCGGCCATGAATCTAAGCAAAGGGCTGTCGGTTCTTATAGGAGTTTTCCCCAGAGGCCGCGGTGGCAATAAATTCTCCTTGCGCATTTACGGCAAATAACTCTCCAAAATTATTCAGTGCATTTCAAAATATAATGTTTTCATGAATATGCAATCAATTTCTGATCAAGCAGCGATGTTTTCATGGTGCTATTCTCTAAAAATGTTCTACTGATGGTCAGAATAATAAAGTAGTTGTGAATGAAATCACGCACAAAAGAAAACAAATCTAGCTTTACTGCAAGATTTTTATTCTTTTTCTCTTTTGGACAATGAATGTAGTCACCATATTCTTGCTAGTCTAAAAAAATGCTGTTTTCTTTCATCTGAAGGCATTGTTACTCCAAATAGCAGGACCTAAATTTATAGCTATGCGCAATTCTTTATTTTTTCATTTACTATGAACGGTGGCGTAAGGTTGTCCCCTCAACTCCTCCATCAGTCCGTCAGTTTCCTTAGCCGGTCGACCACGAGGACAGCAGGAGACTTGGTCAACAGGTTTCCTCTCAAATATTTTTGAAGTTTTGTCGCGCACAGAGGGCACTATCGTTGTTTTCGCAGTTTGTTGGGAATTTTCGCGGAGCAAAAAAGAAATATCTCCAATATTAGAGGCAAAATACTTTTGGGATTCACGGTATGATAGCTTTTTAGATTTTCTTTCCACCTCCAATTACGTTTTGTTAAGTTGCACAATATCACACTGTGATCGCTAAAGCAGGCGATGATACGCATTGTGAGCATTTCGGCACCTGTCTTATAAAGAGATCTGTTGCATTGAATCACAACAAGGAATCACGTCCTGGCTTTGTGGCTAGTGTCGGCAGTACCTGAACGTAGTAGAGGTTCTGGCATGTAACAGATCCTGAGACACTTGAGAGAGGTCTTGGTCTTTCCTATTACAGCCTCGACATGGCATGCATAGCAGTTGAGGTTAGTCACGGCGCGATAACTACAGCATGAACAAAAAGAAACGCGCACGCAGAGCGCTGGCTACCCTTGAGGAGTTTCTTCATGAAGTAGTCTATTTACACAAAAATCATAGGTTACGAATGTCAAAATGATACACAACCATGCTAGAAGGTCACCATGCATGATGAAGGCTTGTATTAGAAAGCGTATCTGCGAAATATTGAATTCCTTTCCTTACTAAAGAAACTTACGGGTCAACGACTCATGGACCATTAAGCATTACAGTGTTTCAGGCCTCTGTCATCTACCCTGTCAGCTGAGGTACGGCGATGACAGAAATCTGGTAGGCTGTGCATATCGTGCGACATTCTCCTTCTGTGCAGGCGCAATATTAGGCAGCCTGGCTCTCGGATACGGCTGCAACTTACCTTTACTTTTTGTGGTCTTGCAGAAGCATACTACTACGTGAAACCGACACAAGTATCCGCACATGAGAGAGGCAAAAAATGAATAATTGTATAGACCTAATGGACTCCTTTTATGCTTTACCAACATTTTTTTGTATTTGCCGAGTTTGAATTTTTGTGTAAAGTGTCAATTTCATGAGTACACTAATTAGGAATCGCCAGCGATGTCTGCATGTGGTTTTATTTATGGGGCTGTATTTTCTGGGTTGTGACGAATCCTGTCATAAAAAACTAACTTGCTCAAACTGATACCTTTGTAAGCATGGCTGACAGTCCAGAGATAAAATTGTAGCATTTGGTCCAATAGTGCTCGATATAACTTCGTTAACAATCATGTTTCCTTCTCCCTAAAACAATGAAAATAGACTTTGTGCGCAGTCAAAGAAAAGGAAGACACGTTCTGAGTACAACGCCAGTACTTATTCTGTGTCTCCGCACCCCAAGCGCAAAGCTCCGGGGATCTTTTCTCGCAGCGCAGTAAAAGAAGATTCCTTCCGGCGTCTGTATTTCCAGCAAAGGGCAGAGGGTCACCAATGACGTCAAAGGTTTATTACATCCGGCTTTTTAATTCCACCGGTGTTTCTAAATTAGCCTTTCCGAAAGCGTAGGAGCAAAACCTCCAAGAGCTATGGTGGCCGACTTATTCCCACGCTCAGAAGCTCAGAAGGATTGGGCCCCGTATAGAAGAGGCATCAGGGGTGTTTGTTTTATTTCTTTTAACGAGTTACGCTAAAACGCAATCCGGTTTCAAGCGTTTAGTATGCTCAATAAAAAGGGTTCCAAACCGCTTCGAGTTTTGAGGTACAGATGAGGAAATAATACTAAAGCGTCGATTTATATTTAACGTATAGTCTGCCACCACTCATTTTAGCGCCCCCGAATGACAAGCTGGCAGCCAAAAACTTAGTCTCAACCAGCTGGGAAGTGTTCAGCACAGAAAAGTTTGAATTTATTTTCATTCTGTTCGATGTGTTATTTCTTAATACTGGGCTGCTGTTTGCTGAAAAGGACTTCAAAGGAAAGCCATGTGCTACAAATTCCGGCATCTTTGGCAGCCAGAACGGGGCACATTCAGTTATATCTTTCGTAAACTGAACACTAACTGGTGGGTCGTGAATAAGTTTGCTCTCCCTTTAACTGCAAGCTCAGCAAAGAGGCCGAACTCACTACTAAAAACGTTAAGGTGGATGCCATTTCTCATGAAGGTCTATGATACATTAAGGGTTTAATAAAAAGGGTTTAACTTAAGTTAAAATCAACGCAGCGAGCTATGAAAATAAAGATGAGAGATGTAACTTTAAGAGGCCCGAAGCAGGCACAGTGGGTGAGGAAACAAACGCGGGATAATGACATCCTAGTCGAAATCGAGAGGAATAAATGTGCTTTGGCAGGGCATGTAATGCGAAGGCAAGGTAATGTCTGGTCCTTAAGGGAAACGGAGTGGATTCCAAGAGAGTGCAAGCGTAGCAGGGTGCGGCAGAAAGTTAGTTGGCAGGATGAGCTTAAGAAGTTTGCGGGGACACGGTGGGCGCAGCTGGTAAAGGACAGGGCTAATTGGAGAGACATGGGAGAGGCCTTCGCCCTGCAGTAGGAGTAGTCAGGCTGATGATGATGACAGGAGTCAAGAAATCAGGATGGGTCATCGCACGAGGCAAGCAAGCAGAGTAAAAAGTGTACCATACTGCCGTTAATGAATCACTTGAGCTCAGAATATATCCACCGTGCTGCTTTTGACGTCATTTTATTATAGCAGACAGGTGAGTGAGTAGACGCTCTAAAGTAAACGGGCTTCCGTGTTCGAAACTTAGATTCGAAACAAGGCTGCTATCTCTCTACTAAGCTCAGGAAAAGCGCCCGAGTCACTAAGAATTGTTGAGCAAGGTTTCGAGTTTCGATATTGAGAGAAACATGAGATTGGGCTTTTTTATCAATTTAGCCCCCCTTTGCATTCACTGTCATCTCCTACTCGAATCCACTTGATTAGCAAAAGCAGTCTATGGGTAAGCTTGAGTTTGCGCCTTCAAGTTTCCCCTTCTTAAACTAGTAGAAATCCTTGAGGCAAGCATTGCATCTCTTGAAACACCGGCTGGTTGTCTTTTGCTTCACCTTTCTATTCATTCACTGCTCGGTGCGGCATTGCATGACCACTTCATACTTGATGTCTTTCATCCTCACATAAATTACTGCTGTAGATTGTACGAGTTATTTACTGCACTTTTTGAAGCATCCGCCATATGCACCTCATGCATCAGTTTTGGGTGAAAATGCAAATTATATTAAGTGGCCTGCATTCAACTTACTGTGCACATGTGCCCGCTGTACTAAAATAGAAGATGCACAAGTTCCCAGACCAGAAAAGTGAAATTAATTTTTTTGGAAGGAGGGAGTACTTATTATCCATTACCACCCATTCAAACGCTGACATGCGCCTAAAAAGGAAGTTGGCGCAACTTTTTCAGAAACTTCAAAGTTGTAGAAAATTTCTTTCCTTTATAGTCGTTTGGCTACGCTTGCATAGATGCTAATTAATCCTTGGTTTTTTATTGAACTTTACTAAAGCTTTAAAATTTTCCTAAACTTTTTGGTCGAGTATATGCTCTCATATCAGCAGCACTGCGAACGTTTTTCAAAAGCACTGGTTTTTCTTTCCGCACACACGTGGTCCAGAACATGCGCTGGTGCATAGATTATGAACGCCGTGCATCTGCGGTAATTTATATGCTCTATTTTCGGTTTCCGAAAGGATCACGTGAAAGATGTGCCCACTAATCAAGATGCTGGAAAATGCAAATAGGACCGCATTAAAAAAGCAGTAAGCTTAGCTATAGAGATTCAAACACCAAACAAGTTTGAGTGTAGAAAAGATAGTTAAAGTCATAGCGTTGTTGCGTACCCTATATTACAACTGACAGTTTCAATCAGAAATAAAACTATAGCCAAACCAGCAAGTGGCCCTGAAAGCACATGATTAAGACATTCTAATTTGCGGCGGATTCTATACAGGGAACACGGTGCTTGTTTTGGGCTCGTGTTCAGGATAACTGCAGTGGAACCTCATTCGAGTTCTCGTAGCCACCCAGCAACTTCTCCTCCACTTCGGGCTAACCTAATCCCAGATCGCATTTTGTCCGCGCAGTACGATCGGCCAATATGCAGTCGTGACAGCCAAAGTAAGACAAATTGCGCACAAGATTGCTTCCTGGTTCTCTCTGTTTGTTGCTGTATGCCTTGCAACAGTTGCATTCGCGACATTTACCACAATGACCTTTCCCGGAAACCGAGAGCCAATTCGACGGTAGCATGATCTACGGATAATGTGCATGAGATGTTTCTGCCAGTACTGGCAGTAGTCTTTATTTAGCGTACGTGATGTTGTGGATGTGAGCAATTCTGATGTTCAAGAAGAACTTTGGTTTGGGCTAGTTGGTTCATAGCTGTAGTTGATGTCAAGACTGCGCGAAAACAACAAGGACAAGACAGGCACAATATAAGAGTTTGGGCGAATAAACCTCAGTCGCAAGTTGGCGCCGGTCCTTTTGTGTTCTTGCGCCTCTTTTGTCCTTGTTCCATTCGCGCCGTTTTGACATTATCTACATTCTGATGCGTCCGGCATCAACAGAAAGTGCATCTTTTCTTGATCTCACGAAGAAAGTGGCATTGAGAAAGAGAATGTTGACATGAATTTCTAATAGCTGGGAATTTGTTTTCTAGTGCACGTTTGCTCACAATGAGCTTACTCGTTGAATCTGAAAGGCGTTTTTGGATCTTTGCGAAAAAAATGCAGAAAAAACTCGAACACTAGCTTTCTAAACTATGATGATGAGGTAATAAAGGTATTTATGATTGCATTTGATTTGCAATATTGACTGCAATTCACTGAATGACCCCCACGACAGGAGTGAAGTGCTGTTCTACTAAAGTCAGATCCCGGACGTGGACGCAGATTTCTATCAAATATAGGAAATTTGCCAGGCAGCCAGTGAACCGCGCAAATGGTGCGGGTTTTAGTTGGTCTTAGGAGACACTGTAGGGCGATAAAAGGCGATTAACGCTATCTAGAAAGAATCGTTGCCGGTGCCGGACCCGCTTGTGGGCAGTTAACCGGCTGAGGCACATGTGACGCTGTGATGATGGCGCCTTGACAGCTTCTTTGTTAATCTGTTTTCTTACGCCCCACTTATCACCTCCCTCTCGTTTCCTTATTCGCCTCTCTCCTTTTCTACTCCTTCCCTCATGCTTGAGAGATGATCACGGCAGTAGGGACATCACACTGCATACTGTGACACAGACGACACAATTATCCCAAAAGCTCCGCTGCAAGTCACCGCTTCAAAAATCAAAAGGTAGTTGAATTGGAAACAAGTGTCTATGGTACGGTACCACGCCATTCCGTCACAGTCACTGCAGCTTCGTTCAAAGACTGTGGATTTATGGGCTGCAAAGGCATCCTTAAATTGCAGTTTGTAATTTTTACTTGTTTTTTTTTTGTTTCGTCTCTCGGAGACCGCTGGGTTCTGTAATAAACGCTACCAGAAAAGGCCACAAGCGTATCCACCCGCTTCCTCAGCCATGTGTACACACCGAAGGCCGGTAAACAACGCCCGCAGATAAAGACTAACGTCTTTCCGTCAGGGCTTGATCCAGCCTCGTTAGTGTGAGGACGTCACTCGGCTACGCGAAGCTGTCTCTGATGCGACTGCCCGACCAGAGTAACAGGCGCTTCCGCAAAATTCTCGCCGTCCAAACAGCTGTCAACAATTTAACGCGCCTGATCTGCTTCTGACAGAGAAAGCTTAAAATAGAATGACTTGTTTCTGGAGGTCACAATGGTTCTGCATGTTGTTGTATTCGGTTACCAAGTAGAGCTGTCGTTGCTACTTTTAGTTTCGCGCTAATCTTTTGGGAATTTTTTAAAATCAGTGCTCAAGCCTTTATGGACCTGCTTGATAAATGCAGATTTTGGAGACGCGGTCCGCAAACTGTGCTAATGTGGGATATGCGATTTGACTGATCTTAAACCGAGTGTGCCATCTTGCGTACATAGCACGTACATAGATGATTGAATGATTTGGAGCTTACGGTATATCAAGTTTTTTTTCTATTGGCAACTCTCGGCTAGCTAAGCGATATGAGGTAGACGTTTCGATATGTCAGCTCACGCTAAATAAATCTAGAGTGACATTTTTCGGCTGTCTTTGTCGCAAATGCCTTCGGTTCAAAATTGCGCGTACGGTAATTTAATGTTTCCGTGTCTTTTGCTTTCATATGAAAATGTGGCTATTTTTAGAGAGGTAAACTGTATAATCATATCTGGATTTTTTTTGTTGCGCATGATACAGCTTAAATCACATTTTTTTAAAGACATGCTTGCGTTCAATCTACAGAACTGTGAAAAAAAAATGCCACGTTTTGAAACAAAATCGCAAAATTCCTGTGAAGCAGAGATAATCGAAACCTTCAATATAGAAATATGATAAAAATAATTTGCAGCATAAAACATATAAGCAATATAGTATAAAGGAGACATATCCGACAGATATGATTTGCTCCAAAATTTGCAGGAAGCTTTCTGCGGTATTAACAGTTACTACGTCAACCCTCAAAGAGACATGGGCAGGCATGTCATTGTTCTGAGAAACAGCCTTGTACAATAGAGCAGCGGCTTTAATGGGGCATAATGCTCGGAGTTTTATTGCTCGTACATCTATGTGGCTCCGCTTGAGTTCCACCGTTGGGTCTGATACTCAGTACCTCCTCAGAAATTTCAATTTTATTTATCTCGCGGTGGACCACTCGAGTGCTCTTGACAAGCGTGTGCACCTCTGTGCGAGCTAAACGCTTCTTATAATATTGTTACGTGCTTTGCACGCACGGGGGTTTATTCAAAGAGGGGACCGGTCGAAGCAGGATGGAAGCAGGAAGCCTAGCAGCGTCCTTCAGCTCTCTCTTTTTTTTCCTCTTTCTCCGCGGGTCCGTCCTTCATCTTCTTCTTCTTCCGTCGAGGTTCTGTGGAAGCACGTTACAATATTGTTAGTTCATGTATTTGTTACTGTGACTCTATATTACTGCTATGCCGCAAGCACATCATGCAGCATCTACAAGATGAGAGTTTTAGAACAGCTTTAAACACTTGCTGCAATGTTCCAGTGATGCCGTATAATGTTCGACGTCATACGGTCATCCAAAAGAAGTAATTTATTGGCCTCTAGGTATAAAACACGAATTCGTGCGTTAGTGGCATGTACGTTTTGAAAGAGACTTTGCTTTTATTTTTTTCTGTTGCTTGCGATGTAAACCGATCTCTAGATGAGAGAAGAAAGAGAGAAAAGAGTACTTGTTGCTGGGAAGGGGGAGGAGGCCTGCCGAGTGAACGTGTCTCTGGCCTGCCTAGGCTTAAATAGGAAAATGAACAGGAACAGTAAGCAGCAGGGTGTGGTGGTTCATTTCGTCTAACGTTATTCTTTTGAGATGTTCCGATTTACAAGCAAATTAGGTGCCCAGTTACATAAACTAACGTCCAAATTATTTGAAACCTATTGACGGCAAGAAGTGAGATACAACTTGCAAGAGTGGCAGATCGGGCTAGTTGGTATTTTTCCATAATGCGATACAGCGCGAATTAAGACGGGGACGAAGCGAGACAAGGCACCACAGCGCTCACTTAAACTGAATTTTTATTGCGGAAAGGGGATATTTATACAGGAAATGGAAGGAAACGCATGATGCCGCTACTGCTGGAATTGATACGCGGGATAAAATATTTAAAGGCGAAAAGAAGAGGCTGCAACACCGCACAAGGGTGACTGCTAATAACAAACAACAACGCAGTGCAAGTCAAAGATGAACGATAAGAAAAGGCACCGGCATTTTGCAAGAAAAACACAAAAACAATAGCCAAAGGGCCTTAAACCGCAGAACAAGGCGAGGAATGAAACTAGAGAGCAAAAAGCAGGGCACTAACAATTTGCTAGGGGAAAAGAAAGCCAAAAAAAGGGCAAAAGATCTAAAACCGTACGAGAGAGACTTTAAAATTGCAGGGCCAAAAGGGGCAAATAAGAGGCTGCTCATGACATGGAGGCAAACACACCTGAAAACTACTAAGAGCCAAAAGGTTCTAAAATCGCTGAAAATCAAAACCGAATGAAGAAATCACCTAGATGACACCTGGCTCAAATAATCTACTTCTTGTTTCGTCAGGGCGATCGAGGGAGAGCTGACACAGTCCTCTCCTAGTTTCAAGATGTGCAATGCCTCCATGATTTCGCGAGTGCTTTGAAGGGCATTTTTATCTAGAACAGTGCAATCTTGAAACAATGGCTTGCAAGTGCGAGACGGACACTTCAAGCAATGCACTCCCAGGTTCCTCTTTGCTGTGTTGCTGACGTCATTAGAGTGCTCCATCAGTCGCTCATTAAGGCACCGACCAGTTTGGCCTATGTAAGCCCTGCCACAACTCAAAGGAATTTTATACACGACACCGACTTTGCAGGATACAAACGGTGAAAGGTGTTTGACCGGGCAGGCTGGTTTACGCTCTGCAGGGGCGTTTACTCTGGGGCGTTTACTCTGTATAAATATCCCCTTTCCGCAATAAAAATTCAGTTGAAGTCAGCACTGTGGTGTCTTGTCTCGCTTCGTCCCCGTCTTTATTCGCGCTATCGTATTATGGAAGAACTGAGATGTCAACAGTAATTAAAACGGTGTTTCTTCTTAAAATTCAGAACATCCTTTGTTTTATTTCTGGCGTAAATCCACGGTAGACCACCAGCGCATATACATTGTCTGGTCATATGTTCTTGTCTTGGTCTTGCGGTTTTCCCATTTTTTCTCATCTTCTTTTTATAAAGATTTCCCTGCTAATGGTTCATGATTTTCGTGTTCCGAAGAGCGTGGCAAAATTAGCGAGAAATGTGTTGCCCAAGCATAGCGAAATTAATTTTTGTTATGGTTTCACGGCACTCTTTCATCGGGACGTGCATAAGGGCGCAGCCTGCCTGCACTGTCATTTGCCAAGAAACACTGAGCAGCACTTATTAGCAGCGCCATTTCCTTGCAGCCGCACTGTATGCTGAAAAAATGGGGAAATAATTATACCCACAGCGATGTGCAGTAGAATGCAATGTCGCCAGACGTCTAGTCGTACCTCCATATTTCCTCATCTGCGAAAAATTGCGGTAATTGGCCAAGCGCGGCAGATGCACAATAGTTTACCCCGAGCCAGGTAGTCAGAAGACATGAGGCCAAGTTCTTGACAGCGTATGCAGAACTTCCTTCGCTCCAAGGCACACCGGTAATTGCATTTTGCACCATCCCGAGCGACTTTGCATTGTATTAATGTAGTGGCAACTACTTACCTCCAAAATTTCCCCCTTAAAATAGAGTGAAAAGCGGCGGGGTCAACTTTTTTAGCAACGTTGCTTTTGCCGCTCTCCGAGACGGCGACATAATCACTAGCGAATGCGGGAAGGAGCCCCGCTGTTTTTTTGTTTTGCAGGAGTGGTGCCGCGAACCGTGAAAATGGTTCTCTCAGTCTCAGTCGTAATGCGAAACAAATTACAACTGTATCAAATAGTCGCTCACAATAAAATACAAATTTTGACATTTGGCGGCTCTGATGATATTCTACTGAGAGCAAAATGTGTGTTTACTGGTAAGTGATGTGTTAAAAATAACATATTTTTGCCGCCCTTTCATAAAAACTGCTGGCATTGATGGGGAATGGTACAGAAAGTTTATCGCTGTGATTACAGCACAATACAAAAAGCCAACGTGGGCAAGAAGTTGCTAAAGTAAAGTAAACGTGAGCACCCACTGTAAGTTCATACCAATAGATTTATGTTCGCATATGTGACGTTTATTGGTAACAATATCAAGACCTAGAGCAACGACCTTATATAAAGAAGTTGTACACATAATGGTATTAAACATAAGGTAGGACATAATAAAATGAATTATGTGTTGATGCTTATTCCGTACATATTTTATTTTCTGTAAGTATTTAACAGTGCAGGGCTAAATTATAAGAGGGACTGTTCGTGGTGTGAGGTATGGCAAAGAGATAGATGCGATGGCAATTGTACTGTACTCTTCACACGGATATGAAACTTTAGTGACATTTGGAGAAGTAAAATTGTACTCATTAATTTAATAGGCATCCACGCAAAAAGCTGTGACAGGACGAGATAAAAATGCGCTAAAATTGTAACAGTCAGAATAATGAACATACATATCTCTAGTTTGATTTCAGTCGAGGCATTGTGCCTAATATGTACTCTGTAATCATTTGTGGGAGTGGATGAATTCGTGGTGTGTCCTGGAGCGCGGAGTCAAACACTTAGCGACGTCATTCAAGTCTCGATAAGAACGGGGCTGTGAGCGGCTATGCCAGTATATCATTTTTGGGGGAATCTATATAATTTAAATGATTGATTTCGAGTTTAAAGTAGCTTCTGTTTCATTAATATAGGCATGAATTGATACATGTTAAATAAATCCACAGGTTGTTTTGCGTTCAGCATTCGTCTTTGAATATTCGGATAATGTGAGGATCCCGCTGCCCAAAAGGTGCAAAACATGAACAGATTAAAAGGATTAATGTAAACGCCTACGGAGCGTATGTCTTAACTTCCCGCTTCCCTGAGATCGACGGGACATAGGTTGTAGCTAATTTATTTCAAAATTTTTCACGTCTTTAGACGTCATGTCCCTCTTTAATAGTTTTCCTTGAATTTCCAATGCATGGGTGCCGCGTGTGAACTGCGAATTTAGGTAGGGTTTCTGCCTTTCTCGAAAACAGCCTTTTTCAAATATCCGATGGGCGAGGATACTCCACCTTGCAAGAATTACAACGTATCTTTTGAATCTAGGATTTAGCACAGTAGGCACTAGACGAAAAAAACTTGGTTTTGGATATCGGTGTTGCATTCTCATGATTTAACCGTTCCTCTCAAATCTGACATATGTCTGTTGCTGTTCTCGTTTTTGTGTTTATTTTTTCGGGACCAAATCTGCGGAGTTCGCGCTTCCACAGTTATACAGGCCACATCGATTTATCACTGATTGCCTCGGGGGGGGGGGGGGGGCATCGCCGTAAGCCACTCACAAGCGCGCAATCTATTGCAGAAGAGAGGCAGTTGAGAAAATTTATGGACCGAGTCGATAGACCAGCAGATGGCGAAGTCGTTTTACGAGGTATCTCTCCACCGCAACCGCTGGACTTACTTCAAGTTTCTGCAGCACTGATGCCGCGTGAGCATCAGGGTGACCGCGGCATGGTGTAACGAAAACGATCATAGAGCTTCGAGGCAACTCTGATAAGAAGGAACGTCTGCAGCGTGAGAAAAGATTGCGTGCGCATCACCATCGCATTGGTGGATTATTGCATATTTATCATCGTTGGAGCGGGTATGAAGGCTATCACATCGATACACAGCTAACGTAAGCTTTCTTTACATTTGTTTTTTAAAGCTGCGAATATATCTTTCCGTAGAATCGAAAATGTGTATCGGCAAATGGATTAATATTGCTGCTTCAGCGTATTTATAATGTGGTAACATGAGTAGATTAGATTGAAAAATTTCAAGGCATGAAAGACTCCAATACTTTAGATAGAAGAGAACTCGCCGACATGTCTATGCCATACTTATAAAGAGGAGGTGGCTATGACAACAGGGAAAAAAAGGCCTAGGCAAAAATGACTGATACGGCTTAAAAGCCCACCCATGGCATAATGTTTTTATATCGAGAACAAAATCAAATTAGCCGGGCAATTTCATGCATATCTACAGGGCATCTTGAATAATCTGTGCTTCATCGACATGGGCAATGGTGTGCGACCATTGTACATGCTGCCGATAATAAAAGAGGAAATAAAAAAGAGCTTACATTCAATGTGAAGGTGACAAGAGACTAATGCAGATGAAAGAACTGCAAATCTGTTTCAGGACGTTCACGAGTGTATACCAGACGAACTTGACGCTCGTTATACTAAGTAGCTTACGACATCAAGCGTACTGAAATTGAGGACGAACGCTAAGGAAAGCTTACTCCATGAAAATGGGGATATTATGGAACCAATGGCAGGCATTGAGGAACCAATGTGTAGAAGAGGAGAACGTAAATTTAGCAGACAATATCTGGAGCGGCTGCACAGCCTTCATAGTTTTCTTTAGGAAAATGATATAATGCCAATCAGAAGGGCTCTCAGACAGGGAGACACGATCTCGCCAGTACTTTTCAACGCTTGCTTATTGCTGGTATTCAGCGATAGGAGCTGGTAACATTGAGTTGCTAAGTAATTACGTAAAAGGAGCTTATGGCCAACCACCAATTTTAATTGTCAATACTAGTAAAGCAGCCCGAGCAGCAGAGGTAATTGGCCAACACTGGAACCATACTGGCAAAGGCCGGCCCTACAAAGGACCAGGATGGAACCAGCCTGTTGCAGTATTGGGCCGATTACCTGTGCTGCTTGGGAGGATGTCTTACAGCGCTAGCTGTGGTAGTTTGTTCCTCAGATATTGTTTAGTAGTCGCTGCCCTGCCGTAAGGAGCACATCATCTGTGACCTCACGGAGAAGGGAAACGATAAGGAGGACAACCAGAAGCGAAGCAATGTTAACGATGCTGCAGAAGAGCCAGATAATAGAACTCAGAGAAAAGCAGTGATCGGCGCTGTATGGTGCGGGTTTGTGGCAACGTATTTTCCTACGGAATCATTGCACCACACTGAAGCCTTTCGTGTAGGCCTGAGGCCCCCGTGACTCAAGGCCAGAGGTAAAATATATCTAAACGCAGAAAACTTAGCTCCATAGATTAATGGAATCCTCTTACGTTTCTATCCAGTTGCTAGAGCTACGTTTGGTAAAAGGTTGCAATATCTGTTGCAAACTGCGCTCTACTCGTAATAGCCCTATGCTCGTGGTTTCTGCAGTCAGTACAGTAGTGGTGCATGAAACAACAAAGTAATAGCCGTCGAATGGTTAATCAAAAATCAACTTTATTTTTTCTCTGCGGTGGTTAAAGAAAGAAACAAGTTTTCGTTATGTACAACCATAGACGGGGGTTTCAGAGCTACATGTGCATCCTGCCATAACATGCTCCAAGATGCACTCACGCTGAAAACAAGAATTCTAATCTTACTTTATTCCCGTAGTTTCTGCGCTTCTATGAAAGCAACGCCAGTCGCAAGCATACTGCAAGAAAACAGACATGGTTGCATGGTTCTGACGCTCTATTTTTTTATCGCTGTGTCTGTAGATGACTTTCAAAGCCTGGAATATTCACCTTTTTGTTGTTTATCGACCTTCTTACCGACTTCAAAAAAGAGAGCTGAAGCCAGTGGCCGGCCGTGTAGAAACGTGTAATGATGCCCCAGCTGCTTGAGCGGCATACGCATGATGTCTTTCCTCGAGGGGCACGGGGGGCTGTACTCAGGATTCTTCACTACAAATACACCAAACAAAGCGCCCTCAGTGCAGTAGAAGCCAGCAGGAATATGCAAATGTGCCGTTTCTTTGTGCAGCAACTTGCCACAAGAGAGTGCCGCTATGAAAGAAACTGCTGTGGACATCAAATACACGCCGATGCAGCCCTGGATCATTGGTACCGTGCCTCTTTGTACATTCTTGAGATCGATCAAACAACGCTTTGTTGACTGTTGCGGGTCTCCATCGCAAACAGTCGCGGTTTCTCGCTTGTCTCAAATTAAAGAAACAGCGCGCTAGAAACAGGTTTTAGGAATCGAAGGGCTCGAGCAAGTGGGTCCTAATATATAAAAAGGGCTAAAAAATGTGGCCATTACTTTGGGTACGCAGTGTCAACTGAGCGCAAAAAATGACGCCGAAATACAAATTTGTACATCAGCCATATGTTCTAGAGATACATGGCCAGAACGTTGAAAGCACAACGCTACTACAATGCGCCAAGCCAGGTACCTTGCATCGTGCATTCCGTTAGAGACAGCTTGTTACAAGGTAACTGCATGTGCCGTTAGCCTAGCATGTCATAGCTTTACTGAATTCACGTTGCCAAATAAGAAACTTGGTCCATGTGTGATAGAGCCATTCCTGACATTCGTTATTTAGAGCAGCGTGAAACTCAGAAGAGTTGCGAACGACTGGGGATTTACGGGAGCCTAGGAATTGACAGGAGCAACATTGTCTGTAGTTCGCCCAGGCTGAGATTCCACTGTCAGAGGGTCTTTATTTGTGTCACCTACCACGGTAATGCTTAGAACAAAACCCTACTTATGATCGAAAACACACCTTTGATGTTTGATAAGCACATTTCAAAAAGTTTTGCGATCGTACTGTCGTTGAAGAGAAGTGCTACATATCAGACATCCTGAAGTTTTAATAATTATGGCACTTTGCAAAGACGTAATATACAAGGATAAGTAAAATGCGAAACAAGAGAAAGAACCACGTCTGTGGCGCATTCTTTATATGAGGGCAAGCGCTGAAATATCGAACGGCGCTCCACCAAGCCACCAGGCTTGCTGAAAATTGGAAAAAAGAGATTGTATTCCATAGATGACAACTTAGAGTAACTAAACAGCGAAGGGACAGTAATATTTGTATTGGTTTGAAACAAAATCACCTCTACATATTTTTTTTTAACTTCTGAATTGGTTTCTCGCGATCCGCATCAAGAAACACATTCATGATTTACATGGAAGTCTTTTATTATATATACGAAATGAGAACATGCATTTCAGGGCCTTACTTACAAAGGAATACAGTCGAACGCTCTCAACTTCTTTTAGTAGTTTCCTACTTTACTGCTCGCTAACATCATATACCACGTGAAGAGCACACCTCCTGTGTCTCCCCAAGCCAACATATTACCATTTTATTTACCCTCATCGCTCACTGCCCCCTTGAACACATCTTCGGTATTGAAGTTCGCTGTGAACATTCGGCCCTCATCTATTGCCGCACAAATGTAGTGCAGCTAATCCTCCCTCTACCGGAACCGCCCGACGCAGTCGTCAATCACTTGCGTACTTCCAATTTTGTTCGTCTGGCGCCAGAAGCCGCCACCTACGTTTCTTTGACTTCGGTCCCGCCTGTACCCGACGGCTACTACATCGTGTGTCCCATTACGGTCGTTCTCTGCACTTAAGATCTTGCTCTTTTGCATGCAGCTCTCAGCATTGTCCGTAATCACACGTACCTTCTAGTTTTGAACTCCTCCCTTTATGTTCAGCTGCTGCCTCAAAGAATGTCGCTGGTGGCACTTAGCGCAACACTCGTGGGCCACATCTCGTCTGTGACCAAGCCCATGCCGTCTTCATCTAACGGCGCATCCTCTACTGTCGCCGTTCCAGGCGACGAGTACTCGACAATGAAAGCTCCAGATCTTTCCCCAACCCAGGCTGATCATCTTCGACGTGTTATTTAGTTCTTTCGTGCCATCTTTGATTTCGACGACCGTCCGTTGAGGCGAACTTCCACTGTTAAGCATCGCATAAACACCGGTGACTCGTCTCCCGTTCATAGACGAAAACGGCTTCCAGCGCTGAACAGGCTGTGATCTAACCGGAAGTGGACAAGGTACCATCGAAGGACATTGCTAAAACATCTCAGAGAGAAATTACATGGGCTTGTTGGTGGTTCATCGCGCTGGAACCGCGCTGGACTTAAGCAAACAAACCACAGTCTAAGGAAGACCGAAGCGCAAACTTTCAACCAATTTTATACTGGATGTGTTACGCTTTTTATGTCAAACAAAAAATTACGTGACGATTTTCGTCATAAGGAAAAACCACCACCCGTGCACATTGCTCAGCGCGAAGAGCTCAGCAACAAAAGTTCGCTATCTTCGACAGTCAATGATGTAGCGCTGACACAACTTTCTGTACCAGAGGTTGTAATCTTGAACGCCCCGATTATTTCCTGTTCTGTTTGTGTTTCCGCGTGGCCTAAGATTGTTATGTCTTCAAAACGTGCCTCGCACTTTTGCAGTCCTTACAATGGTGACAATGGGAAGTCAGGTTGGCTGGGTGAGTAATCTGTGAACACTTGTCGCCATGTTGCATGAGTCTTGTGTTTACGCACCTTCCGGTTTGTCCCATGTATTGTTTTCCACATTTCACAGGCACGTTGCACACTACTTCCCTATCACGCTCGCCAAATATTGTCTCGTGGGCTATCCCACACTGTGGGCTTCGTTGCTCTATGCTCCAGAGTCAACAGGCCTACACTTTAAGGCTAAGACATGCTAGGCTTACGGCACACGCAGTTGACTGGTTAACAACCTGCCTCTAACAAGATGTACGATGCAAGGTAGCTGGCTTGGCACATTGTGGCAGCGTCTTGCATTCAAAGTTCTGGCCATGTATCTCCAGAACATATGACTGATGTACAAACTGCAATTTCAGCGGCTCTTTTTGTTTACTGCTGGAAGAGTGGACCGCGATTAGATGAGCACATTTTTTATGTCTCTTTTATTTTTACACCCGCCTACACGTGCCTTTTTATTCATCGGACCCATTTCTAGCGCGGTATTTCTTTATTGTGCCACAAGCGAGAAACCGCGACTGTTTACGATGGAGACCCCTCAACAGTCAACAAAGCGTTCTTTGATCGCTCTCAAGAGCGTACAAAGACGCATGGCTGCATCGGCGTATATTTGCTGTCCACAGCAGGTTCTTTCACAGCGGTGCAGCGGCACATTTGCATATTCTTTCTGGCTTCTGATGCAGTGAGAGCGCGGGTATTTGCGGTGAGGAAGCCCGAGTACAGCCTCCTGTGCCCCTCGAGAAAAGACGTCTTGCTTATGCCCTTCAAGCAGCTGGGCCATCATTATATGTTTCTACCTGGCCGGTCCCTCGTTTCAGCGTTTTTTTGAAGTCTGTAAGAAGTACGATTAACAACGAAGAGGTGAATGCCCTAGGCTTTGAAAGTCACCTACATTCATGGCGATTCCAAAAAAGAGAGGTCATAACCGTGCAACTAAGTCTGTTTTCTTGCAGTATGCTCGTGGCTATCGTTGCTTTCACCGAAGTGTTGAAACTATTCGAATAAAGTAAGATTCGAATTCTTGTTTTCAGCTCGAGTGCACGTTCCAGCATTTTGTGGCAGAATGCATATATAGCTCCGGAACGCAGTCTATAGCCGGACGTCAAACTTATTCCCTTTTTTAACCTTTGCAGAGAAAAAAAATTCTGCTTTTTGATTAACCTTTTGACGTATATTACTTTGTTGTTTCATGCACCAATACTCTCCTGACTGCAGATGCCACGAGCTTAGGGCTTCGCCCAAGCTGAGGCAGATGGAGGTATAGGGCATTCATAAGCTTTTTTATGTACACATTGCTAGGCGTAGAATAAAATGCATATATGGCAGCATGCATCGAACAATAGGTTTGAATATTATTCATGCCTTTAAAAGAGAAAGAAGAAGTAGAGCAGCAGACTAGTCGACGAAGTAGACGATAGCCTCTATGAATCAAGGAATTCTTATTCTTATATTTTTGAAATCAAAACTCTCATCCCTTTTCTGTTCATGACGAAGAATTCACCGGTGTTGCGCTCCCACGTTCTTTTCCTTTTTATTAACTGCGTTCAGGTGAATAGCCACCCGACTCTTGGCCGATCACCCAGTGTGGGTATGTGCCATCTTTTAATAGGCTAACAACAGCAACAACAACAAGGACTTCTTTGAGAGCTGCCCGAGTTATACGTGTTCTCCAGGCGCAATTTGCGCATGAGAGACCAAATCGGTTGGAAATCATTTCAGGAATTCTCGTACTAAGTTTTTAGTGGGTGTGTGTCTACTTTATTTCCTTTCTCAAGTAGCACTGGCGTGATGATAGTTAAGTACTGCGTGGAAGAGAAGGTGCTTCCAACAGACTGATTTTGACTGTTTAGTGCAAGCTATTGCTGCGGCCAGTGCTGTTGCCACCCAGGAAACGCGAATGCTCTTTCAGCGAACAAGGTGCACTAAAGGCGTGCTCATTCTAAATGTGTGCCATTTGAAAGCAATGAAAAAAAAATTGCTTTTGCTACCTTTGCTGATTACAGAGCACGTAAGATTAGGCTTCAACTTTTGCATCTTCTTTGCAACCAGATGCACTACGGTTTTACGTTCCTAAGCAAGTAAACTTTATTCGTGTGGTTACTGATGTCGCTCTTTTTGACAAACTTCGAGCCATAAAATATAAGAACCGTGAATTAGGAGGTCGTGTCAATTTGCCGCCGCATTCTGGCTGGAGGAGGTGCTTGGAATAAGAGCAGCGACTGAAGCCAACGTATCAGCTCTCCTGCTTGCGAATTGTAGAAACTGTCAAACTGTGCCGGAAAGGAAATATGCGAGCTCCAAACGTCTGCGCCACATATGGCTAGACTTAAATCACCCTAGTTGTAACCATTCATGATTAAGGGTCCACAGTCCCGGAAGACTTCGAATTAAGTGAGTAGACAAATGTGACGGAAGGTTAATGGCAAGCTTGAGGAATTGGAGCGCATGAATTACCGCTAGTTTACAAAAAAGATTCGGCCAATTCATTGTGCCGTCATAATTTGCTGCGCCTTTTTCTGTCACCTGGTTCCCTTAAGCTTTTTATGTTTGTATCGACGTGTTTTAGTAAGGTTAGGAATTGATCGCAAGTCCCAAGTCCACGACATCAGCTTCGTATTATTCTGAGCTAACATTTACTAAATCCGGAAGCACAAATTCTCTTAAGGGAAGCGAAGAACTTCACTCTCACCTATGGGGAGTTTGATAGATACTCACGAGCCCTGACGAGACCTACCTCTTCACTGAAAATGAGACCATGCGGTCTGGGGCTTTCGAACAGCCGTCACATTTATAAAAAAAAAATACGTACAAGTGGTTTGGAGCTGTTCTGTGCAAACATCCTGAGCTAATGTCCTTGATCATTTATTTATCCTTTTCCATGCTTACATTGAGTCTTTGCTTTG
This sequence comes from Amblyomma americanum, assembly GCF_052857255.1. Taxonomy (NCBI): domain Eukaryota; kingdom Metazoa; phylum Arthropoda; class Arachnida; order Ixodida; family Ixodidae; genus Amblyomma; species Amblyomma americanum. The sequence goes on from NC_135507.1 coordinate 39,419,972, forward strand.
TAAACTCAGTAGAAGAAAGCAGCAAAAACTGCTTTCTTCAAAGAGGTAATATTTCAGCATTCCAGACTAGAACTTGTAACAGTGCATTCTACGGTTTTGAACTATCCTCAGTTATTATGATATAAGCTGCTCTCGGCTCTCCTTCACTGTCAGGAGGCACACAATAATACAGAAAAAGCTTTCTTCATGAAAAGAGGGCATAGCGTTGTAGTTTGGGACCGACTCTTTCATCAGGTTTTACTGTCAGGTGCGCACTGCCAAAGTAAGATCCGCATCCGGTTAGGTTCCCCAACTTTTCTTGCTTGTTTTTGCACGTACAGTAGGCGCGCATAGGGGTGCACAAAAGAGGTGTGTAATTTTTTAGGATACCTATATAACCTTATGTTGCCGGACCAAGAGCCTACACTCTAAACAAAGGGTGAGAAAAGATAGTAAACCTGTCCTCTAGCGCACTCTATTTTATAAAAGGGTGTGCGCTACAGGACAGTTTACTTCCTTTTTACTCCCCATACAGGTGTATTTGTGTTTAGAGTGAACGCTCCCCCGATATATTGTGATAGAAGTGTACATCTGATGACGAACATGAAAGCCTACATTCAGTCTAAATTTTTTGTACCATTTTCAGAACTGGAAACTTCTATACAGAAAGTAATGTGTCTGGAACCCGTCTGCTGATTGCAGTTTTTGTCGGTAGCAGTAAACCAATGTTGCAGTGCCACACTGAAGAGGAACAAGCGACCTGCAGGCGCTGTAAATGACACGGGAAAATGAGCTGTCGAGTACTGAGTGGGACACTACAACAATAACAAGACAGGGGACCACGTGAGAGCAGCGAGAAAAGGGGAGAAAAAAATTGCGCACATTTGCGAAGAAGTTTCGCAGTTGTATATCTTCAAAACTGTTGTGGATTTAAGAGTATTTATACTTAAAGAATAGTTCTTTCCATCTTCGGGCGTGCACAACTGCAGATGACGGAACCTTGAAGCCACTAGACGCAGGATGGGAACCCTGGCAACCACGAAGCATTACTTGAGGAAACTAGGGATTTCTTTATCCTTCTTCAAAATGCTATATAACACTACGTGGGTTTGTTGCGGCAAACTGTTACCAATGTGCCACCGCAATGACATCCTGTCGACAAGATATGAAATTCTCATTTGGCAATGATCGATACAGGAAGAAAGCAGCATTACTTTGCTATATTTCTGTCCAGAAAAGCGGGGAGATAGCTAGGACAAAGCTGAAAGAATGTTGGTATTAGAAACGCAAACAGGCAGATAACCTAGTGAAATTGAGAAAGTATTCTCTAGTTCACCGAGTAGTTTCTTCTCATTGGACTCGAAAAGCGCGAATGTGCATGTGTTTAGGCAGTAGAAGAAAAAGGAGTGGCAGTTATGGTAAATACCGTTGCTGAAAACAAACTTAATTAGTCCTTTTGTATTCATCCTTGTAAATAATAATTAAAGTGGACAAAGTAGGGCATCGGTGGTGGCTCAGAGGTTTGGTGCTCGGCTGCTGTCCCGAAAGGTGCGGGTTCGATCCCTGCCGCGGTAGTAGAATTTCGATTCAGACGAAATGGTAGAGGCTCGTGTACTGTGCGAGGTCAGTGAAAGCTAAAGAACCCTAAGTGCTGAAAACTATGCGCAGCCCTCCACTACGGCGTCCCTTCAAAGCCTTAGTCGCTTTGGGACGTTAAAGCCTATAAAACATGAAGTTCAGCAATATTTCAAGTTGCGCAAATTCACATTTTCATTAAGCTCTCCATAAACAGTTTCTGGAAGGTGCCTCCAGAGTGAACAATAAGGTGCCGTCACCACCATATCTATGTGTTACCAGAATGTTTAGAGAAATTCAACTTCAAGCATTCCGGTTTCTCTAGAGAGATAGGAAAAACCAAACTACTATGAACTCTTAATTTGCATGGTACTTTTAAGATAAAGGCTGCTGTATCCTCATCGTGATTTCCTTACATGGTCCCAATAAGTAGATAGGCCGACACCCTGATTTTGGAAACTGAAAACAAATGCGCCGTTAAGTTGGCATGTCGCATATATCGACCGATGAGAGCTGCGATCCGCGAATATGCGAAGAAGTTGAACGACTATTTCACCGGCGTCGTGAGAAGTGCGCCACAGTGCTGTATTCGCACTAAACATAAAGACAATACACAACGCGAGATGTTAGCCAGACAACCGAATGTTCGAAGCATCAGCGATGCCAAACATTGATAGGAGCAATTTATGGAACTGACAATAATAATTCAAACAGGGTGTAAGTCGGTCACTGTATTTTTTGGCTCAGTACTTATTCGAGTCCCGGCCTCATCTTGGTATCTTTTTTTATGCTTTTCAGTAAACAGATAGGGTGTGAAACCGTTGGGTGGTAGAAAGGGTAGCACCTGTCGTATTTTTGAATGCTCGAAGGCGTTCGAAAGCAACGGTTTCCGCTCAGGCTCGAATTCCGTCTTTCTCTCTCTTCATTCTTTGCGTTTCAATTCAATTCAAATAAATTCTTTATTTTTCCAGGAATAATGGATCCTGGAAAGGGTCAAGAGCTAAAAGCTGTCTCGACAGCTTGACTAGTCCCATGAACCGTTCTACAAGGCAGTAGTGGTTTACAGCAACAGGTAGTGTTCATATTATTTGACATCAAGAAATGCAAAGAACAATGAGTTATAGAATAGCAGAAATGCAAATAAATTATTAACTAAACAGGATATGATTTCAAAATGTGCCTACAATAACTGTACTTATAGTTTTGAACACAGCACAATACCAACAAGAGAAGCTAAGCAGACAGAAATATAAAGAAAAATAGAATACATACATGTTCATGAAAAACAGCCCTTTCAAATGAAAAGGTAAACACGCATAGCCATTCATTCTTTGAATAGAAAAACATCTATCAGTTGTCGGAAACACCGAAACTGCCTGGATCTGGAAAATAGCTCCTCATTTCCTTGGTTATTCCTGAGATAAGTTAATAACTTTTGATGATTTTCTTTGCTTTTGCAAAAAGAGAAAGCCAAGATTTTGGAAACACGTCGTTTTCGGAATCGCTGCTGGCAAACAGCAATTGGGACACAAAGTTGCAGCTATACCTTCCTGGCTATTCAAATTTCAGCTACGTTTCTTTACAAAATAGCACGTGTTTAGAAGGAATGTTTTTTCATTCGGTAAAATTACACCGCTGCCAATTAAAAATTTTCAAACTTTTACTGACGAATGAACGCTACGTTTATTATGCGAGTTGGGTCGTTACGCTACCAGAAACAGCAGATTGCCCACGATACAACTATTTGAAGTGCTGAAAACCGAAAACGAGAATTACGAGAGAGATTTCTAATAATAATAATAACAATTGTTTTCTTGGGGGGAAAGGAAATGGCGCAGTATCTGTCTCATATATCGTTGGACACCTGAACCGCGCCGTAAGGGAAGGGATAAAGGAGGGAGTGAAAGAGGAAAGGAAGAGATAGGTGCCGTAGTGGAGGGCTCCGGAATAATTTCGACCACCTGGGGATCTTTAACGTGCACTGACATCACACAGCACACGGGCGCCTTAGCGTTTTTCCTCCATAAAACCGCAGCCGCCGTGGTCGGGTTCGAACCTGGGAACTCCGGATCAGTAGTCGAGCGCCCTAACCACTGAGCCACCGTGGCAGAATAGGTTGCTTGCAAAGGCACTCCTATATGACTGTCTTGCAAGGCGATTTAAACGGGAACGGGTTACCAGTTCGTCAATGGACTGAGCCTGCTTCCATGATTGCAACCAGCGGTGATGCATCATGGACGCGAGGGTGTCCATTCTGTTACGAAGCAGAACCCCGTCGACGACAAAAGCAGACAAAGAAAAAAAGAAAAGAATCAACTCCATCACGGTTTTTTTTTTTTTTTTGCTAGAATCTTGAGAGATCTCTAGCGCTACACACTCACTGAAATGTTCCCCTGTTTGCAATATTACCCTATACATCCTCAGCTTCTCTTTTGGTACCGCACGATGAACTGACGATAGCGAGATTGCTGACTTTGCTTCCCCTAAGACACCCTGTTCTCAAATTGGCTGGAAAGCAAAGTGCTCTTCAAGCAGAGCGCCGGCAGTAGTTTGAAGTGGCTACGTTATTTGAAGTGATTCCTTGCAGAGCAGGAAATGTCTAGGCACGTAGCTTTGTGCCGCAAGTCGTTTCACTAGGCTGAGCCGTTTTCTCCTCTGGAGGAAGCCCTCGTGATATGTCAGAATGAAGAGGCCACGCCTTTGCGAAGTTCGTTCATGGCACAACTAAAACCTACAAGTACCTCGCAAGGTTCTGTTTCCACGACGAAGTTATTCTATTCAGGTGTATACTGTGAATAAAGAGGTACGTGTTCAGGGAAATGGTAAATATAGTAATTATGTACTACATTAATGCCCGAGCGTAAATGGGCCTATTTGGGACTCTAGAAAGACGAAGGTTAAGGTATTCGGAATTTCCAACTGAAGGATTAAGCCGTTCACAGAAACTAAAAAATAAATTACGAAAATAACCCTATATAGGTCACCTTTCACAAGATGTTCTACGCCAACACGCATTCATAAAGAGCCTAGAGACTGCTATATATGCCTTTAAGTGGAATACTCTGGCTACATAGCATTTCAATTTCCCGGTATTGGGGTCACTACTTTCAGGTCTTCATTCTCCGTCATTTGCATGCGCTATATTCTTCATGTTGGTTCAATTTAGAAATTTCTCTCTTCGACTCAATTTACTTTTTTTATTGGAAAGTCAAAACAACCCTGGCAAAGAACACATGACACCATTCAGGTAAAAAGTTCTGATTCTATACAAAAAAAGTTTTTTTTTTTGCACGCAATTTCATTCATGCTATATCGCTCTGCAATGGGAACTCAAGAAGGCTGGATAACGCATAGAAATTGCTTCGCGTTAACTGCGTGTTTTCTTTTGCGTACATTAGTAGAGAAACAATGCAAAAAAAAAAAACATTCTGTACACACAAGGCTCTCTTCGAAGAAAGGCGCTTTTTATTAGCTACGTCATCGACGTGCGGCTACTAGACATCGCTTCGACTTCACAACCACTCCAACCTTCTATCAGCGGCAAACCGAGTCCTTTGTGGGTGGCACCTGTTATTTCAGTGGAAGGTTTCACCCATTCCTTTGACAAGCCTTTCGTCTACACGTCCTCCAAAGTTTCCAGGAGCTTGCAGAGCTCTGCCCTGTCATCCAGCTGGCACGGCAGCGCCGGCAAACGTGATTCCGCTTCCAGCCATCTCTGGCTGCAACGTGTCATGCAGTTTCCTAGAGAGCCTTCAGTATCTCAGTGCAGTCACGGTTACGCAGCTTGCGTCTTGGAGCTCATATTTTCGTCTTAAGCCATAGTCTGCCGACGTGGCCCTACCGCCAGAATCACCTAACAGCAGTCCTACTTCCGCATATAAGACATCATTTCTATAATCATCTGCGGCTCACACTTTAAGTAAGCGTTTCCCACCTGCCACCTGGACTGCGGTTTTGCTGGTAGCAACTAAATATCGTGGTGTGCGCTTTTGGAGAGGATACCCGTTCCTTGTAGTCCACGTATCAACACCTCGAACTGCCTTCTCTATGTGAGGGGGCCCCGGTATCGCAACTCTTGCTTCTGTGTCCCGGAGAAGGTCATTTACGTCGTATACGACAGACTTCAACACCTTCCGCACTGAAGCGACGCGATCATAATCCCGTGTGGGCTTGAAGAACCTACGGACAGTATACTTCTCGCAGCCCCGGCCTCCTGAATCATTCCTGCTAAGTACCGTTTTCCTGCAGATACTCGACAGGGACTATACACTGACTGGATTTTAAAAAATATATATAAGCTCTATTGATTGTATAAATGGCCACTAACAACCCCAGTTTTCATTTTGGGCCAAAGGGCTCGGTATAGAGCCGTATAGAGTCGCCATTAACGCTAGCCAATATGAGGGATGGGTGGACAGCACTCGCTAAGCCAGAGTACATCTGTTGGCTGGCATGCTGTGCGGACGTTGCCTCTCCCATGCTAGCATTGAAACCTCCAATAAATAAAGCCAACGGCCGCAGATGCACATAGAGTGGCACTGATAAAATGGCGGAGTCAAATTATGTGCAGCTTACAGGACGGATATGGCATGTTTCCAGAATTAAGGGATAACGGACAAGAAGTATGTTACGGTATCAGTAGAAGCGAGTTTTAATTTCGCAAAAGAAGGATTCGGCCAGAAAACCACAAAGTGGTATGCTATGCCAGCAGCGCAGAAAGCTTCGCTTATCACTAAATAAAATTGTTCAGGTGTGCTGATCATAAATAGCTTCGCTTTCTATTATGGACTAACTTTTTTAGAGATACTGACTACATGTTACAAGACTTCTTGCCTGGCGGGGTCATGCGCAAAACCTGCGTCACACGGGGAAGCGCCCCATGGTTTGAGTTGAAATTCTAAACTTTTATACCCCAGGACGCAGGTGCGTTACTAAACTCGTATAAAGTAATATATTCTATCAATGTCACTGCCTATAAGCTTTCAATAAAATTACAGTGACTAAAAGATAATATTGATTTTATACTTATTTAATTTGGTTGTGATGATCATTTCCTCACTGTTTGTGTCCGTCTGGCCACCTAACCCGTTTACGAGAATGATTTCTGTATGGCGCTCTTGTTTTTTTATTCTGTCAAGCCTAATTCTGGACACCCTGTACTTAAGAACACATGTAAATAAAGAATCGAATTATATGAAGCTTAAGTTTGTTCGCTTGCTATATTTTGCATAAGCAGACCGAAATGATAAAATGTATATTAGTTGTGGAGCTCCAATTATTTTCATTTCTGTGAATCTAGAAGAATTTAAGACGAAACCTTCATCCGGCAAGTGGGCACCAAAACAAACATCATATATCCGGAGAACAGAGTACAAGGCTTTGCAGAAGGCGTACAGTAAGAATTACTTTGAGGGTTGGAGAGAATTCTAAGCTGCTTATCCTTGTTATGAAGAGCCAGAAAGGCTAGAGGCTCGCGTTGGAAGTACAGGGCACAAGCCCGATATAATCCCTGATAAAAAAGTGCTCTAGTGGCCTTCCGAAATTCGACGATATTCGGCAAAAGTGACCCAATGTACCTGCCAAGCTCTGCATTATTCAGGAACTGCCTGCCGAAAATAATATTTGCCGATACAGCAAGGGTCATGTATAGGCGCCGGATGAAGCTCACGGATTTTTCAGCCATATTAAGCTGGAAGAAAAAAAATGGCTTCGTTTACAACCAGCTGCTGCTGTACACTCGGATTCATTAAAGTAATTGGGCAGGCAAATAAGGAGATTCTTGGCAGCAACGAATTGATCACATAGAATGCAAGACAAAACGACTTATTGGCCAGAAAAAATTTTTTCACTTACATAATAACAATTCTCATTAAACCTGCCTGAATTGGAATTCAAAGCCTATATAAGAAACCAAACAGCGACGAATTAAAAACAACATAACTGCTTCCTAATCAATTGCCCCTATTATTATCAGCAAGCAGCAGTTGGCAAGAACAAGTCATATTTGTATCGCCTCTGCGATGTGTGCTGTATGTTGCATTATGAAGCTTTTTTTTTTCCGAACATAGGGTGTGAACTTCCCTGAGATGCAGCTCTTCACAGTTTCCTGCGAATTTGCTGATTCCAAAATAAAATTCATTCGTTATTCGTGTAGGAGAGCTGCCCGGAAACACATGCGTATGCAGCAAAAAGCGTCTGCTATTACCGCTCCTTTTGTAATTCCCTTTGCTCAACTAAAGTTTACTGTCAGCCCTGTGCATTGGTTACGTAAAGACGCTTTCCTCAAATGTCAATTCATGCACGCCTTGAGAAATACTGAGCGGTTTTTTTTAATTTGAAGTACTGGTGCTATCCAAGTACACTAGACAGTTAACAAAAGACGGCAAGACCGCTAACAGCGAAGAACGTATTGCTCAAATGTTTAGGGGAATCCGTCAACGTGGAGTAGATTTGTAATTAGGGAATAATTACTATTGACCCAAGCGCAGCCATACGGCTACAAAGAAAAGTTATACAGCTTTCTCAGAAGCTTTGTAGTTAAAGAAACATTCGTCTGCATGCTCCGGGGTTCGAGCCCGGGACCACCGCTTCACCGGAGCAGTCGCTGCACCAACTGAGCTAACCGGGACGGTAAGCTTATGGTAGGACGATAGCGAATTGATCAATAACTCGAAGTTGGCAGAGCGACTACTGCAGAGAAGCGGTGGTCCCGGGTTCGAGCCCCGGAGCATGCAGACGAATTTTTCTTTAACTGCGGAGTGTCTGATAAAGCTGTATAGGTTTCCTTTGTATCCGCATGGATGCGCTCGGGTGGATTTCAATGAGCAGTTTCTCCCTAGTAACGAAGAAAATAGGAAAGTGGAGTGGCGAAGTACGAAAAGGAAAGATAACCTGCAGTCCAGGTGAGGTGCGCTCACCTTTCCTTAAACCGAAACAGGTTTATAGCACCCAGGAAAGGTTAAAAAAGCTTCAACAGACGATCGTAGAGAATGGTCAAGAGAAGTGTAAGTGATTTGCATACTAACCGCAGCAACTATTGCAGAGGTGTTCGCTGGTAAATAAAAAGATGTCCTAATTATTGAATTCGTCGATAATATTCAGTAGATCAAATTTCATCACATCATAAAATAAACCGTGTATCTCAATTTTCTCGATTTTCTACATTCCTAAAACTGATATCAAGCATCCTAAAATTTTTGTTCTAAAAAAAAGAACTATAGCATAGAAGCAAACAGAAGTAAATTATACAAGAGAAATGAAGATAAAAAAGTTGTTTTCCTAATTCGGGGATTAATTAAAAACAACGAAACGTGCGTAAAAACAACAAGTGTTGAATCAAGGAAACTCTCAATAAAACCCACAGGACAGAGTTGAGAGATAAATAAGTAAAAAGGAAAGAGAGATAGGCTGTATATAAGTACAAAAAGATTTAGTAGCAACTACACACTAAAATTGTCTCAACCATCAGAAATTTCTGGCTCTTTGTCAAAAGGTGGCAGAGTGCTGCATATTCTAATGAATTATTGCTATTTTTTAGCTGCCCACTACAGCCGAATTGGCAAAAATGGGCGCTGATGAACAGTGCCGCATGGCTCTGTGTCGTAGATTTTATGACTACCTCTTGTTCGGCTGTAGGCGTAATATTGGAAACATAATTTTACAAGCCAAACTTCTCTCGTCAACATACAGTTAACCTCCCTGCCTTTTCTACTGCGTTCTTTATCTCTCAATATGCCGTATAGAAGTGAGCAGTTTTATTCCCCTAAAAAAAAATTATGTTACAAAAAGCTAGCTTTTTGTTATAATGCTGCTGGTTTTCTAATGCCTATAATAATGTTCGCAAAGGGTATTCGCCTGTAGCTTTACTATTCTGTTGATCAACACCTACTCTCTAAGATATACAATGACTGCATTAACGATGAAAAAAAGGAAATAAATGGCTTAACTCCAGAGACGGAAGCAGTGGCATGTCCTAAATGTCAGCGACGTAAGCAAGGGAAGTAAAAGCTAGGCAGGCATGTGACATCGGTTCCCTGATCAAATAACGGGCTGTGTTGAGAAGGGCCGATAACGGCATTGGAACGTTGCTGAAAGGGCCCCTGATGCGAAGGCTTCCGATCGATAACAAGCGGTGGAAAGCGAATAGTGCATGTAGTAATAGTGCATGTAGTAAAGCAATGCTGGCTTAACAGGATTAACGGCTAGCAACGAGCCTATTGTAGGCTCAACCATTCGAGCCACTGATAAATACACTAATGTATAGTTAATCGCTTTGAGGGGGTGAAAGATAGCTTGGTTAAAAGTTGGCGCATGGAATAAAAGAAAACGATTTGAAAACAGACAGAAACAAATAAATTTAAGAGTTGCGTTGAGCTGTTAGAGAAAATGTGATTAGGAGCCCGCCTTCCTGGACAATTTGTTTGGGTACGTTTTTAATCATTAATATAAAATAAATGCTTCTGAAAGCAAAGCTATAAATACTATGAAGTAAAATTATTTGCAGAACGTTCGTGAGAGTGAAGAATAACGCAAAAAATAGATATCCTCGGCATGACTTTATTGTACAGGGACGAATTAAATCGTCTTGTTATGGCTATCGTGTTTTCCGGGAAGGGAAAGTTACTGGGCTGTTTTGTTTTCCTCAAAGACAACTATCGTGCTTTGCCACGGTGCTGTTACGATTACATTAGTGTGCGTAAACTGCATAAAAAAAGGTCAGATGTCATGTTTTTGCATCCTTAATGGAAGTAAGCGCGAAAGTATAGTTACCAGGGCACCAGTGTATGGGTTTACTACAGCCATTGCTGCACACGGGACCCCTTCAGCGCTCTCTTATTGGTAGCTTCATTCACGCAAGGTCCCGGTTCTTTATTGTGACTACCAGAAACAAAAATGCAAATTGTTTATGAAGTAACGAAAGGAGTAATAACTGCCTTTTTCTATGCGGACAGATGCATCTATATATAGGTCATCATGAATGAAATTGCCAATAACTGTTTCACTCATCAGTGGACACTTCAACTGAGCCGGGAAAAAGGAAAGAAGTTGGGAGTGAAAAAAAACGGCCGTGGCTTAGCTTGCTTAAGCCTGGTGATTGCGAAGCAACCACCAGTAAATACATAACGCTGTTTTCTTCGCTTTTCGTTTTACTTCTCTCTAAACGCACGTTCCTTCTCGAGCCGCTGTTCCGGGGTTTCTTGGACACGCCTCTGCCGTTTAGTTGCGTTCTGAACGAGTAGAAGGAGACTCACTGTCGGGCAAACTCATAATTTCTTCCTTTGCTTCTGCTGTTTCCACAGAGGAGGTTGCACGTTGTCGCCGAGCTGCATACTGGGCACGCCGCTTAGAAAGTCGTTCTTCTTCCGTCTCCGTAGCTCGCTGATGCTTCCTCTTTGCATTCTGCCGAGCTGCCTTGTTCGTAGGCACCATCGTAACATCCGTCTGTATGACTGCCTTGGCGAGAGGAGCGGAGCTGTTTTATACAGCTGCTGTGACGTCACCCTGACCGTAGCGCCCCTGGTGAGAGGAGCGGGAGTTAGGCCGCCGTTGGTGGCTACCACCTCGCCTCGCGACGGCGTGAGATGGGGCCCCGTTTTTACACAGCTGGTGTGACGTCACACCGACCGTAGCGCCCCTGGTGAGAGGAGCGGGAGTTAGGCCGCCGTTGGTGGCTATCGCCTCGCCTCGCGACGGCGTGAGATGGGGCCCCGTTTTTACATAGCTGGTGTGACGTCACTCTAGGTGACGTGGTGTGACGTCACGCAGTGAGGTCACGCTAAAGGTCAATGGTGCCTACCACCGCCTCGCCACGGAACGGGCTGAAGTGCGACCTAAAGTAGTATTGCTTCGCAATAAAATTAAAGACAGAAAGGGGTGCGGCAAAGGAAGGTTAGAGACTAATTTCGACCACCTAGGGATGTTTAAGGTGCACTGACATCGAACAGCACACGGGCGCCTTTGCGTGTCCATTGAAACGCGGCCGCCGTGGTCGAGTTCCCGTCTCGGTGCTCTGGCTCAGTAGCCGAGCGTAGTATTCACTGAGCCACCGCGGCGCATTCCCACAGCAGATGAGCGGTAAGCTAGTCGGGTAGTTACAAGGAGAATAACCCAATGCATCTAGTGCCAGTATCTTGCCTCGAGTAACGGCGAAAGTCGTGTAGCACATTTAAAACCTTCAATAAGTGGAGACACCGGCAGGAAATGTTTCAGTATTTTTGTTGACGTGTGGTTATTATTTGATTATACAAAAGAAAAGATTATCGAATACCGTCAGAAGATTTGTAATACTGTAACGCAGGGCGAAGGTGGCCACTGGTGGGCGGGTAAGTGGTGGGACGTGCACAGGTGAGGCGGCAAATAGGTTGAAGGTTCTTCTGGAGGGAAGCATGATTGCGCACAGCGTCTTTTGCATTCAATTTTGCATTGGATATACGTTCTGTCGCTGCTCGAGCTCCTTTTGTGTGGATGCCTTGTGGAGGGTGGATGAAGGTGGATTGTTGGCGATGGCGCTTCTTGACTGTGCAGTTCTCTGGAGGTGGATGCCAGTTCTTAAGGGTGGATGCTTCACAAAAAAGCCGCAGTCATTACCGCCAAATGTCACTGCCGCTGGTATCGTAGTAAAAAGCTGAGCGCATTGTGATTTATGAAGGAGTCAGAAAGGCATTCCCGAGCGCCTAGCTTTCTGTTTTTATAGCGCAGCTATTGATTGCTGGAATTAGGGTTGAGCGGGGTCGGCAGTGGGGATGGTGTATTTATATCACATGGCTGTGACTTCCAAGTGGATAGCGCTGTCTTTGTGATCTTCGTTATTGGTACGCCCCCACAGATGAACATGTCATCCTGCGAATCTATCAATCCTCTGCGTTAGGGTCACTACCCCTTGCAAGGAGGCATCGCGCGTCCTTTTTCGCGGACGTGTGGGGAACGGGGTTTTAAGACGCTGGCACACTCTTCGAAACGCCTCTCGGAAGCTTTGTGGTTGTCCGGGTACAAGTTGGAAAAGCCGGGCAGAACACAAACAGCGGGTAAACACCAGGAGAGTACCTCGAAGATATCTGCCCAGTTACAATATTCAGTAGTCGCAGTATTCGCAAGCACACCACTTATGGGGAAAGGTTGTGTAGGCGCATCGAAGACCAGCCTGTGAAAGCAGCCTAATAAGAAGCGCAGTGCAGGCGCAGACAAATTTCAGCTCTTAAAGTCGATTACACATTTCAACGACATTAAAATTCAGTAATGTCAACAAAATTTTTCCACTCAGTCCCAAAAATTGCTCGTTGCAGCTGTGTTTTTTGACCATTACTTCATAAGCTATAAAGAACACTGAAGTAACTAAAAAAGTTTCTACTGAATCACAAAAATCTCACTGTTCTACTGTGCTTTAATAACGCATTACCGAGTAGTCGCATAATCACGCTGCAAATTTTTGCGCCTTAGTTTCCAGCGCACGCAACACATTAAAGGTCACGGATCTACAAATAATTACTGGTGAATTTCTCATGTAACCTCAGATATCGCTTCGAAAATTTTGATTCCCAAACAAATGCAAATATTGACTTCCTGTTTCACGCGAAACATTTCTGAATTAGCCAGGATTAAGGCTGAAGCTGTGTAATGACGTTGTGTAGTCTAGTGAAGTTTTGTAGCGGCTTTAAGGGGAGACAAAAGAAATTGGGGATTTCTAATCTCTATTATGAGGACGCTCTTTAAGGCGGAAGCCTTTAAGAGTCTTCTTCGTCCGTCCGCGAAATCTGTCACACTGTAGCTGTTACTCAGATGACGTCAACTCGATAAAAAAATCCTCGTGCATGGCGGGATTCTAACCACCATCCTTCCGTACCGCAGCCAAGCGTGCTAACGACTACACTACTTCCTTTTTTCGTCTTTATTGCCTGTCTTGGCAGTTTACAAACGATCACAAACGTATGTTCTGCGCTGCAATCGCCAACATCAAGAGCGGACATGTGCTTCACTCACGTGAGAAAATCGAAACTGTTTCAAGCAACACAACTCTCCCATGAACTCGAGAACTTCATCTCCAAAACATAGCTCCTTGTACACTTCACGCAGCTTAAATATGTTTTCTTTGAAGTAATCTCGGACAGACCGGCTGTATGACACTGCGCTGAAGACTACACTACTTTCTGCCAGCGCATATGTTGTTCTCCTAGTTAGCCCGTCTTGCCTTAGGCGATGCTGGCTGGGCAACATTATTTTTCTTTCTTTTTCTCTGCCCACATTAATATATATAATACTTAGTGGCACGGCCAGGGACACTTCATTTTTAATTCCTTTTTAGAGTCCACAATAATTTCTGTCTCTCTGCCCCCACTAATACATGCCTAGCGTAATGACGCTGGAGAGTGTTTGCGGAAAGGCGTCAAATCATACGGATGCCTCCCAAACGCTCCGCAGTGTCTCTAGCATTTAAGATTCACAAACAATTGTGTACCTTACCAGCATCTTGACCACACATCAGTGACACAAACAGCAACACCACGCTAAAGACTTTCGCCTCGCTGTACTTCAGGTCAACAATGTGCCCCCGGAATTTTTGTCATATGATATCCTTCTATTAACAGAAACTCCGGTTAGGAACTAGGTCAGAAATGAGAGCCACTCAGATTATTTAAATTCATGCGCAGTAGATCAGCCTAAAAAAACCGGTGCCATAAACCCACACTAATATTGGTAATGATTTAAAATTAAATGAGGATGACCACTTGCTTTGAAATATTTCTGTATGGCTTCTAGGCAATATGTTCTTTCTGTGCCTGCGTTCACTTCTCGAGTTGTGGGGATGCAATTGAAGAGAGCAGGCCAGCAACAATTTCAAGCTTTTTAGTTAAGCCCTGTTCAAAGCTATTTTCCCAAAAATCATTCAAAGTACACATACTCTAGCTTGCCGCTTGGTGGTCATCTCCGCAAATATTTGACCAGCAGCTCTGGAAACGCTGTTTAGAATTTGATACAAAGTTTAGCCACAACACCAGGGCTGCACAACTATGTTTTGCATGCATTAGGGGCCTTTGGGTACAAGGGGAAACTCAGAAATATTCTGTAGCGCTCCGCCCTTCCGAAAACTATTCTAAAAAATCGTTTTTTTTTTCAGCAGTACACAAACTGTTTTCTGAATTCTGATTGTGCTCCGAACGGGAAAGGGGATCGAATCTGAAATCAGATCACGCTCCGTTTCTGAGCGCAAGCCGAACGTGCTGCCTCCAAGAAATTTCTTGCCGTCCCGATGATATCTAAATTTTACAAAAGGCTGCCAAACAAGCCAGGCAAGAGAACGCGTGAAACTACTGTATGATAGGCAGAGTTAAATTTAATTTACCACCGTGATGCTCGTTTTTAGCATTTACGCTTTTCATGTTTCGTTTTGGACACAATCGCAGCATTCAGAAGAAAAATTCTCAAATTGAGTTTAGAGACGGAAACTGCGCAATATTTCTTTCTTTCAAGCGTTTTTTTTTATTTAACTGAAAATATGGCGATCCACCACAGGGTCAGTTAAAGCTACTAAAGCTGTCGAATTGGCAAGTTGGTTGTCGTAATAACACATGTTTACAGCGCATATATACACAGACACGGAGGAGAAAATGAAACATTAAATGAAGTTAACTTGGCTTCAATGGAACAGAGGAGGCGTATATTAAGGACTTGTTTTATTGTCCACAGCTTTTAATAAACCACTGCCATGGCGGAAATCTCGCAGCAGAATATAAAACCATTTCTATGTAAAATACAAGAAAAAAAGCAGTTTGCTTGCAACTATAATATACGGGACCAATTTATAATTGTGTTTCGGATGTTAAATATCTAGAGAGAACTTTTGCACACACCTCACAGACACTTACATTGAAAGCATTAGCATGAAGGCATTTAATAAGATTTGTGTTCTTCGCCGAAAATTAAAACGCGCAAATCCTAGCGTCAAGCTTGAAGCATACCTCTCTCTAGTCAGACCAGTTCTCGAGTATGCCTTGATAGTATGGGAACCGTACAATAATAAGGAGATTGTTAAACTAGACCGCATCCACCATCTTTCTGCCATATTTATATTTTCTGATTACTGGGCAATATCTTCGGTCACTAATACGCTGAGTCAGTTCAACTTGGAACCCTTAAAGTACGCCATCAGGTCTCCAGGCTGAAATACTTTCATATGCTGTATAACAACACGTCTCGTTTGCCACGTGATACCGATATTTAGCCCCCCCCACCCCCACCCCACCCCCCCCCCCCCACACACACACAGATTAAGTAAACTGTACAACATGAAAGTAGAGCGCCCACATTTTGCCAGGACAAAAATTTACCAGAATTCGTACTTTCCCATCATAATAATCGAGTGGAACTTGCTTCCTCCATTTATAGTTGTGTATGCGAAAGAAAATTTGTTTGGTGAATTGTTACTGCAAAACATGTGACCGTCTCTTCCTTGAGCAGCGCTACTGCCCGCAGTACATGTGAAGAAAAAAAAGCATAAAAATGGCAGGACTATTTTCAATAGTAAAATTGAAATCACGTACTCCCCAGGGAAATTAAAATGTTTAGGCTTTGTCTGGGAAGGAAATTTGGGTGATGGTGACCGCGTGCTGGAGATCACTACCTATTACTAAACACTCTTGGTAAGAGTGAGAGAACGGCACATCACGGAAGTTGTCCGAGATAAGGGTGTCACATTTGATGAGTACTGCCATGGAAAGGAACCGATGATGTTAAACGACACACAGCAAATGATGTCTCGATCCTTTCCCCTTTGCGAAATGCCTTTTCGTTCTTACACCTTTAATCGTTATTTATGGAAAGCAATGTAAACATGTCTAAGAACAGCGTGACACAATATGTTCCTCAAAACTCAAAAAAAGATCGAAGCCTCTAAGGTTATATATTTTATTCGCAAGCCATACAGACAGGCCAAGATAGGTGAAGCAATATGGGCTCACCGAAGCCTGCTTTTTGTCTGGTCAGGTGGATAATGCCACAAGGGATCGCCGCTCTCTCTTAACACTTGTCCACTTGCAATAAGATATATGTGCTGTCACAATTTGTGTTCGCGGCGAAAACGTACAAGGGCTTTGCTTTTTGCGTAATTCTCTGTGTCATGGTTTCCAGCGGCCTTTTTGTATCGATATGTTTGTAGTTTTTGGCTTCAGAAAACATACTGTGTACTGTGGTATGAGAAGATACTTTGTACTTGTATTTCGTCAATGCATGTGTGATTTCAGCGGCTTCTGCAGATTACAACAATGCAGTAAACATGCATGTACACAAAAAGAGAACAATGCAAACAACAGGTCTAATGAAAAGAAAGGAAGATTTCCACGTCAGTAATTAGCACCCCTATCCTTCTTTTTGCACATTTAGGAGATATTAATGCGCAAAAAATAAATACGTCTTTACTGTCGCACGTATGCACTCGCAAAATACAAACTGCGTCCTTGCAGGACAGATCTTGTGGATACTTCTCGCTTCATTGTCCGCAGCAAGGCCAAGAAGAGAACGAAATCAGCTCGAGCATTCATGAGTACCGTGGTTCTTGTCGTCCCCGTCAGCTCGAGTTTCTGCGAAACGTTGTTTGTTGACTGGGAGGCGCAAGTGCCCAACACCGAGCAGAGACAACTATAGAAGGCGCTCACGTTTCCTGCGTTCAGTTGGGCTCTGTGCACGTCGCACGAGATAAGGCCTCGCTGACGACAGATGCCACCAGAGCAGCCGAGAAGTAGCAGGACATTTGCAGAGATGCCCTATAAATAGGAATTCGGACTAGTAAGGAATCAAGTACTATATATGTTTTTTTTTCTCTGCGTGCTGCCTACCACTACGATTCTGGCAAGCAAACAGACTTGTGTCTGGAAAGAAGAGTGAAACATTTTCGACGCTTTTTTATGTTGCACACCTTGTTTAATGCCTACGTGTAAAGAGTGCCTACGTAGTAATCCTTATGCTTGTATCTGCAATCCTTTTCTCAAGTCCAGCATTCTCAGGAAAAAATCTTGAAAATTCGAAAAATGTAGAACACTGTTATCTAAATATTGAAGGTAATGATTCATTAGTCTGATATGTAGCAATTTTTTCTTCTAAAGTGTTTACATCGATCGGATAGAAATGTTAGGAGTGCAATAGAAAACCCATGGAGAACTCTTTTGACGATAGCAAAAATGAATAGAAAACTATAAAACTGCCGTCGGGTGATTTGCGGATATATTGATTTTTATACTGAAATCTTGCATTGTATTAAAAACTGCGTTCAGAAATGATTTTCCGCTCACAAATGCTTTTTTTCCGGAATTGCTGGTTATGATAGGCAAAGACTGTATTTGGCTTGTCAATAGCACTTGGTATTTAAGATTAATACGGGTTAGTGCATCTTCCTAGGTTCATAGACTGAAGTTTTGTAATGAGGAAAAAATTCACTGCAGCTGAGCAAATAAAACGAAAGAGTAGTCTGTCTGCAGGCACGATGACCCAGCTCGCTAGTTAATGTTACTGGGAAGTTGGCATTTACCGACCGTTCACGAGAAACAGACCGAAATGCCCATGTGACGTAATCACGTCTTCGGCAGTGCTTTCATCAAGAAAGAAATGAAAATAAACGACGTTCGAAAGCGGATTCCTAACCCAGGCCGCGGGAACTCATTGTAATGTCGGCATGGTATCGGAACCGGTAGTGACCTCATCCGATCGAGAGTGAAACCGCAAGTGACGCAGCCATCATCACCTGATAGCCATCAGCCTCACTACGCCATTATTTTTTGTCTAAGTCCCCTCTAATTGCGTCCAAAGAATTGCCCACGGTTAGTTCGTATGTTTAGTTCCACCAAAAGACTATTGGGCACGCTGTAATATGGCAGCGCATGAGTGCAGTAATAATTTTTTTAATATTTCGTCGGCTTTCTATAAATATTGAAATAAACGACCAGGAGACACACTGGCAAAAAAAGATCGATAGGTAGTTTCTTAACCCTCTCTACAACTTAAGAAAACTCATTTAGCCCTCTAGTGAATAATAAAAATACTGCATTAATGATTTTATTAAGCCTGCCTGGAATTAATAAAAATACCTAAAAGCACTAATGTACTCCCGAAGAATAAGCAGGTATCTGGAACAGATAGCAGCTTGTAAGCATAGATTTGAAGCTATGTTAGTCCGTTGTTTTATGATATGAGAAGGCCTTTATTCTCTGTCTGAACATGCTTGAAGTGGTGCACCGCAAGATTTCGTAGGTTTAGTATTTTGAGCAGCATTCACCCATTCGATAACGCGCTGTCACGAACACGGTACTGACGACGAAAATAAGGTGACTTCCATGCCTGGCGAGAAGTAGTGTAAATTTTAAAACAATCTGACATTTCTCGCTCAGAAGGCAATCCTGCGAGATTCTTTGCGTTGTCTGCACTGTTCTTGACAGCGCTGCAGGCATTTCAAACAGAAGCCTGACAGACCGCATAAACAAGAAAGAATTTTGTTACTCAAAAGGTAGAAAAGGCTTCCTGTCGTGTTGCTACGAAGATGGCGCCAAAGTGAAGTGTTCCGTGAAAATCTTTCGATTCAAATTTTTTATTTTTTGCCGGTAAATAAGTGCATTTGCTCGTAAAGTTCGGTTGAATTTTGCGCGCTTCTAGCAGGCAATCTCGCACTAGTTGTATTTGGCGATTTAGCAGGGGAACCAACGTAAACCCACGCTAAATGCACTGAGGTGTCCGCAGGACGCTAGAAATGCTCCGCCGCTGGTTTCAGGTACAATTCCGCTGCTGGCATTTCAGGCGTCTCCACCAAGAAGATCCCTGAACGCCGCTGTGATTCCTTCAGCAAATTCCCACACAGGCGGGTGCACCCCTAAGGCTACCTTTAGGGCTCATCCGCCATCTTCAAGTTTTTCTTAAGCTGCCCACTCGCGATTTAAGTTTGAAAAGCCACAGATTACGCCGGCATGTTTTACGGCCGTTTGCTCACCTTCGAAAACAGTTTGCGTAATGATCTACTTCGCCTTGCTTTTCATACTCCAATCCTAGTAGTCTTGCCGTCTGCTACAAATTTGACTCCCTTCCTTCAGGTATCAACTGATGTCTTTTGAAAACTTCACTCCATAGGCAATGAATTTTTAACTTACGTTAGTAATTAAACTCCCAAGTTAGCAATAGTGTGTGTGAGAGCAAGGACCCTCATAATATTGTTGTTATTTTTTGCCTATGTTTCTGTATTATCTTTACTTTTATGTGCGTTTAATATGCCATCAGCAACGCTGTAATCCATCATATAAACGGATTTTCAAACCAAGCTCGTCATTAAGGAAGTCAAGAGGCTTCGGAAATTAAACTCAGTCCATAAACGACCTATCATAGAGCAAGTAGAGACCACAAGCAGTAATAAGTGAATTAATAAATAAATGCAACGAATAAACAGCGCATTTATTTTTTTTGACGCTGAACACACACACCCCGCCTGTAGATTGTGCTTGTTCCATTTTCTCACTGTCCCTTATGTTTCAAGCGCGTCTCAATTTCAACTTGTTTCTCCACAGCAGGAACGCAAAGTTTTCGGTCTACACATGAAACACCGACGAACACGATTCCGCCGCTTACCTAAGAGAGCCATATATGAACCGTGGTCGCCCTAAACTATTCATAGTTCGAAGTGACAGAATGGCAGTAACGCTGAGCAGGGGATAGCAAGGGAAACAAGATCACACTATTCCATCGCATAGTCTTTAGTCATTTCCACCTGTAGCTCTGGGTGTGTCGTAATCCGCGCGCTATATTTTTACTCATTAGCAATAGAATTCAGTGCAGTGAGCCACAAGGCTCAGTCACAAGGAAAGAGTAAGCTTGACTACCATCACCGACAGTGTAAGAAAGGTTGGCAAACTTGTGTCGTGAGAAATGCAAGAGATATGGCCTTTGTTCATTACGGGAATCACGCTACGAATAAATGCGGGCATTTAGTTTTCTCTAGGTTCTTTCAATATTCAAGGCTTTCATTCACGCGTCTTTCTCACCGGCACTCCTGATGGGATATAGTGACACCCGTGAGCAACATCAGCCGCATTTGGCGGCAGCCTTGGAATAGTGCTCTTCAGCGCTGTTGCGTACAGATTAGGTATGCAGAGTTTCCACGACGGCACTCGGTAATGCACTGCTTGCCGCAAGCCCTGTCCCTAGCTCTTTCAATCCTCTCAGCGGACCGAGCGGAAATGCATTGCCGCGGGGCGGCCGAATAAAAGGGACTTTGTGCACTCTGGGAAAATGCTCCCGGCGAAGGAGGGTCACGTAAAA
This sequence comes from Amblyomma americanum, assembly GCF_052857255.1. Lineage (NCBI taxonomy): Eukaryota > Metazoa > Arthropoda > Arachnida > Ixodida > Ixodidae > Amblyomma > Amblyomma americanum. The sequence continues at coordinate 39,440,807 of NC_135507.1, forward strand.
GTTGAGTTTGGTAGTCGTGAAAGGTCTGTAGCAAAAAGAGCCGCCAAAACAAAGCGCAGACGTTTGTTGTAGTGAAGCCACAACTTTTCCATCAGCATAGCACTGCACCACGGAACACTGCTTGTGCGCAGGTTGAGCCAGATGTAAAACTATGCAGAAACCACTTTCACGTTTAGAGCCTGACGGCTGCGAGATCGGCCTCCGGGCGCCCGTTTACGGGAGCGAAATTTTTACAGCGGGAAATATAACTTCAGAACTTCAGTCATGGGTCGGTTAGAACTTCAAACGTTTTTTATTCATACTGTTCTGCGTTAGTGTGAACATCATCAGAGCAGCGAAGTTGGACTTCTTAGGGCGATGCTCTCACCGGGATCAGGTGCCTTAAAAGGTGCCGTTTTCTTGATACGCAGTTGAAGAAGGATCGACCATTGGTAGAGCGAAAAACTTAAGCTGCGTCTCGTGGTTCTAGTCTTGAAGTTGGCTGAAGGTTGGTCTTTCTGAAACGCAAAAAAGTTTTGGCGCCCCAGGGCTTCGTGAAATGTGAGCTCGACAATCGAGAGGTACACATTATTTCTACAGTGTTTCATTTTCCGGAAACACTCGTTGGCGCACAAGATCCCGGGGAGGAATAATCCTGATCCAAGTGGAACATTAGCCGAACCTCCGGCATTGTTTGAATTTATTCGCGCTGCACTCTTCAGCCGCCATTCAGTCATGTGCTCAAATGAGCACTACGCGCGCCATAAATTTATTTTCTGAGATAGGAGACGTTCATCGGGCGCTGCAGCCATCGATGTGCGCCATAGTTTTTACACACTTAAAGCGTGTTGGGAGCTAATTCGTCGCTTTTCACTCACTCGTGACATTCGACAATTCTTTCGCCGCCGGGCATGATTCCGCAGGAAATATCTTTACGTTTATTCCAAGCCATCAAAACATGTTTTCGGAGCCTTAGGTGTTTAAGTACTCTATACGTAATGTACACCAAAAACATGAGCTTCCTGCCCTACCCTGTTCGGCATTGCCTGCATTACTCGCAATGTTCATAATTATGAAAGTTCTTTCACAACGTAATGAAGCAATATAAAGAATATCACACTATTCTGCAAGTTTCGCTATCACCTGTGTAATGTAAAAAAAATATTATCAATTGTCAGATTCCCTTTCAAAAAAGTAGCTATTTCAGTTGGCTAATAGGCGTATATCGGTTAACTGCAACTGTACCGTCAATAGAACACTTCTTTCTGAGAGAGATGAACAAAAGTATTTTCGAATAATATTAACATTAAACCTAATTTTGAAACACATACTTGATAGCATAACTACTGCACTAAGAAAAACTATTCTGACTAAAATGGCGTTGAAAGCTGCATGCCTTAAATATAACGATTTTGGCCTTAAAAATATTAGTGAGGCCTACTTTTGAATCCTTCACTACAATTCGGTTTTCTTCTACGCTGGCTAACACAGCGAAACATGAATGCGTACTAAGCAAAGAGGAAGGTTCTTCTCTTCTTCTGTGGATGATGGAAGGAAGGAAAATGCGAGGACACGGGCTCGTCTACTGGAGGGCTAGCCTCCACGCCCACTGCTAGCGTGTCATAGAAGGAGGAGGGGGAGGGGGAAAAAGATTGAATGGAGTGGGTAGGCGCGCAGCGGCAATGAATATGCCAATCTGCATGTGCTGCCCCCTAAGGCCTAGAGGCGGCCAGAAAGGCCGGTGGCCTCCAGGAAGGAAGAGGGAGGCTTATTCGCAGGAATTGTCGTCGCACTCACTCATCTTCACATCTCATAGCTTGCTCAAGCATTAACACGTTATCAGAAAGAGCAAAGCAAGCTCGACAAAAATTATCTTAAGCGTGCTCGCACACCAGGCCCCACTAGCCGATTTGGCCGTTGTATTCCTGGTCCCACTGCGCCCACCGTGGAAGTTGAATTAATGACAGGTCGAGAGCAATTCTTCTTGAAGACCAAGCTGTTGCTCATATAAGCCCGACCAGTTGCAGAAGTTGCCATCGCAGGACAGTGGCGCATCGCTTAAGCACTCCACCACTGCTCTGGAAGTGGTATGAGGACTCCCTGCGGGCTATGAACGCTGCAAAACCAGTTTGGCCACCATAGTGAACGGGTTTACGCTTTACAGAGAAGCTGATTTCCACAGTTTTGCATAGGGTTTATCAAGGACATGGTGAGCACGATTCCGTGGAGGCGAAACGCAAAATACGTGTGTGCGCAGCGCGATGTCAGCACATGTTAAACAATCCTACGTCGCTAAATTTATTGCGCAATCCTCCTCTAGACCCTTTACTTTTATATGCCTTCGCTTCTAGCTTTTCTACGTTTTAATGGGGCTTAACATCCCAATGCGACTCGGGCTATGGGGGACTACGTTTCCAGATGATCTTTTCTTTCCCATTATTCTTGATGACTGCATCACCTCACAGCGCGTTTGTGGGTTCAACGCGAAGTGAAGCAATTACGATGGCCTAACTAATTATTCATTAACTAATTATTATTGTACGGAAAGTTACATGAAAAACGCCGACGTTCTTCCTTTTTGATAGCAAGTTAAAAGCAGTAAAAAATGCGTCCTCCGTGATGCACGTCGCCCCTAAGAAAAGAAAAATAACTTGAGCAAATCAGGAAACATGAAAACATGTTCCGGCTTCTCACTCTTGTGTGCGGCTAAGAGGCGACAGCATCCGCAGGGAGAAAGGCTTCTAAGCTTGCACGCTGATTGGGAGGACCCTAAGGAAAGCCCATGTTTTGTCTCACGCATTATTTCGGGCGCATTAGAGAAGAAGCAATTACGCTAACAAGGTTCGAAGCACCTTATTCTAATTAGTCTATAGCGAACTATGCCTTAAACAAAAAAGCTTCACCCCCCAGGGTACTGGTTAAGCACGCTGCTATTTCGTACGTTCTTCCTGGGAAACGGTAATTTTGTCTGTGGGGTGTCAACTTGATACGGGTTGGCTTTTTTTCCCTTCCTTTTACTGTTTATCTAATTAGCACGCTTTTGAAATGAATTGAATGGATACGTTTTATGTTCTTTTCAGGCTGAACGTAATTGCGGGCCAACAACGTTCCGTAAATAATGAAGCTCCTTTTAATGGCAGGCCATTCAAACGGTGTTTTGGACATTCAGGTTTCTTTTTCTCTGGCTTTGTTAGACTGTCGCCATCTTCTGTCGACATGAAAGTTCAAAAACCAGCGTGACGGAAAGACAAGTGGGACACTGCGCATGAATACTACTCCAAATTGCTCGATTGCTTTTCTCCTTTTTACGTAGGACAGCGACTAATGAGTACAATATACGGTTTCAATCGAATGCTTTTTGTAGTTTCGAAAAACGCAAAAAGTGTGGGTGACATTTTTTTTTGTGCCACTTTCATGTTACATTCGTGGAATTTAGATGCAGAAGAAAATCGTGACATCTACATAATACAAAAGACCATGGAAAGAAATAACGGGATTGCGCCTAATATATATTTATGTGTCTCATGTTTTGCATCAAGAAGCTGGTTCGTAAGGCCTATGCGAGAGAACTCGAAAAAGGAAGAAACGAGTTTGATGAGAAAAGTTCGTTTTATCCTAACGGATACAGCATGCTACAGAACGCTTATATAACCTTAGCTCGCGCCAAATTCAGGCGTTTTGATGTCAAAAGACCCCACGGATGCATATATGTGACAGAAATATGTATTTATGAAAGGAAAAAGAACACCATTCTTCGGAAATTGGATATTCTTAGAAAATGACTTTCTTTGGAAACATATAGACATGATCTGGAACCACCGCTGAGAAGGCGAAAACATCTTCCAAGCGTAAAATATTTTATATGGTCACACCGTTCATCTCAGCTTAACTTTGATGGCTTAGTAACGCTTGCAATAGCTGCACAGCCAATAAAAACTATTATGTTGTTATCTGGTCTTTAAGGCCCAATAAATGAAAATGATGATGACACAATGTGCAACCTGAAAAATTAGTAGTATCTTAAAGAAGCGGGGTCCATCGACCTGCAAGGCCTGAAACTGCACAAGCATTGGTCGATGCGCAGTGTTCTTTTTTTTGTTAACATTCGTCGCATTTTCCTAATCCAACGCCCACTCTGTTGCAATGAAATCTCAGAATGACCCCACATAACTGCCTGCCACTTTCAGCTATTTGGGCAACTGCTTATTAGTCATCGCCTCCCCTTTGTTTGCTCTAAAAAGCTATCCCTCAAGTTATGCAACGTGTGCTTGCTACTGCCGTTTTGCTATGAATGTCAGCGCGTTGCACCATGCGACAAAACGCAATCCTTTTCTGAGCCCTGAATGGACATACAAAAACTCAAAACAAGCAATTATTTAGCTCTCTTTTCGCACAACTCCCAGACACTGACACACGTCAGCCATTTTTCTCCAGACATGTGGGGTCATTCTCTCATGCAAAACCAAACCCTCATTAATTTTTTCTCGACGTCGTGACGTCACTTTGTAACTTTTGCGTGGTGTAAGTTCCAGACGCACTCTGAACGTTGTGCAAGGCGAACAGTGACCGGTGGAATGAATTCGTGGAGAGCAGATATTTTGTCCACACTGGTATTTTGGTTTAAAATTAGGTGTATGCTTTTTATCTCACGAAGAGACGTTCGATTGCTTCTGAAATGGCGAGTATATGCATTTAAGAGCATAATGTCTCCCATACACATACATCTGAGATTATTTGAGTAGCTTCTGTCCAAGAGAAAAATAAAGACTGAATGAATGAATGAATGAAATTATTCTGCCTTATTTTTCTTATAGCCGGTGTTGCAAACTGTAGAGGATGTTTCACCTATGACTTTACACATTTTTAAAAATAGGAATTTAGCGTTATAAGATCGCTTTTTTTGTTATAGCATTTTTAGCGGCATAGTACATCAGAATACAGCTAAGACATGCTAACTAGGAGCATGGTTAACGAATATCGAATAGTTAAGTTTTAACTATAAGTGTTACGCTTTTTAATTATTGAGAAGCGTGTAACCCACCGTAAGTAATATGCATATCGGTTTTTAGAATTTCGAAAAAGCGTTTACCTTCGGTGCTGTGGCCCAACAAATTTAGGCTATATCCACTAGTTACGTGTACTAGAGAGGTTGCTTTGCCTGCAAGCTTCACGAAAGCGCATGTATTTTGGCGCGATGTACCCTAAACTTGTTGGCCCACAGCGTTGAGGGCAAACGGGTTTTCGAAATTCTAAAAACTGATATCAATATTACATACAGTGGGCTACGTGTCTCTCAATAACTAAGGAGCAGAACGTAAAGTTCAAAAGGTAACTATTCAATATTAGTTAACCAGCCAGCTAGTTAGCACGCTTAGGTACATTATAATGTACTATACCGCGTGGAGTGCTGTGCCAAAAAAGAGCGCTGTTCTAACTCAAAAAATTATTTTTAAAAATTGTGTAAAGTCATATAGGGGAAACACCTGTGTACTGTTCCTGATGAACTTGCAAAGTTGATAATGTGTCTATAACGTGTTGCAAATACTTTTGTGTGCTCCTATTTCTCTTTGCTAGTTCATCGGAGTGTTTTGTGACACATATTTTATAACCGATGGTGGTTATTAAAGAGTGAGCGTGGTATGATTTCATTTTATACCATTTTTCAAAAGTCTCCTCTACGCTGGTTCAAAGCTTGCCGTAATTAGGGCTAATAAAAATGTTTGATAAACTGATTGCACTGTCGTAAAGCCGATGAGTCTGCAAGCAACCAGCTCATTGCGATAGTCATATTCGTGTTTAATAAGGAAACTATCGGTACTTCATGGAAGAGTGGTGTTAGTGAGTGAAGAAGTGTATCAATAAATTATTGGACTAAGAAACGAAACAATCGCGACGGATCAATCTGTGGAAGCGAGCGAGCTTCGTGCCTGCAATGGCGGGGATACTTGTCGCAAGCGTTCCGCTGTTAAATATTCATCCGCTGTCATATTTTGTCTGGGCTCAATAACTATACCATACATAATACGGAGATTAAATGGGCTACAGAAACAAAACGAGAATAGGTGACTGAAAGTGCGCTTTGCTTCCGTTTCAGGATGCCATTCAGCTCTTATGTAACGCGTATCGGAGATATTTTTACTATTAAATATGATTATGATGATGATGAGATTCGATAATAAGGTTTGCTGAAAATTTTCTTAACAGCTGACGGCGCTAGTGGGGCACGAAATACAGTTCCATTTTTACTGAGTGAGAGAAAATATGTTCAAAAATCATGCCTTTTTTATAGGACATAAAATAGACCGCGTGGTTAGCATCCGCCGAACAATTTGCTCCTGGGACTAGTAATAAATTGATTACTAAGCTCGAAATAGAAAGTACTAAAACTCTTAAACAGAAAAATGCATAACCCCTAAGACATATATTTCACATAAAGGCCCAAACCTGTTTGCTCCATGAATTGTTTTTCATTATCGAGCATGTAGTCGATTAAAAGCATTTTTTTCAGCAGTAAGCTAAGTGGCAACCGCGTGTTTTCGTTAGAGCAGTTGTAGAAGCAGTCACAAGAAGTCTGGCTTTAACAAAAATCTATGAGATGGCTCTGAAGACTAGTATCTTTTCAGGACACACCATTTGTTCCCCATCCGTACTGGGGAAAAACTAACTTGTTCGAAGCCACCGTCATCCTGGTGCATTCTTTTGGATGTAGCTAAGCTACCCACTTTGCCTATGTTCCCGGTACTTCACGACGGTTTTTCTTCATTCGACGGATATTCCGGACATAGTGCAAGACATGCATATTAGGTATTCCGGAACTTCTTTCTCGACATGAACATCTTTTGTACCGACAAATGTCTCTCTTCTCGCAAACGCAGTTGTATCAATCACTTATTTTGGTACTGAGTATTTTTACTGCAATCTGCGAGCGCTGCTGTGAGGAATTTAGCAGCCAATAGAGGTGACACTGTGCATCCATTTTTTCTGCTTAGTGTTCAGAAACGACTGCGAACTCAACAGCAAGAAACTGTTTATCTGCGCCAACGGTAGCAGCATTGTTCTTAATTTACACTGCAATTGACCTCGTGATACCTAGAACACGCACCAGGCTTTTCCCGTGCATTCTTAGAATCACCGCCAGTGCGGTAAATAAAAGATTCTTAGTCATTGTTCTCTTTACAGTACGGAGAGAAAGTTGCTGTTCAAAAAGAAATGCTTTTTTTCTCGTGCGTCTAAGCAAAATATACACCGAGCTAGAAAAGAATGTTTCTCCGAACGCACTCAATATAGATATTTCTACTTTGTTTTTAGTTGAAAGAGCCGGTGTGAAGTCGCCCCTGACACAAGGTGCATTTATGACAACAATTCAGATGAGTGGAAACAGAGGAAGGATAGCTAAACACGCAAAAAGACCACTCAGAACTCAAGACACAGATTTAGGTCCATAGTCGAACAAACTCCAGGACACGCTGCGGGTGTTGGAAACGAAGGCGCTCACGCCACATAGTAAGAGCATGCGAGAACGATCCCGGTATTCACAGATTCATTAACCAAACAACTGAGGACTGGGAGGCGGCGCTGTCCAGATCACATTCGGAGGACGAACTTTCGCTTCTGAACTGGGCAAGAGCGGCCGCAAAAGCCAATGGGCTCCTGGAATGAGTACCCACATAACTGGGCTTTCCTGTGCGCATTAAACTTTTTCTAACTCATGACTTTTTCAAATGCGAGGATATGGAAAAGATGACGAAGAAGAGGAGAGAAAAGGAGTCAATAAATGAAAGAAGTGAGGCATGTTGGGGAAGAAACAGAGAACAACAACAACAATGGGATAGGCGAAAGGCCGATAAATGCGTGTGCGTGGAGACTTGCCCCAGGAGAGGCTGCGAATTCGAACGACGGCTGAAATGCGACGCCCCAGCCTATGCCCTGGCCATGGCTTGAACCCGACCTTGAGAGAAGTACCACAAGGCTGGGAGGAAGCATACCTGGTTGTGCTGATGTCCTGATGCCCTTTCTTTTTTCAAATAAACAGCACCGCGGCCACCCCCAGCGACATCAACCTTCGCCCGGGTGGTACTTGCTTCTGCTGTGCCAATAGCTTCGACATATCTAGCCCGTCAACGACACTCGGACTGTGGTGACGCCAGCCGACAGAGTCGACGTTTACCTCGCAAAGTTACAATCAACAAGCATTCCTTCGTATTGATTCATAGGTCCGCATTGCATTCATTTGAGTGTAGTGTTTTAGCAAGCGTTTGTGACGTATCCTGCACGTGCACGTGGCCGCGTTCACTCGTAAGTAAGCTTTTCGCGTTTGATGTCTTACTTAGTGTTGATTCTTTTCGTTTTTTTTATTCTCGGGTCGAGTAGAGTAAACATGTTTTTGAGCAAACGGTGGCATCCATATCTATTCCATCTGCCTGTCTGACCGATCTTGGCTAAAACTCGCGAGAATAACATTTTCTAAAAGTTGTTACGCTTAAAATTTTCAGTTGCGAATGCTTGGTTTTGCGCGAGCTGCGCAAATATTCTATCTCGGTTAAAATTCCACGATCATTCCCTGTTCTCTCGACTGATTTTGAATAGCATTTCGGCTAGGCAAAGAAAATAGGAAGGCAAAAGTTTTGATCAACCGGAAACATCAGTTTTGATTACAATAATTTGCTCTCAATTCTTCAGCACTTTCATGATGAATCGCATCATAGAAAACTGATACATTTCGCAAATGTCCAGAGGAAGGACTGTCAAGAAAAGCACGCATCATGGTTTTGTACATCGCTGCGTGTTTTTTTTTTAAATAGGCTTGATTGCTGTTAGCAATTTTCTTTTAGCTTCAATAGTGATTAGTTTTCGACATGCCATACAATTAACGATTTCTGAGTTGTGAAGTCCAATTGGTAGGGTAACACTTCATTCTGTAATGTACAGTCCAAAACCTGGCTCACATAACTGTTGGGCGAAATTTTGATTGCCTAATAGATTTTGTTCTCCGGCAACATATCAAATTTTTAATTGTTGCTTTTTATTACTTCCGAACTCGTCTTCTCAATGATATCCCAGAGCGCGATGAGCATAACCTATACTCACCTATTTCAACCAAAGTATTGTTTCTTAAACTCATAGAAATAATTTCCGTAATCACTAGTACTCAGATGTTGTGCATCTTTGTAGAAACTCAATTAGCATTTCCATGTTGTGGCAGTCCGGTCTTGCTAAAGAGAGGCGAAATTTAAAGGTTTGGCTGGCATGCGCATGTATAAACATCCGCGTCTAAATGGACACTCTGTCCACGGCATTGGCTAGAGCACTCACGTGGCCTGTCATCTTTAACGCCACACACTCCTTTAAGGAGCAGGCTGAGCTTGAATACGTTGAATGTTTGATGTTATAATTTTTTTGAAGTGTACCCTGCCCTCTGTAGACATAATTTTTGCTTTTTTCCTTCACTTGAAACTAAACTAAATTCAACAAAGCCAGTAATCTCTTTAATTCTCCTTACGCGGTGCGAATGGCAGATTACAAGCCTGGCAATGACGGTATCGCCATGGCCATTGTCTAAAAGTCGTTAGCCGCAGCTCACCTTTGCCCCTTTAAGTTTCCTTCCCTCTGTGTATTCATGGAAAGACAAGAAATATCTTTAGAACAAAGCACCCATTGTCTCTATCACACTTGGAGGGCCCTGGGGATGCTCAAAGATACTTTGTCCAAACTTAACAATGTAGACCCATCAAACGGGCTTCCCCGAGTTCCATGTTTCAGCTTTTGCGAGCAGTTCTGAGAAATTCCAACACAGCGACACCAGGATTATAAAGAATTGTTATAAAGAAGAAAACGAAAGCAAATTTTGGGAAAGATGTGATCTGCCCGCCTTAACATCGGCCACGAAGAAAATAAACTTATCGAGGGTAATGTTCTGCTGAATATGTTACTCTCCACATAAACGATCTGTGTTGTTTTGTTTGGGTCGGAACTGATTAACACTCGAGGCAAAGCCAGAGGAGCACGCTACTAAATTCTATTCATTATGTTCTTTTCATTCTAACTGAAAATACATTTTAACTGTGGCTTGGGGCTAATCCGGCTTCATAGGAAAATATGGGGACATGTGTTTAGTTCAAAAGTAGGCAAACATTGATTGACGGAGAAACAAGAGCGAGCACAGTGTTGAGAAAAACTTGAGCAGAAGTTTTCGCAATAATTTTCGCGGAGCTGTGATGTCTTTTTCACGCTGACAAATGGGTGTGCTCCTGGACACGACAAGCATGCCGTTGAAATTCTAAATTTAACACCTGGTCTATAAGAAAGGCCGTCGTGGAGGACTGCTGGTTAATTTAGACCACCTGGAAGCCTATAATGAACTCTCCCACTGCACAACAGACAGGTGTTATTTCATTTTCCTTCCACCGAAATGTGCCTAATACGTAATTATTTCAATCCCGTGATGTTGAAATCAATAAGCTAATGCCGAAACAAATGAGCCACAGTGGCGCGAAATATTAAGTTCACCTTGATTGCTTAGCAGAAAAGTTCCAGCAGTTCATACGCGTCACAAATTTCCTTCTGCGTTGTGATTCTAAGTCTTCATGTAAATGCCTAATACGTATTTTCATAGCCTCAAAAACAGCCGCTGTCAGCGTGCATCGTTCTGGTAATGGTTTCTCAAATTTTCTTCCTACTGTCGCTCTTTTTTGCACTTCGCAAGCTTATCATTTTTTTTTACTTGCAATGGTCTTGTACTACACATATCGAGGAATACATGATGATATTTTCCTTAAATATTAGAAAACATCTGCGTCACTGTTCCAGAAAAATTGCTGAGATATAACGAAACAAGCAGGATGAAAAAACCTATATCGAGTACAGCATAGCAGGTCACTCTAGACAGACAAAACAGATTAGGAAAGTTTAAAATCATCGCCATTTGTCATCATGTCGGTCTTGTGCTTGCCGCAACATAATATTACCAGCGTTCATTAAAACGAACGTCAAGCTAACGTAACTCTATAAAGACCAGGGACGTATCTAAGAAGAGGCCGAGGGGTTCGGCGCCCCCCCCCCTCCAAAAAAAAAAAAACTGCGCTGCCCTCCTCCCCCCAAGCAGTGTTGTTCTTGCTAGGCATGTCCACCCCCCCCCCCCCCCCCCCCGGGCTTCTTCCTATAAAACTGCCTCGCGTCCCTCCCGAAAAAAATTTTCTGGCTACGTTCCTGGCTAAGACGGAGACATCTTTTCCTGTTTGCACCCTTGCTTTGGCTCGTTGACTGCGCTGGAAGCATGGCGACCACTTTGACGCAGTGAGCTCGCTTTTTGTGATCTTGAAGCGCATATCTCAGGTGAATGAAGCTCAGCACCATCCTCCCATAATACGGCTACCAATGACACAGCGCCCGTATCATCCACTGATGATACTGATTGGTCAGCCACGTAACCCACCCACGCCACGGACATCTAAAGTTGCTCTCAGGAAATTTCGCAGTTTCATTCTACTCTCCTGCTATACACGTGTGGAATGGCCAATTGTTTGTTCACTGAATAAGGGTGCTGTAAATATTAAAGTGTAATGCTAGTTGACATTGTGTCACAAGTGCAGCTCAGGCTCGATAACTGCTGGGCTCCAACTATAGCAAAAATATTGATATTTTATAGCGCTTTGTTTTGATGTAGGTATTTCTATATCAAGCACGCAAGAAAAAACAGAGTGATTAGGACAATAGCCCGAGTGTTTAGTCTGTGGTCTTCATCTCACTGTCTCATTTTGCCCGCTTTACGAACAAGACCAGCTACCAGTTAGCGCAGACTCGATCCTCCTATGCTTCAAACAGATGTTCGAAAGTTGTAAATATGCAGGTTGGGGACTTCCTCGTAAAACACAGTATGAAATGGCCACATGGTTTTTCAGCGAAGGGCAATCAATCCATGCCATGCTCTTCTATCTCCTGTAACCGTTAGTTGAAATCGAGGGAGAAATAAACTAGGCTGATGCTGCTCTGAATTAATAACAAAACTGTCAGCCTCAAGAATCTTCTTTTAATTACATGCGAAAGAAAACCTCGATTGGTTCTGGTTTTACTCAGTTGATCGCTTTCTTGGTGTAAGATAAGCCTAGAAATCCACAGCATAATGTGTTCCGTTTATATTAATTGAGTGTAGGTTGTGCTTAGCTAGGCTAACGATCTCGCCTTCACTTTATTAGGGCGCGTTCTTTTCCAAGTATGGAATAAAATATTGAGTGACAAAGCTGGCCACAAGTATTACGCAGTGGCGAGGGAATGAAATGATGAAACTCGTCGCTTGGGGCAGTGTAAATGCGCCATTCTGGTTCGCGACAATTCTTTAGAAACGCTTAGTGGTAACGGACTAGGTAACGTAGAGGCAGCAGCCTTCTTGTGTCGAGTAAAGGATGACTCCTCAATATTAAACATATAACTGTCACTTACTTGGTGTGAAATCGAGACCCTCTTTTCTTTATTTCATCTCCCTGTATCCTGGCAAAGCCCGTAGTTCTAATGCCTAAATATTGATACGAGATAGAAAAAAAATTACTCAGTAGTGCTTTGCTGAAAGTGCAGTGGGGACGGTGACAGTGCTGATAGTGCAGGTTCCGGTTTTGCTATTTCGCCAACTGTTCAGCCGATTGGCTGTTAGTTATATAAAATACAGGGAGCCGAGCAAAGCCAGAGGAGCAACCAATACGTGGATATAGAGAATGCGGAGTTCGTTAAGGCCATTAAATTGTTTTTTTTTCTGGTTGCCGCGACAGGTGATGCCGGAGTATGAACGACGGTTATCGGTAAACATAAGCCAGTCCTGACAGATTGGCGTTTTAAACAGCCCTAGATAAAGAGGCCGGCGTCATTGCAAATTATTTTCAATTATCGGGGTGCTTATTTAGGCATATACCTACATCTAATGAAATAACATTTGTAGTCATTCTCTGTTGCTCTTCTTTCCCCACTGCATTATTCCAAAGTGCATTTTTTTTCACCAGAAACTTCGCAGTCTCGTCACATAAAAGATGAATTTGAGCGTAGGAATTTCGTAGATAACGTGAAGAAAATGTAAAAAAAAAGTGTTAAAAGAGGAGCGCAAAAAATACTAAGGATACACTGTTTCAAGCATTCGTGAACATTTCGCAGAAATGACGTCGGCACATCCTTATATGGATGCCGTGTATTTTTTTCCTTCTTTTGACGCATAATCTACCCACTAAATTCACCGCAAGTGCGCATGGCCACTTTCATTATCCTGATTCATTCTGAGACGACAAGCTTTGGATAGAAAGTGCATAACATCGCAAAAATCCTAAGTGCACCTAGGATGTGAACCGATACGTTTGACTTCAGAATGCATGATCTTAAGTTAATACTCCTGATAGAGCTTTCCCCAGCTTCTTGAGCTCAATCCATGAGGAACGAATTTCCAAATAGGAAAAGTCGAAAATCATCACAGAAAGGGTGCAGGTGACCGTAGCCAGACCCAACCGCAGGTCGGTTGTAGTAATGAGTCGAATGAAGCAGATGAAGCTGCGCTCGAATAGGAAGAACAATAAGCGGTCCGAGGAGCTTATTGGTGATTCTTATTTTTGCAAGAATTGGTGACGCTCTTCACCACGACTAATTTCAGTGGGTTCTGCTGGATAATTAGTTGCTTTTGTTCATATCGGTCGAGTTTTGTTGCCAATGGAAACAGTGAGCTAGCAAGAATATGCTGGCATAAGAGTAATTTTGTGGAAAAGGTTGTTCGCAGCAATAAGTGCGAAGTCTATAAAGGACATAAGCAGCCCAGCCAATTAGAGTAAAGAATTCGTGTGAAGACAAATCGGATTCAAAAGATAACTAGAATAACGCTTTTTTTTTCATTAGGGCGGGTATCTCTATTACAGCGCTAGCTTTCTTATTCTAACTTCGCTTGATTCGTGAACTCATGCGGGACAGCAGTGTCCCGTGCAAAGGTAGGGCATTGGCTTATAACGTGACCACCCCGTGTGCGCAGCACACGTGTCGTGCATCGCGTTACCTCCGCCGCAATCGGGTGTTGTACGTGGCCGGAAGATAGAGAGCTTCTTATGGGAAAAAAGTCTCGATTTCTTCAAGTCGGCAGCCTTCATATAAAGTCCATTTCTTCAGTGACCTGTGCTGGTGACTTCCACGGCGAGGAAATCAAGCCCAAGAAATCCGTCGTCTAAATCACATCAGGGGTTGCCCTCTGAAAAATAGTTCAGCGCAGACAGCACCAGAACCATATAAATTGACGAGGAGCCCAGGAACCAATAGAGTGTAAAAGTGACTGTACACATAAGCGCGTCTTCTCTGTCCTCAATGAAGGCATAATGAAGATGCAAGAGGCGCAAATGGCGCATACGCGACAAACACGATGACAGAGTGCAGTAGAAGGCGTTTCTACTCGGTACTGATTAACCGTGAACCCACTAACTACATTACAAAACCCATTGTTATGTTCTGCGTCATCATTTCGTCAATCGTTCAGCGAGCCAGTCAGCGCCCGCCATTTGCCGTATCATTCCACATAGCACCCGTCATTCTGTGTCTAGAAAAATAACTCTTGCTTGAAAGGCACTGTACGTTTTAGTTTTTGTGAAAGGTTGAGCGTGAACGGTATGACAAACTGTAACGCCTGAACTTAGCCTGATCTAACTGCACAAATTGTGAAAAACTGCACTCATTTCGCATAATATTCTGGGTAGAGGGCACGCGTCAATTATCCTGTTCCAAATAATAAGGGCACGAGGCGGAAACTTATGAAGGAAATTTCAGGACTACTTGTTAGATTGCAGAAAAACGACAGGGCAACATTCTAAACGAGACACGCGCCGTAAATATGAGCGCCTTCGGCAAAAAGAGAATATGTGGTGAGGGCAGTTTTAAGGCGAAATGAATTCTGGTTAGGTAGATTTGGAATTTTGCGATTTTTCCAAAACATGGCGACGTTCGGAAATTCTCTCTCATCACGTACACTTTCTTTTGACCTTGAGCTGCTCTCCGCAGAAGTAGCGTACTTTTCTTAAAAACCCGTACTATCTGATTATGTCAGGTGCTGTGGGACACCTTTTACATTCCTCACTAATGCTGTACAGCTGCTGCGGTGGCTCAGTAATTATGGCGTTCGGCTGCCGACCCGAAAGACGCGGGTTGGATCCCGGCCTCACCGGTCAAATTTCGATGGAGGCGAAATTCTAGAGGCCCGTGTACTGGGCGATCTCAGTGCACTTTAAAGAACCCCATGTGGTGGAAAATTCCAGAGGCCTTCAGTATGGCATTCCTGATAGCCTGAGTTTTCATGGGACGTTAAAACTCCCATAAAGCAAAAAAAGCTGAACAAGGCTGTACATAGAGAAATCCACCTTCCTTCAGTTCCCAGCGTGTGCGGTAAGAATTTGTAATGACATATGCAAGTGTGTTGCAAGATAACACTGCATAAGGCTCTGAAAGCTGCTGACTGCTCTGCCCGTTCTGGACAGCTGGGCCTTAATCAAAAGACTCGCCTGATTTCGGCGAGCAGAAATGCCGTTGCTAATGAACTGCATTCATTAGCAACCGGCAATCATCGGGGAAGTGCCGACGCAAACACTACGAACGCTTTGCCAGCTCGACACGTGTCGGCTTGCGATGAACAGAAAAGGTGCACGTGTGAGAAGCACGGCCGCTCAAAGGAACGCTGCGCGAAGGTGTCATAGCGGAGCAAAGAGAAAGAGATAAATGCTAGAGGCGGAAGGAGGCACCGTCAGCCGCAGCTGCTTACTGGCGAGGTAGGAATGCAGCATGGTGCTTTATTTATTCTCTCCTTCATACGCGCGTGAAGTTCCATACTTAAGCACACCTCCACCCAGTAGCCCCTGACAGCACCTGGGCCCGACGGGCGCTGCAAACGCACTTGCATAAGCACACGTCGGTCATGATGAAGGCGCGATGCTACTGGTGACTAGCTGTCCTCAGGGAACGAGGGTACTGTTCTCTAGCGATTCATTTTTTGTTAAATTCTTTTGCTTCGTTCTCTGAGGCCGGTCTCTGAGTGATGCCAGAGGTGGCGAAATAAATTGCGGCAAGCTTAAAAACAGTGACATCCTATGGAGTTTCTGCCAATGCCAAAAGCATGGAAGACTGATTCGGGAAGTCAGTCGTGACGAAGTGCGGCCTCGGGTCACAAATAGGAGGAAGCGAGCATGTCAGTTAAACGGATGGAAGGGACGCACTGAACGAGAGAAGGAAGAAAAAATTATCAGTGGCTTAGCTTGGCTGTGCTAAGGCATAGGCAAAGGAAAAGCTAAGCTAAGGCAGATCTAACCCAAGGCAAAGCTAAATGCTAAGGCACGCTAAATGCTAAGGCAAAGTTAAGGCATAGTTTGGTTAGCCTTGGTTAATCTTGTGTGCAAGTCCAGGTTAGTCTGGTTGTCTGACCAGTTGTTGTCACGTGGTTCGTCCCGCGGTTGGTCACGTGGTGCGATGCGACCACAGTGGGAATGCGAGCACCGCGAAGCTGCGAGTTCGTGGCCAATGTAAATAGATAAAGAGGAGAAAGGAAAAGCAGGGATGTTAACCAGAAAGGGGTTCCGGTTGGCTACTCTGCACTGGGGAAAACGAATTAGGAGGCTAAAAGGAGGACGAGGGAAGGGGAAAGCTTTAACTACAAAAGTAACTGCACTTACGTTAATATACGTGGACATAAGTAAACAGAGCATACTAGGCTGTTCTCCTTCTCATCGCAACTATGTTAATCGGATTATATAAGATGTCATCATCATCATCAGCCTTACTACACCCACTGCAGGGCAAAGGCCTCTCCCATGTCTCTCCAATTAACCCTATCCTTTGCCAGCTGCAGTTTTGCAGGCAAAGGGTGGGTGGATATAAGATGTATGGGATAGTAAATGGTAAGGCATATAGGGCTTGCCGGACGAAAGTGACGTAGGCTGCGAGGGACGCTGTTCTGGAAGGCTCCTGAGTGACCTGCACTCACTAGAGTTCTTTACCTGCACTCACATCACACAGTTCACTGCCAAACTCCGTCTTGAAATCACCGAAATGCAGCCGCTGCGGCCGAGATCGAACCTGCATCCTAGGACTTGGGTGTGGAGTACCGTCCCCACTGAGCCACCGCTGAGTAACATCGGCTTGGTATGTCCATGAGAGGACGGAGCACAAACCACTGGTGGCTGCAAAAATGGCGCCTTGAAAATTTCCGTACGATGACGACTAGTGGCATTTTAAAGCTGTAGCGGGCTCTGTCGACTCCTGGCCTGTGGGGCTCTCACTTCGCTTTATATCCTATCTTACAAGGCATCAGTCCATAGACGTAAACCAAAAAAGTGTATTCATACCACTAGGAGAATAACGGCTTAATCAAATTTACATTCACTGGATCAGGACGAACTCAGTGTGCTCTCATTATACATGTGTTGCCAAGAAATACTGACATCCCCGTCTCAAGGAACGACGTACTGCTTTTAGTTGTACACAAGTCTCCCTCCATAAGTACAGGTGTCAACTTGTGCCAGTTCACCAACGGACGTTGATCACGTGGATATAATCGAACTTAGGAGGCAACACGTTTTTATGCATTTTAAAAATTTGACAGACGATTAAGATAGTTCATAATGCGAAATTTTAGTGTATCTCTTCACATTCCACTGTAAGCAGTGGTAGGTGTCGTTTTAGCCTGATAGCCGCAATCCGGGATCTGATCTTTCCGTTCCAGCCATATTCCGGTTGTCCATTCCTCCACTCTCGACGTGGCAGGTGGCGGTGGTACGGGATGCGGCTGAGAGACGTTATAAGTTGCTAGCGATGACGTTAAGCATCCATTTCATACACAACGTGAAAGAATCCAGCGGAGTAGAATGGGAATCGCACTTTCAACGCACGCGGAAATGGATGCGAAGGAGGTGCACGGGAAAGAGAAAGGCCCTTTTCTGTCCATGAACTCATTCTCAAGAAGTACAGGTAATTTGTTCAAATATTGGACCGGGATGGCCTCACACTGGTATTCAATAGGACGAGCATTTACCAATACATTTCCGATATTGGCCTGATTACCTCTGCTTATTGGGTTGTTCCGTGTGGCAGATGCCGTTAACGTTCCTAACGACTTCTGTGCCTTGACGCTAATTCTGCGCAAATGCTCCTGTTTCAAGTAGGACGCGAGCTTTGCAAACTCCTGTCGAGTAGAATTCCTCATTGCTTCACTTCTTGACTCGGGGATGAGGAATTAAGACCTGAACGAAGTATAAAGGATCGAATTGCTGGGCTCTCTGAAGTAAGTGTTTGTCGTGCATTGCGATATCTGAGGAAATTTGGACATGGTACAAATACATGTAAATAGAAATAGGGAGTGTAGAGACTTTATTAGCTTAAAAAAACGAAACGAAAAATAAATGATGCCGTCGAGGGAGCCTGATGTTACACAAGCCCAGTGCTGTCTGACACGCAGAAACTGATAGCCAGGCAAGCAGAGGGACAGCCACTGGTGCCTGGACGTGCTTGATCACTCGCGTCTTGCAGGTTGGAGGGTGCAGGAATATTCCCGCACCTTTTTATGGGTGTAGTGTCGGGACGCATTTGCATATGTTGCTTGTTGGAGGGGTGTAGTTGTGATGAGGGGCATGTGGGTTATCAGGCGAGCAGAACCTGCCTGTATGTAGCTGCAGATAAAGGATAGTTTCCATTCTCGCGAGTGTGCAGTTATGTCCACGCGCTCATTCCGAAAGATAGCAATCGCCCTGGCACAGATATGAAGCAGTAGCAGAAGGCTCAAGCCGGAAGTGCCCGGCTCGTAACTCATCCTAAAATGTAGATGACCTTGCATTCTTTCAAGAGTCTACACGCTTGCTATGAGTCTGAGAGGATTAAGATTCCTTGCTTTGTACTGTTTGTCGGTGCTGCATGGTCGATGGAACTTGCTGCGGCAAGATCGTTCACATCCGAAGTGGTGGTGGTGGAAGCGGTGGTAGCTCACTAGCGACTAGTACCGGACAGCCGTGGATCTCAGTAATCGCAGTGAATCCTGTCCCGTATTGTGGCAGCACGCATTCGTTCCAGAAACCAGCGCGCATAGAGTTTTCTTCTGGCTTGATGTATGCCGTTGTGCACATCGCGTGGGATATATGAGACGACAGTCATGGCGCGCGCCTCAGGGGTGAGTTGTACTGTTTGGTAAGTATTAATCTCGGGCGCAGTGTAGCAGAGGCACGCGAGGACAACCCAGCCCGGTGGGGCTTCACCCATCTGCTCTATTTGGCTTGGCATAGCCAGGAGGGCAGGGGCCATCTTTCAAATTACTTCTAAAATGTCCATCGCAAATCTCTTAGCACCATTGTAACAACTGCATACTAAAGAAAACCCAAACAAGGCTTGTTTCACGGTCTGTAAGTATTTTTCAATTCATTTTTAGGAAATAAGTGTGCCAAAAGTGGGCGTCTGTGGTTCGTGAACTCATTTAGTTGGTCCAAGGCCGTTTTTTAGCCTCTGTTTACTGCTAAAGACTACCCAAGAAACGGAACATCGCTGTAACAACCCAAAGAACGCAAAAAACTTTCTAACAAGGAAGAACATCGGAAAGCAAAACTCAACTGAGATGAAAAAAGAGACCCTACAAAGATCCAACATGTTCGCTAAGAAGCGTTTCTGTCAGAGTGACGCGAATTTATTCGTAAAATTTATTTCAGTCCTTTTCTTTCCTGCTTTCTTCGAATGCTCTGCTTAAAAGGATGCCGCACTTAAGCACGAAAGTACAGCAACAAGCTCTTTTTCAATCGAATCGTGCTTATGTGGCACTCTTTCACCAAAAAGAAAGCCAGAAGACGAAAAACATTTTTCATTGCAAACAAAAAGCCCCGTAGCTTTATTGCGTAGGCGACGGTTTTGTTTGTTTCGATTTATATTTTTTACAATCAAGGTGGCTGTGGAATTCGTCTAGTTAGGACGAGTTCGCAGATTCGGTCGTGCCAATAGCTACAGTTTCAATTGGAAGCGGGTGTTATGTTCAGAAACAGTCATATGTTGTGATTTAGGGGCATATAAATAACTACCATTTTTTTAAGGAAATATTCCTGCCTTTTCTATCTGCTACAGGTTTCTGAGGAAACACAATTTAACCCTGCTACACTGAAATACACTGCATGCTTTTTCTTTAAATTTCTTGCAGCAGTAGTATACTCTTCGATCACCTATATAAGGCCTCATAAAATAAGGGAATAATGTGGCCACATATTCTAGAGAACATCGCTAATTGGAATAACATGGGACGCCCAATATCGTTACGGTGACGGTGATTATAATATGATAGAGATGATGCGTATTTTCATGGACGGCCATTCTATTATACAATGTTCTGAAGAGGTGAACAGTACACCATTTTATATTTTATGGTACTCCTAATTGTCATTATTTAGGAAATGGCCAACACATTAATATCTACCTTGAACCCAGAAAATACACCCATAAGAATGCCTTGTAGAACAATGATAGAAGATAGCTCTAGGGGTTCAGAACTGAGCATTCTCAGCAAGTTAAGTCCTCTTACTTTCAAAATCATTTTAAAATATAGTTATTGATCTTGTAAGCTTCTTGCGGCTCCCCTGAAAACAAGGAACGCATCACCTTCCAAGGATACACCATGGCGTACAAGTAACAGAAGCTGCAAGCATCTGTTACTCTTGGCAGAGGAGGCCGGCTCCCTTAATTTTTGCAGTTTAACGTGGGCTCTACTACAGAAGTCAGGTTTCTTCACGAAGTTTGAGAAGATGAAGCGCACAAGAACACAGCACAAAGGAAAAGAGAGACACGAGACAGGCGAGAGAAGTGCCTGTCTCCTGTCTTTCTTTTCTTGTGTGCTGTTTTTTTCTGCGCTTCATCTACTCAAGCTATGAAACAACTTGCCCAAGAACGTCTTCCACTGAAATACCTTTCTTCACGAAGTGCGTTTTTTCTTCCATTGATTTTGTTTGCTTTTTGGAGGTAAAGTGTTCTTTGCTCACGTCAGTTAGAGCTAGCGCTCATATGAGTGAACATGTCCGTATGCGATGTATACATGAGCTGTACGGAGTTGGCATTTGCCAACACCGCCTTGTTATTCCGTGCGTGCAATCTGCATTACGCAACCTAGGTGCACCCACCACCTGTTTCTCTTTGTCTACTGTCAGCGTGGGTAGCCCTACGCCACTCAATCAGCCTCGCGCCTGCGCGGCTAATAGAATAAAACAAAAGCAGTAAGGACAGGCTTCAAGGATTGCTCGGAGGCCTTGGAAGGAACATATATAACTGCCGGGTGCATTCTTGCCTACTGTATTCAACCGAAACACGAAGAGGAGAAAGTTGTGGTCCTTACCAGGGATTTTAGTTTTGTTGATACGATGCCGCAAAAATTGCATTTGTTTGTGGCGGCAGATATACTGCTCCTGCTATGCTTCGTGGCTGTTATATACCGAAGCATTGCTTATAGCACTAAAGAACACATTCCGTATAATATTTTTGGGAGAAAAGGGGAATTAACCATGGTGGTTTAAATGCACTCTGCCGTGTTTGTCATTTAGGCTTAAAATACGCATATAACTATCCATGCTAGGAGCAATGCAGCACACACGGCTCATCGTCCGCGAAAAGAAAGGCAGGAGGCAATCATAATTAGTAACTTGAGCATCCCGCTGTATGGGCGAAACCGTACACGAGTTCTTGACTGCAGCCGCTGGTTATGCTGTCACTTCTCTGGCTCCCTGGTACTCGCTTAAAGAGATTCGACAAACTCTCTGTTCACTGGAATAGGATGTACAAAAGCAATTCATTGTTTCCCTGTATTGCCAAGAGAATAGCTGTTTTGCTGCTTTTTGCTGCATGCTGAACTAAAGACAGAGCACACAGGCCACTGTCTCTGTGACAAATTGTTCTGACTTCGGGAAACCGGATGCTCGTCACGAGGCAGCCGCAGACTGTGTAACCTAGCGACTGCCTTCACAAATAGTCGGCCGGAGTAGCGCTGTTGCTAATGGAACACGAGCAACGAGCCATGATTCCGTCGTGGTCTTTCTTGTTCGTTCCGGGTAATTACGCCCTAGAAAGAAAACGCCTAGAAAAAATGTAAGAATACAGTTTGACAATTGTGACAGTACTATGAGACCAAAGAGGCCACATGCTTTCTCAACGGTTTCTTTAATGACCTGGTTGCTTGGCGCCTTAGTAATTATGCAAAGGCAAAATGTTTTAGCTGCCCCACTGCTGAATATCTTTACCAATATCTAGGAATCGAGCAATACACCCACAAAGATCTTAGTTACTGAGTCGCGGGTGTTCGGACTTCAGCGGTTTGAACGCGTGCACACAAATACTGCAACACAAAACCTAAAACCCTGTGATATAAAGCAGAAATTCTGCTTCATTTCTTGTGTACTTACCGTTGCCTTCATTAACTGATGTTTTGCCGCGTTGCTGCTAACGATATTCTAGCAACGCTTGCGATGGCAGTAACAGCAGATTTTTATCCGCACATATCCTAGCTTTGAATAAATTAAATCGAATGGTTTCAATAGACCATCCGATATCGTAATAAAAGTACTTTATTGCGACATAATAAAAAGGCTTCAAACAAACGGCCACTGCTATTTCGGTGTGTTATTCTGAATATTATAATACATGAGTATATTTGCTGAAATGAAATACGATCCAGTGACAAAGTGAAAGAAAACTACTTCCAGTTATATCTTATTTACTTAGGCCTGTCAGGGTGAAAAGCTAGAGAATAAATTCAACGGCGCTGTCAACTCCCAATGAGGCAACATACAGGGCAATCGTCTCGCATTCGAAATCAACCGCGTTGTAAGCTTTGTCAGAGTAGAGCTAAAGTTAAGAAAGCTTGTTGAGCAACCACTTAAGCATGCAGTCAGGTCCATTTTTTGGCTTTCTCTTTGTAACTGGAGCAAAGACTGTCGCGCTTGCCAAGTGATCGTCATTATACTTCCTTCGGGTGTTTTCACTTTGCTGCTTGTTCTGACATTCCTCTCACGGGGTTCCTGTTTCAATTGAACTTCAACATGCGCGCCGAGCACTCAACTGTTAATACGGTTTTTCTCAGAAAAGGCGGCCGATGGTGGCACGAAGAAATTGATAATCTTTGTCATCAAAAGGAGCTAGTGTTCTCCAGAGTCACTTCTTGCAGCAGTGCAACGTTCGCGGTAAAACGGGTTAGGCACTCTGGGGTCCATACGGTATCGTAGAAAAGCGCCTACAAAGAACTGCTACGGACACAGGCGTTCGGGATAAAATAGATGAGCACAAAAGACCAGAGATAATTGGGTACATTCGAAGTTAGATTGGGAACTTAATTGAAGGCTGCAGCCAACAAGAATGTTTTCTTGATTTTTGGCTGTTAAGAGTGCATGTCTGCCTGTAGCTTCTCTATCTGTCCAGTGATCAAGTCTATTGATAATATATGTTGACCCATTGCAATGCGAGGCAGCAAAGGATACCAATATTCGTTCTTTTCTATATTCAAAAGGAGGTGGTCGTGAAACTATAGCAACGAGACAAAATTCGCTAACGCCTTGTTTAACAAGACGTCACCGCTAGTGAGGGTTGTTGCTTTCAGATCTTCTAATCTCTTTGCTCGTCCCTCGCTCATCCAGCAGTATTCGAGGAGGAAAAATAAAATCTAGCGGACTCTTCCCCCCCCTTCTAAAAGATAATAGAAAGGGGCCCTTAGCGTGTCAGCATGACTGGACTGAAAATTGCAGGCCTCTTCCGTTTCCTGGTGAACGTGATGTAATAGCATGATACCGCACGGGCAGAGCTCATCTTGCACCGTTCTCCACAGTTGTGACAATGTAGCCGAAGCACAGTAAAAACTCGTGGAAAATGCGCGAATAGTACTGGAAATTAGTACTAATCGATCCTACTGTACATTCTGTTCGGTCATTGCAAGGTAAACAATTTATTGAATATTAGCGATGAAAATGCTCGATAGTAGTCTTTCTTATAGCAGTTATTGTATATCACTTGGTGCATTGGCTTTTTTTCTATCACAGGTAAATATCAAATATTAATGTTATGATAGTTGTTCACAACTACTTGACGTTCTTGATTTTGCAGTGCCATTTCTCCGTATGACTAAGGAAGTTCAACTCTATTAAGCACTTCACTGAAATAGTTGCTGGACTTTTGATAACTGCAAACGATTACTAAGCGCTGTGGCTTTACAGGGTTTTTCCAGTGTCTGCACAGTATTGTTTGGATAGTATCTTTGAATAAAAAACTAATGTTGTACTTGTAAGTTATCTTCAATTTCGCCGCTATTGTTTTTGTTTTTTGCCGCTTTGTGTGTAGACAGAAACTTTATAAAAAGTTGTGGAGTAAAAAATATACGTCGTCGGTTCCTGCTTCAACTGCTTGCGGTTTTTATACGCTGTGTTAAACTTTTATTTTGATAGGCGTGTTTCTGTTGGCATGAAAAAAAATCGATTTAATGTAACTTTTCTAGATGAAATAATGCCTCGCCAAACACCAGCTATCCGCGAGGATTGGTTAGTAGAGATGCATGATAACTTGTAGAAGTATATATTTAAATTCCGGTCGGCATTCCGACGCTTCGAGTTTGCAGACGAGTGTCATTTCAGAAAGCTTTTTATAAATAGGTATTCACCTCAAGGACATTAAATGAAACATAAGAAGTTTCCTGTCTGAATATACATGTAGCAACGAGTGTTGTGTGCCATTTTGAAGCAACAGAAACCACTTACATATTGTGCTTTGCAACCGGCACTAGATGTGCCTGCCTCCATACGTACGGAAACTGAGCACAAAAACTATGTGAAATTACTGCCCCCCCCCCCCCCGCCCCCCCATCTCTATACCAGAAACAACACGTATAGCTGAAAAGAACAGTTCGAAGACTGTTACTCTTTACAGGGTTTACGCAGAGGTTTGCGAATATTGTAAATTTTTAGCCCGAATCAAATGATTTTAATTGTTCATATTCCATTCGTGAAATTGATGTTCGAGTTTTCGCACATTCGACTAATTCTGAAAATTCAGCAGTGATTGAATAAGGTGCCGAGTTTCAAAAATTGGACTTGGCAAAAACTACTTTAGTAGATGTCAATAAAATAGTAGACTGGTTTTCTGGAAATCAAATACACATAATCAAAAAGAGAACTATGTTGATATGTTTCATTAATCGCCACAAAAAGTTTGGCCTTCACGAGTCGGTTCTTCTGCACGGCAGCAACTGTGCCAATAGCGAATGTTCGCAGCTGCTCTACTAGAACATTGTTCAATATCTCAGCCTGTATCATCTTGATTCCCAAATGTGTTGGTCTTCCCAAATTCACTATTTATTAAAGCGACTCTTTACTCTTTCTGTGCAGCTTTATGGTATAAAATACACTACAGCAGTAAACTTGCGTCTGATTTTGTATAGATCTTTATGAGAACCTATTCTTAGATACAGTTTTTCAGTGTACGATTCTTGTGCTCCTTATAAGATTAAGAAGGTTGACAGTGCTGTGCAGAATCTCCACTAATTTACTGTATGACACTGCTCAGGATATGACCGACCACAACACCAGAATGATTAAAGCAGGCATTATTTCTCAACATCACTTGTACCTGCAAGTAGTGGTTCTTAGAAAGTACCTTTCAGAACAGTTTGAAAGGCCAGATAAAAAAAGAAAACCAGAGTCGCTTAGACACAGCGCATTATAAAGTTCCAAGTGTTTACACGAACTACATATGGCAAAATCACACGACAATTTTATATACTTTACTATTTTTAACAAACTACCTGCAAAAGTATTAGGTTGTGATTCTATGAGCCCTGTGAAATGTGGACTGAAAGCGTGGATTGAAAGTTACAATGAAAAAACTACTAAGTTGCTTTATAATTTGTAACTGTTAATAAAATTTGTGCTTACTTTTTTGACTGTAGCTTTAGTTTGCTTTGCTTTATTATCAATCGGTAGCTCGACAACTGATCTATATGCACTGTATCGGCTTTGTTTTACTATTATTTTTTCTTTTTAAACTGAATGACAGTGGTATACTTTCAGTGTTTTCTATTGACCGTGCATTGTTGTGACTGCAGCGGCCTGCCCACAAGCGCTTACGCTTGTGCGGGCACATGCTATTTACTGCATATATTTCTTGCAATAAAGGTCCTGCGCGCGCGTGTGTGTATGCATGTGTGAGCGCGCGTGCGTGTGTGTGTGTGTGTGTGTGTGTTTGTGTGTGTGTGTGGGGGGGGGGGGGGTAGGTGGGTGGGTAGGTGGGTGGGCGGGCGCGCGCGCGCTCTCTTGGCAGACTATCTACAAATCGAGTTTGAAGTGTGATGGAAACACTCCGAAGTTTTTCCCGTCGGTTTCTTGAACGTAATTTCTTGCATGCTCCGGTCACATTCGGACTCTGCTTGATGGACTTGAGCCCCGTAAAAAATCCTTAAGTGGACTTTTTCATATTTAACATTGACGAGAACAAACTGGACAACCGCCCGCTTCGAACAATCACAGTCACCCAATAGCACATGTAATTGCCCCAGTATTGGAAAGTGATGGTTTCACATTGGTCATTTGTTGGACCAGCCTTTGCGAATACATTTCCAATATTGGCCCGATTACTTGTGCTGCAAGGCAGAAAGCAAGCGGATTTTTGTTCGTTCTATAATGTATTACATGCCTAGCGCCAACACAGATGGCACTCGTCCTCTCGTCATGGCAAATACTCTAGCGCAAGCTCCATCATCTCCTTTTGGTCAGTTTCGATAGGCGAGAAAGCTGACTTGCGGAGTTGCAAGCGGCTCTTAATGAAAGAACGAATTCCAGATATCACCGTCAGAGCAAACAATCGTGTAAACATCACTGTCATTGTGAGATTGAAACTATTCCGCGCACTTCTGACATGCGCGCAGGTGAGGTCATGACAATGGTATGAAGGCGCCTGTTCCTAAAACAGAAGATATATTTGCCACGTAGTTTCATTCTACACATTTCACAGCAATGAGCAATCGGCCACGAATTAAACGCCGATACGAAGGATGCTGCACGCCGTTTTTGGAAGACGACTGGTTCGTAGCTGCCAATTTTAGTTTCATCGTTCCGAAGCTGATATTTGAACCCTTCGCTTATGTGCGCATTATTCTTTGAGCACGAGGCATCTGCTGTCTCTACACAGGCTTTATTCTCCTAGTACACTTGAACCTCGTCACAAGGTTTCACCACATTTTAGCATATTTGGCAGTTATTCTTCTTTAAATAGGAGAATTTTATAACGTGACCATCGGATAGTTATGGTGCTGCGTCCGGTCTCAAGACAATATTGAGTAGGTTGTACTGCCAATCATGCTACCTTTATTGCCATGCGTGTTTTATAAGTACTATCGAGGACAAAGGCTTGCGGGACGCGAGTTCAAGGAAAAACATTTATGGTAGCTCCACGTCACTATCCAGTAGACTAATATTGTATGAATGCATCAAAGGTCTACATTCTACTTGCTGTGGTAACAATATCAGCAGACTGGCTACCGAAATGGAGCTACAAAAAACGTTTTTCCAAAAACTCGCGTCCCGAGAACATTTGTCGCCGATAGTACATATCTTGTAACTAAACTTCATGGGCACATCAGGTTGCACACTGTTATAATGTATAAAGCAGCATCGTTCATGTCTGTGCGCATCATTTTTTACTTTTTGTACAGTGCTGAGTTAGTCTGGTTCTCGTCTACTGCGCTGGCAAGAGCATACATTAATTTTGGAAACGATGAGCAAATAATTGCCTATTTACTTCTGCAATTTTTTTTACACTCGGGGAATTTTCGACATTCAATTACATATTGGAAAGCATTTTCAATCCACTTCCGCATTTGACTAGACTTCAACAATTTCATTTTCACAGAACTTATTTTTGAGGAATATAAGAAAAATAGCTAAAACACGTGACAAGAATTTAGTGGATCATGATAAATTTTCTTGAAGCCCACTATCTGTCTGCTATTGCTTTTTTTTGCGAGTAGAAGATAATGAACGAAGATGCGTAGTAATGACACATAAATGCCCTTGTAAATTAGGAATACCTCGTTTTCGAACTGAATCTTATGAATATTCCTTTATACCCAAACTGCTTCAGAGTGGAACTGCCTGCATGGAAGACTTGTGCTTGCCGACAGTGTCAGTGAATTCAAAAGAAATCTATGCGCGCATTTTCATGCCGCTTCACTTTTAAATAAAATTCTAAATAAAATCAGTTTCATATCTTGCTTTGTCGAGCGCTTCTACCTGTATATACCTTGAGCGTCATTGCTTTTTAGGTTGCTGGTTCCGCCCTGCCCTGTGTTTCTGGCATCAAATGATTTGCTACTTACGCGTTTTTGCTTTTGTTTTGATTGTTATTTTTATTATTTAATTTGTATTGTCTGTGTATGTCTAACCTCACTTTGCCTCATAACCCATAATAATATGTACCCCTGTTTCCACTTCTATTCTGTTTAGTTTTGCGTTTGTCAAGTCCCACTTCCCTCTATAATGCCCACCGAGTCAAGGATAACTGAAATGAATAAACAAATACTAAATGTGAAATATTTGCGCGACTGGCAGCTGATAAGAATATACATTTTTCTAAAATATCTACACTATTCTTTTGTTCAAAGTAGGATAAAATACCTCTTGATTAAACACAAGTCTGGTACAAATTACGACACACAATCGCTGCTCAATTCAGAAATCAAGGCACCAGTTCTCTGATTCTCTTTAAACGAAACCTTACCTAAGACCTCATTGAGAAAGATCTTGAAAAAGTGCCGTTGTAACGAGTGTCTCTATGACCACAGATTAAACAGCGCAAGGACCCTATTGGCTTCATTTCAGGATTGCTCGGGCCTTGAGAAGGCGTAAGGAAGACACCAGTCGGAAATTATTCGGATATTTCGCTTCTTGGGTTTTTGCTCAAGGTGCACCGCACGCCTGAATAGTAATTAGTGATTAGTGATTAGTAATGTAGTGGTCTGACAGGGAAAGACACTAAAAGGTGTCTGCAGTAGCACGGTAAAAATGAAAATTGCTTTGTGAGGAAAGGAAATGGCCCAGTAATTGTCTCACATATCACTGTGGACAAACGAACCGCACCATAAGGGAAGTGAGGAAGGTGAGAGCGAAAGAAGAGAGAAAGAGGCTAAATCCACGCTTTATGCGGACACAGAAGCAGATACTATAAAATTTGATTAGAGGTCTCTAGCCTGCTCATTCCGTTGCCGACAGGCTTCAGCAATTTATTAGTTCCAAATCCGATTGTTTGATTTTTATTTCTCCTTTACAGGGCAAGCCGTTTCGTGCGCTACGTCTGAACCTGCAGGTTTGGCTATCAGTTTACTAACGTGCTTGAAAGGTAGGTAGGAAAGACTTTTAATGCTCTAGAAAGGTGCTAGTAGCAGACGAGAAAAAAGAGGTCCATCTTCCTTCTTCTCACAGGGTCGGTGCCCCTATTCCAGGGCTCCGCTGAGCTTCGCTGCTCGTTGGGCGTGCTGGATCAGACCTTGTTGGCAACCCAGATCGCCGCTGGAGAGCCGGCTCTCCCACTGTTCCGCACTCGGGTCTTTGCGAAAGCTGTCGTTTTTACTGCATTCCCACGTGATGTGGTACAACGATGGTTTGCTGCCACACCATGGGCAAGTGTCCCGATATTGCGTCGGGTAAATCTTGCTAAGGATATGCAGGTTTGGGAATGTTCCTGTCTGCAATCTTCGCCAATACACTGCCTCTAGTTGATTTAGATCAGGATGAGGCGGCGGATAGCGGATCCGTACCCCCTTATAGTAGTTGAGAATGTCTGAGTACGTAGGACTGACTCGGCCGTGACGTCGTCAGCGTATATTGCGTGCTGTATGCCTTCGATCTTCTCGAGTTGTCTTGCGAGGCCGATCATGGACACGTTGAAAAGTAGTGGCGAGATGACGGACCCTTGAGGTGTGCCTTTGTTTGGGGTCGAAAATTTAGCGCTAACGTGCTTGAAAGTAATTTACTTGTGAAAAGGCCATTCGAAAGCTCTTGTCTCTAAGACAGCGCAATTAGCTTTATCGATGTGCACATGAGGAGTAGGTCCGGGACATTACTACGGAAAATCACTTTGTAGGATCTTTCTCTCAAGTTGTTTTCTGATGGGTAGCTTTGAACATTTTTAATCTGTGTTGTGTTATAGTTCTCCGGTTCTCTAATTTCAGACACGCTCCATCAGGACTGAACTTTTGTGCCGAACGAATTATTTTTTCAGTTACCACCCTTATCTGTTTTTTTCTTCTTCTTTTGGGGGGATTTTGCATTGTACTGGTATTTCTGCTCTTTGCGAGCAGAGCCAAGTTGAAAACTAACTTCTGCAGGAAACTCTCATCCTCTTCTATTATAATGACACCAATAGGTCTACCCCGGCAAGAAAATTCAAAGATAGTTGAAACAATTTTCAACGACGATTGGCAACAGCAAGCACCTAATTATCACATGAACTGTATCTATAACACGGAAATCATTATTTTTTGAACGAAGAAGAGAGCCTATTTTTTGTTGTTAATTTCTTCAAACATTTTGTTCTAACTTATGTTTCTTCGAATTCTGCTTTTTGGCCTCGGTAGCAAACAGTTGCGTAGCAAAAGTAGTTAACCGCCTGACACTTGTGCTATTTTTAAAGATAAATTGCAAGGCACAAAGCTTTTTACTTAAAAACGCAAATTTTACTTCACATGATTAAGTGGTCTGCGTCTTGTTACTGTGCAAAAGTGGAGCTAGGTGAAAGCTGTTGATCGGTTCGGACATTACGACGAGCAAGTTTTGAGCCGAGAGTGGAAAACAAAATGCCGAATAACGAAATGCCGTCAGAAGGCACTGTTGCGAAATGAAGCAAATTGAAGACATACTTTTTACCTTTCAGTTCTCTATTCCTAAGCCAAAAGATGTCTGGAGGCCAAATCGCTGCGCTTGGCAGAACGAAAGAAGTTTCATAGTGGTTTGCAGGGCCAGCAGTTCTTGAGCAGATACCTTCCCTTTGGAGAGGCGAACAGTTTTCTAATTAATATAGGTTCGGCATTCTATTATATAGTATTGTGTGGTTATGTGTTCTGAGAGCGCTCAGAAAACATTACAGAGACAACAGAGAGCGCTGTAAACAGTACTACACTTAAGTACTATGTTTACAGCAATGACACGGTACCGACTACATATTGTCACGTAGTGGTGACGGCAGTCGAAGCAGCGATGAAGACGGACGAAAGGGTCTTCTAAAAGAACTGTTTATTGGGCTGACTTGCACCCAAAATGGACTGAATCACTCGGCGGCGGCGAAGCGACAAGCGTGCTCGGCGGTCGTCGAACAGAATGCCCGCCGCTGTCGGCCGTGCTCAATTTAAAGCTGATAGCGAACATTCGAGATAAAGGGCGCAAAGTTACTAGAACATTCCGGAACAACATGGAATCAGCTTTGCCTGGCTGCGATCAATCGAGATAAATCTAGTCGCGTCTTGCGTCGCAAACAAAGCGATAAGGTGGTGTCGCGGCAGATTTGAAAAACGAACAAACACTGCAAATATTGGCGGCATTACTCCCCTCTCAAAGAAGCATCGACCCGATGCATTAAAACAAATAATGCGACTAGTAAGGAAAAAAACGGATCTTGCGAAAATAGAGCATGGAAATGCAGCGGCCTTTAGCGCGCATAATACGGCTTCAGACGGACTACATGGACAACTTCTGGTCGTACGCGGCGTCGCTGGGATGCAGTCATTGCGTCAGGGATGACTTCATAATCCAGTTCACCCAGCCGACGAAGAACCTTGTACGGGCCGAAATAGCGGCGCAAAAGCTTTTCACTCAATCCACGGCGGCGAATGGGCGTCCACACCCAGACTTGGTCTCCTGGCTTGTATTCCGCGTTGCGTCTTCGTAGGTTGTAGCGTCTGGCGTCGGACCGCTGCTGATCTTTGATCCGTAATCGGGCAAGCCTTCGAGCTTCTTCTGCACGTTGAAGGTAGGCGGCAACGTCGACGTTCTCTTCTTCTGTAACGTTGGGCAGCATGGCGTCTAGCGTGGTCGTGGCATCCCTGCCATGGACGAGCCTAAAAGGCGTCATCTGGGTGGTCTCCTGCACTGCGGTGTTGTAGGCGAAGACGACGTAAGGCAGGATGACATCCCAGGTTTTATGTTCGGCATCGACATACATAGCGAGCATATCGGCGATGGTTTTGTTCAGGCGCTCGGTTAGTCCGTTGGTCTGCGGATGGTATGCAGTTGTCCTCCGGTGGCTGGTTTGGCTGTAGCGCAGGATGGCTTGCGTGAGTTCCGCCGTAAATGCAGTTCCTCTGTCCGTGATGAGCACATCGGGGGCGCCGTGTCGAAGAAGAATGCACTCCACGAAAAATTTGGCCACTTCTGCTGCTGTTCCGTTCGGTAGGGCTTTCGCCTCGGCGTAGCGGGTCAGGTAGTCGGTCGCTATGATGATCCACTTATTTCCAGATGTTGACGTTGGAAAAGGGCCAAGCAAGTCCATGCCAATCTGCTGAAAGGGTGTTGAGGGAGGTTCAATGGGGTTCAGAAATCCTGCTGGTCGTGTGGGAGGAGTCTTTCGTCGCTGACAATCTCGGCATGTTTTCACATAGTGTGCGACATCGGCAGATAGTCGGGGCCAGTAATACTTGTCTTGAATGCGGCGGAGGGTGCGAGTAAACCCGAGATGTCCAGCTGTCGGCTCGTCGTGTGAAGCCTGTAGAACTTCTTCGCGGAGACAAGTAGGTACAACAAGGAGGTAGGCTGTTTTGTTCGCTGTAAAGTTCTTCTTCACAAGGACGTCATTCTGCACACAGAAAGAAGACAGTCCTCGCTTGAATGAAGCGGGGGGTGAAGAAACCTTGCCTTCCAGGTACTCGATGAGGCCTTTTAGGTTGGGGTCCGAGCGTTGCTGCTGAGCAAAAGAGCTTGCGCTGATGGGTCCCAGGAAGGCGTCCTCATCGTCGTCCAGCGGCGGTGCATCTACAGGGGCTCGTGAGAGGCAATCGGCGTCAGTGTGCTTGCGTCCGGACTTGTAAACGACGGTGACGTCAAACTCCTGGAGACGCAGACTCCATCGAGCGAGTCGGCCAGAGGGATCCTTCAAATTGGCAAGCCAGCAGAGCGCGTGGTGGTCGCTGACCACCTTGAACGGCCGTCCGTAGAGGTAGGGGCGGAATTTCGACGTAGCCCAGATGATGGCAAGGCACTCCTTCTCAGTGGTCGAATAGTTAGCCTCGGCCTTGGAAAGGGAACGGCTAGCGTATGCGATGACCTTCTCCAGCCCGTCACTTTTTTGAACGAGAACGGCGCCTAGTCCCACGCTGCTTGCGTCGGTATGAACTTCAGTATCGGCGTTTTCATCAAAATGCGCAAGGATCGGTGGGGACTGTAAACGACGCTGAAGTTCCTTGAAGGCTTCTGCTTG
The DNA here is from genome assembly GCF_052857255.1 of Amblyomma americanum. Taxonomy (NCBI): domain Eukaryota; kingdom Metazoa; phylum Arthropoda; class Arachnida; order Ixodida; family Ixodidae; genus Amblyomma; species Amblyomma americanum. Next base: position 39,474,218 of record NC_135507.1, read on the forward strand.
CGGCGCTTCCCATTTAAACGGCACGTCTGCCTTCGTCAGTTGGGTCAGGGGCTCGGCGATGCGCGAAAAGTTTTTCACAAATCGTCGGTAATATGCGCATAGTCCGAGAAATCTGCGCACTGCTTTCTTATCGGCCGGCGGTTGAAATTGTTCAATAGCAGCTGTTTTCTGCGGGTCTGGGCGTACTCCTTCCTTGCTAACGATGTGGCCCAGAAACAGCAGCTCTTCGTAGGCAAAGTGGCATTTCTCTGCTTTCAAGGTTAGGCCAGACGACTTGATTGCGTCTAGTACTGTTCGAAGTCTTTTGAGGTGCTCTTCAAAGTTCGAGGCGAAGACAACGACGTCATCTAAATATACCAGACAAATCTGCCACTTCAGGCCTGCCAGCACTGTATCCATTACTCGCTGAAACGTCGCTGGTGCGGAACAGAGACCAAATGGCATCACCTTGAACTCAAACAGCCCATCCGGAGTTATGAATGCTGTCTTCTCGCGATCTCTTTCGTCGACCTCAATTTGCCAGTAGCCGCTCTTGAGGTCCATCGATGAGAAATATTTGGCGTTGCAGAGGCGGTCCAGTGTGTCGTCGATGCGGGGGTGGGGGTAGACGTCCTTCTTTGTTATGTTGTTCAAGCGGCGGTAATCCACGCAGAATCGAAGTGCGCCGTCTTTCTTTCTCACTAGAACAACCGGTGCTGCCCATGGGCTGTTTGAAGGCTGGATGACGTCGTCGCGAAGCATTTCTTCGACTTGGTCCCGGATGGCTTGTCGTTCTCGCGGAGACACACGGTAGGGGCTTTGACGGAGAGGTCGGACGTGTTGATCCGTTATAATGCGATGCTTGGCAATTGGCGTCTGTCGCACCTTCGGCGATGTCGAAAAGCACTCACTGTAGTTTTGAAGCAGATTGCAGATCTGGTCTTGTCTGTTCCGGTGCAGGGCTGGGTTGATGTCGAAAGTGGGCGAGTTCTCTTGGTCAGGCGGATCTTCTGCGGAGGGGTCGGAGAGGGCGAAGGAATCTCGTACGTCAGATATTTCGTCGTAGAAAGCAATCGTCGTTCCTCTGTTAATATGCCGGTATTCTTCGCTGAAGTTAGTCAGCAGTACTTCGGCCTGGCCATTGCGGAAATGTGCGATGCCTCTTGCGATGCTGATTCCTCGGTCTAGTAGCAACTGCATGTTCCCCTCGATGATGGCTTCAGTGTTTGTGGCTTTCGTGGCGCCTACGGTCACGATAACGCTTGAACGGGGTGGGAGGCTCACTTCTTCCTCCAGGACACTTAGGGCAACGTGATTTTCCCGAGTTTTCATCGAAGCGATGGCTTCGTCCGTCGAAAGCGTGATCAGATTGGATCGCAGGTCGATGATCGCCTGATGCTCATTAAGGAAATCCATACCCAAGATCACTTCGCGGGAGCATTGCGGTAGCACAACAAAGGTCGCAGGATACGTATGTCCTTTGACAGTCACTCGTGCTGTGCATCGTCCTGATGGCGTAATGAGGTGGCCCCCAGCGGTGCGAATTTGTGGGCCGTCCCAAGCCGTTGTGACTTTTCTGAGCTGCGCAGCGAATGTTCCATTCATCACCGAGTAATCGGCTCCTGTGTCGACTAGAGCGGTAACTTTCCGGCCGTCGATAGTCACTTCTAGGTCGGAGGTCCTGGCTCTTGCATTGCATGTCGCTCTCGGCGTCGGGTCACGGCTTCGTCGCGTATGCGAGTCACGGGTTGGGCGTGTGGTCTTAGCTCCTCTGGGTAGCGGCGTCGATTTCAAGGTAGCTTGCGTCGTGGTCGAGGTTCTCATTGTGTGCGGCGTCGGTGCAGCGAGTGTCGGTTCTTCATGCGGCGTCGCGGGTGCAGCGTCTTCATGGGGCATGGTCGGTGGAGGATCTTCGGCGTTTAGCTCGTGAGCAACCTCACCTCCAGAGGTTGCTGCCTTTAGTTTCCCCTACGGGGGCTGGGCGACCTTCCTCGTACCGCGGCTGCGTAGCTGCGGCGTGGCGACGCAAAGCGCGAGGTTGACGGCGATGGTGAGCGCGAAAAGCGGTTCGGCGTGTACTCTTCTCGACGCAGGTACTCGTCGATTTCGTGCGGACGTTGTCCGAAGCGTGGTCGTGGGGCGTTAACGGCAAATCCTCGAAGACCGATACGTCGGTACGGGCAGTGACGAAGAATATGGCCGGCCTCACCGCAATGGAAGCACAACGGCCGGTTGTCGGAAGTCCTCCAGGCGTCGCATTTCCTGGGGCTTGAGCGTCGGTCATAGGCTGGGCGGGCGGGGGCTGGGAGGCGGCGGTGTGGAACAAGTGGCTCATCTCGGGGAGGACGTGGGGGTTGTCTTTGGGGCTGGGCAGTCCTTACTGCAGCGGCGTAGGTCATGGCCTGGGGTTCTGCGGCCGTCGGGGTGCCAAGTGCCTGTTGCACTTCTTCCCGTACCACGTCCATCAGAGTCGCTGCTTGTGGCTGCGGGGAGGATGGCAGTAATCGGCGTAGCTCTTCTCGGACGATTTCGCGGATAACTTCCCGCAAGCTGTCGCTGGTGGTGGCCGGCGTGTCCGAACGGATTGCACAGGCAGAGGAAGGACGATTGTACTGCCGAGCCCGGACGTCGAGGGTCTTCTCAATCGTGCAGGCTTCTTGCATGAATTCCTCGACTGTTTTTGGCGGCTGGCGGACGAGGCTTGCAAAGAGTTGTTCTTTTACGCCGCGCATTAAAAACTGAACTTTCTTTTCCTCGGTCATCCCGGGATCGGCGCGGCGAAATAGGCGCTTCATCTCCTCGACGTAACTGCGGACGGGCTCATTCGGAAGCTGGATCCTGGACTCGAGGAGTCGTTCGGCTCTTTCTTTCCTCACGACACTGGTGAATACCTTCAATAGTTCTCTCTTGAATAGCTCCCATGTCGTAAGGGACGACTCGTAGTTTTCGTACCAGGTGCGTGCGGAGCCATCCAATGAGAAAAAAACGTGTCCAATCTTTGCCGCATCATCCCACTTGTTGAATGACGCCACGCGCTCAAATTGGTCCAACCATTCTTCAGGGTCTTCGCCTAGGGATCCATTGAAAGTTGGCGGCACCCGCGGCTGCTGCAGTATGATCGGTGTCGACATCTTCGGTGAGGTTGCGGTGCTCGTAGCCGCGTCTTTTCGCTGTCTGGTGCGGTCCGGCAGTTTCCCGAACTCAGGCTCCTCTCCCTGGAGACGTCGGCTGGCTCGCTGAGCTGCTGGCTCGTCCTCGGGTGCGAAGCGCTCAGGGCTGGCTTCACGACTTGAAGGAGGCGTCCGGAACATGGAAGGCTACCCCGCACCTCCACCAGATGTCACGTAGTGGTGACGGCAGTCGAAGCAGCGATGAAGACGGACGAAAGGGTCTTCTAAAAGAACTGTTTATTGGGCTGACTTGCACCCAAAATGGACTGAATCACTCGGCGGCGGCGAAGCGACAAGCGTGCTCGGCGGTCGTCGAACAGAATGCCCGCCGCTGTCGGCCGTGCTCAATTTAAAGCTGATAGCGAACATTCGAGATAAAGGGCGCAAAGTTACTAGAACATTCCGGAACAACGTAGAATCAGCTTTGCCTGGCTGCGATCAATCGAGATAAATCTAGTCGCGTCTTGCGTCGCAAACAAAGCGATAAGGTGGTGTCGCGGCAGATTTGAAAAACGAACAAACACTGCAAATATTGGCGGCAATATAATAATTGCAGATACAGAGCTACCTACCTTAAAAAGTGCAAACCACACCATACTACTTGCCTTGCGCCAATTGTAATCGTTTGAATAGAGGCTAAGCACGCTCCTTTCATTACTCTGCCGGAACACCATATAATCACAACATGCTTTTGAAGAGCTTCGAACTAAAGGAGGCTTTAAGCATAAAGATGACTCTAATTCCGCGCACCTTTCATTGTCAACTAGAGCCGTATATCGGGCCCTACACAAAGACAAATGGTGGAGACATCAGAAAGGAATAGAAAGAATAAAAGATTAGAAGGTAAACAGTGGGGTGATTCAACAGTTCGGTGTTCCTTCTCGACAGGGCAGACTGTCGCAATTGTATGCTGAGTAGCGTTCGGAAATTACTCATCTTCTCTTGAAGAAGAAGCGTACACAGTTGTAATAAGATAATAGCTGCGCGTACATATTATGAGTATATTGGCCGCGGAGGTGTTAGATGACAACGCGACTTAATAAAGTAGGTGTACGTCCCCGATGAAACTCATGGTCCTTCCAGGAACCGACTCTGAGGCCTCCTGTAAATTTATTTTACTTGCATGCTATAAAGGTGAAGGCTGTTCATACTCCCCAGTTCTTTAGTGCACGACCGCAGCGGATGCCAAGTGGTTGAGCATCCGCCTCGCATGCGGCAGGTGCGGGGTTCGATCCCGAGTTCCGCCAAATACGCACCGGTGATACAAGGGGTACACGTTTTCTCCAGGCGTGGTGCCGGCTTATAAAAGGTGAAATGCTTGAGCAATGGGTCTTTGACCCAACCTTGAGAAAGAGAAAATACCTTGTGTCATGAAGCTCTTTGGCCATAGATGCCCTTGCGCCATAAAAATCCATAAACATAATCTGCAGTCCACGCGCTCTGTATTGACTTTGTATGCGAGTTGAGAGGAAACCAACGAAAAAATCAGCGCTTCAGAGAAAAAAACACCTAGGGCCCAGGAAAGGTGAGTGTTCGTGCTTGTGTAATTTGTGAGCGGTCTCATTATGTCACGACTGCGTGGTCTCGAATGCCAATGCAGCGGCTGCGTTATGTGCCTAGCAGCTGACTTCAAAATGTTCGCAGAGCGTATATCATTGCCGAGACTGTCCACAGATAATGTCTCGTTTCCGCCACGCATGCTCTCACTAGAAAAAGAGCGCAGTTTCTTCACTGGGAAAGGAAACGCGCAGTGGTGAACTGCAGCTCGTTGTGTTTCAGGCTGCTGACCACGTCTGGGTGTGAGGTTCTATGTCTGCAACCTGCATGGAAAGCTTTAATGGGACAAGCTGGATGAATTCAAATGGCCTTCTATGCAGGAGTTGGCAACCTTCGTCACAAGAGCGGAGGGTGCGACACTGGTGAAGAAATGTAGTCTGAAAAGTTTGCATATGACCAAACATACGCTACAAAGCCGGAAAGACATGTGAACTGTGCATTATTTCGCAAATTACAAAGCATATATTTTTATTTTTAACTTTATTACCAACTTCTGTGATGAAGGTCTCGGAATAATGCAGCCAAAGCAGTGCACATTCCTGAACTGGTTGCAACGATGTCTCTGCTGCGCGATACAAAATCACGGCAAATGCTTGTTCACATCCTGAATTCAGACCGACAGTATTTGACTAACAAATTTTATGTATCTCTGAGGGATTCAAAAACCTGCGTGCAATTGTGGCTATTCTCTTCTTTACGATTGGCTCATTCAAGCTTAGCCTGAAGCCAGTGTCTCTTAGTAGACCCGTGAATGTTGAGGTTCTGACTTCTTTAGTCGAAATGATAGCCAATGCAATTGAACACTCTGCCTTCTAAAAAGCCATATCCGGAAGTGAAAAAATTTGATTTTAAACAGTAAAAGGTACGTTGACAAACACATATCACAAAAGGTTACTCTCTGCTCGGTTGTTAACACATCTTCATACTCATATTCCAGACGTGTTCTTGGGCTGATAGATTTCGAAGTGACCGAAGAAGCTGTGTTGACTGACGTGTTTTTAAACGCAAAGCTCCATATAGATTGGCTCTAGGCGAAAGCACCCAGCTGCATCATAATACAGAAACTGCAGCGCGCAGCCGCTGTCTTGCCTAAAAAAAAAACTGGTTTCATTACTAAACGGTATAAAAAGACTTGTATGTTTCTGGACGAAAATACTGTACGTATTAGTGGCCTTTTTCGCGTCTCCTGTAGAGAGAACTCAAATTAACAGAGCCAGAATTAAGCGTAGGGTACTTTTTGAATAATTTAACGACACGCGAGACATCAACTTTATGGCACAAAATAAGCCTGGTCTTCCCCGAGCTACGCACGTAGCGGCAACATACGTTGTTTCATTCAGTTAAGATTTAAATTCCTTCCAACGGAAGAAACATTTAGTGTATACGAAATTAATTTTTTTTACACTGTTTGCAGTGATATTCGTTAAAAAATCTCTTAGGAGATCCTAGATCGAACGTTTCAATGCGTCAGCAGATAAGCCTTCGTTATATTCTAGGTTAACTCACTAAATTTTGTTTTCGTTACACCCGAAGCGCCATACTTCGGTTCGCTATAATCAAGGTCAACACACACTATTAGTTCGGAAATTCAAACACAAAAGCTTGTTATATGCGCGGTGACATTTTTACAGAATAACGGCATGAGGGGCGAGTGGGTGCCTGATTAAATGAACGGCGGCGCAAACAAGGACACTAACAAGAAACAGACGCCACATGCGCAAACTACCAACTGTTTCAGGAGACATGTGGTGTCTCTTTCTTGTGAGCGTCCTTGTTTTTGCCGCCGTTGCTTTCATCTTGATATATTTACTTTCATTTTTTGCAAAGATAGCATACTAAGTTCGTACTGGTAATATACTAATTTCGTTCGTAGCGTTGTGGGAGGATTGCCACTTGAACACCGAGGTAGATGAGCCACTTTCCATTGGCTATTGACTGGGAGAGGTCACCATTTTCGCGTGCGCTGGCTCCTCTAATGCGAACGTGTTAATAATTCTATGAGGCTTCCTTAAGTTCCGTTTGATGTCTCTCGCAAGAAGTCCCTTTGAGGAATTTTGGGTCATTTTAGTGGGTCTTACAACTACATCGCAACTGCCGTGTGTCTGCAGCATTCAGGTTAATGCAGTCACTTTGCTTCGGCATATATTTTCTTAGATCAAAGGGTCAACGAATGTTCTAAAGATACTTAATCTCTTTAGGCATTTTAAAGATAAATACTTTGAGAAGATGGAAACTTGCCTATAGTAACGCTTGATTAGCCTTGTTATTAGAACATGGCTGCCCGATCAGTTTATGTAGCAAGCCAGCGCTCAAGCTTAACATTCATACTGCTGGCAATGGTACAACCAAGAATAATTTCGCTGCGTCTAGTCACATTACACTTCAGTACCATCGTCCTCCCGGCGTTCAATAAATTGGCTACTCGCGAAGTTGAAGCGACCTTTTGTCGAAGATTAAGGCAGTATGTGATCGCTTTCAGGGTATAATAGCATTACAGACAAGCTGTATTTTCCCCAAGTGCTAGGATATTTAAAAAATAGCTCGATATCTGATTTTTTTTATCTTCTTATGGACAAAATTGTTGAGAGTATTGTCATCTCCTATTTGTAGCCTTTTAAACGCCGCACTATGCAGAAATGTTGCAAATGAAAAATTCTCATTGGCAATTCATATATACTTCATAAATGAGCTGGGGAAAATTCTACCCATATTTGAAATTACGGGTCATATCTGTTCCTTGCTGCATTGTAGCAACATTGGCGTTTGCCGTATAAAAATAGTAATGCCCTCCAAAAAGTTGTATGGTTGCATTGTCTTGGTCAATTGCAGACAACAAGTTACAGAACAAAGCACTCTGCTTAAATAATTTTTTGTCACCGTGCGAGCCATATAGTTTTACAGAGCGCTTCAGCAACCGTGATAGGCGGGAAATCATTTCCTGAGCAATGGCTTCTGCAGCAGAGCTACTATTGGTATCACCCACAACGACCCACGCATAGCTCCGTTCCTTGATTACGTGACCGCCCCCTGTAAGTGCCTTGCGTGCGTTGCCTTCATCGTCTACATGTAGTGTGCGCGCTATGGGGAGGGGGGGCGGGGGGGGTTGTAGTGTACGCGAGCACACACTGCATTAAGCCGCCCCTCCCTTAGTTCAATCGATGCAGCCATCAGGTGGGATGGCACACAAACGCTTCTGAACGCCTATCTGACGCCGCACATATCTGAAGCTAAGATCCCGATAACACGCGGGTTCCAGTACACGTAGCATTCACTTCGGACCCTGCTCACAAATGCGCGGCCAAAAAGCCTCCACGATTCTGTGATCAAATATTTGTTAGAGAGAATGAGAGAGTGTTTACGTAATAAGTAGGAAGTGGTTTATTAAAATTACAATAAAAACGAAGGAAAATATTTTTGCTAGCCCCAGCACCTGGCATCGATACTGAATTACGTGAGTTGGGACGTCGGAAATAAGAGGATAGTAGGCAGAAAGGAGTTATGAAATGAAAGAGGTAAGGGGACAGGAATAGAGGCTAGAGGGGGGAGGTAATATACACAACAACTATTTACACAAGAATAAATATATACAGCCAATAAATTCTGGGGCAACCAAAGGGCCATTTTCCAAAAATGACGTATTTGACTAAAATTCACTAATAATGAAAGACACAGATGACTTAATTCATTACTTTTTTTCGACAAAATCACCACAAATACTCGGCTGCGACAAGGCCTAAATTGCGTTCGTTTGCCTGTAATGATTGAAATTATTTCAGTTAGTGCATAATAAATGTAACAGTTTTCGATGTTTTCCACAATCAGTATACACTATACAAAACAAAAATTTCGAACAAGGCTGTATTTTGAATTAAGAGGAAATTTTGTTTCATATGTTCTAATTTTGCAGAATCGGCAAGTAGAAGATTAATATGTCCAACTGTAAGAGCCCATCTTTGGGCACCATAAATTGGGAGAAAAATAAATTCTTCTATCGCATATATTTCAAGATAAACGTAATCTTTTTGCCTGAGCGAGATATACAGGTTTGATTCAGTAACGTTTACAGATTTTTATTTAAATAACTGAGGATACGTCGATGCGGACTGTACAGATGAATTGTACAGCCAAGCGGATATTATTTAGTATATGGATCAATATTTATACCGTGATTACCCTAATTTTGCTAACAAACTTTATTTTTGATTTTAGGAGGAATGGAAATACTGCGAAAGTGATGGTTTTTAATATCAGGGTTTAGCCCTGCTTTTAATTTTTTTTTCGTTATTCTGGTAAAACATCATACGTAAAAGAAACGTGTATTTGAAAGCACGTTGAGATGGCTTTCTCGTATCACCGAGTTAAAAACTTGAGTGCGCTTGTCATCACATAAATCAAGCTGTCTTCCTGTAAACCATAAAATACGCCAACTGCGCCTGTTTTTGATACGTAAGTGCGAGAAACGCCGTTTTATAATTACGCAATAAGAGAATGCAAAAGTAAACGACCTTTAAACTGCGTATTTTTCATCTTCAATGTTTGAAAATACATTTCTAATAAAAAATTTAAAAAAACACACCTCATCGAAAATGTTGACGGCCATCAATTTTGTGATTTCATGTTCTCTCTAAAATCCAAAATAAAGACGTTTATTCGCTAAATTTAGCGAACCAATCGTTTATTTATTGTTCTTTGAGACACGTAATTTACGCCTTGTTCAATCCGGCTCAACAAACTGCACAGACGTATCTCTCGCAGGTTTTAAATGAAAAAGTGTACACTTTTTAAAAATCACCCTCTATTGGAAAAATGGCGTCTGCTAGCAACTCGACCGCGGCGGCTGCGTTTTTATGGAGGAAAAACGCTAAGGCGCCCGTGTGCTGTGCGATGTCAGTGCACGTTACAGATCCCCAGGTGGTCGAAATTATTCCGGAGCCCTCCACTACGGCACCCCTCTCTTCCTTCTTCTTTCCCTTCCTCCTTTCCCTTCTCTTACGGTGCGGTTCAGGTGTCCAACGATATATGAGACAGATACTGCGCTATTTCCTTTCCCCCCAAAATCAATTATTATTATTAGCATTTCTGCGTGCAATTTTTACTTTCAGTTCCTAGCACTGTGAGGCTTACTGAGGAGGCAGCCGAACGAGGAATTTCATTTAAACGAACTGGAACGCCTCTATTTCCTGTTTTTCATGCACAACAGTTATAGCTGTTTAAAGAAAGATGTTAAGGCTTTGGCTGTCTAATTAAGTGTCCGGTCTCTCTGGCGACATATCCATTGTCTCGCCCTCATCTTTCTGGCGTCTTTTCGTTTTCTGCCAACATGTGCCTCTCTCCTTCAGCTCTATTTTACGATGTCAGGGCGAAGTCGTTAAAAGTTTCGAATAAAAGCTATCGATCAGCTTTGTGCGAGTATAATTTCAGATCTGAATGTCTTCACAGTTGGAGACGTTGAAAGAAAGAGGGAATAGAAATTTGACCTAATAATCTGCCTGAACTCTGGGTTGAACGACGCTTTGTCTCTTTGAATAAATGCCTTTTACTTTGTAGACAATTATTAATTTTTTTACATAATTTATAGAAAAATCTCCTTTGCTTTGGTTCAAAAGTCATTTTTCTGGACAAGTAACACTTTTTCAGTGGAGTAGCCTGGCTTATTTACTTGGTATAAAGATACCAAAAAAAATTCTTCGCATTGGTATGTACTCAAAGCAGGAAATATTCAAAGTTATACAACTCGACCACTTGAAAGAGCTCAGTATTCTTCGCATTTGAGATAATTTAACCTTCCTCTTTTTTCCAGCATTGCATTTATTAGTGTGTGTACCTCCCATTTTGGTTCGACACCCTATACAAAAAATCTATTATTCATTTATGAAAGTTGATTTTCGCTCATTATTTTGCTGTATGTGTAGTCGCTCGTGTCTGAGGCCGACTGGCTTGTCGCCCAAATAATTTGCGCACGCGCAGAGCGAAACGCATCCCTTTGTTCCATTTTCGCAACGTATGTCACATATACCGCGCAATTTATGACCGTGCAGTGGCTTTTCCTATGCCAAATATTGGCTGTTCAATGTTTTTAGGGCGGTTAGCGCTTCCAAAGTCGAAAAAAAATGGGCACACCGGCCAAAATCACGCATTGCACACACGGGGGTGAGAACGTGGTTGTCGTCCTCGACGGTGAGCTGCATCGACCCAGAGAGTTTAGATCGCTCTTCATCCTTAAAAGAGCACAAGGCAATATGCAAAAAATTGTCGAGGAACTCGGGGAATAATAATAATAACAATAATTGGTTTTTGGGGAAACGAAATGGCGCAGTATCGGTCTCATATATCGTTGGACACCTCAACCGCGCCGTAAGGGAAGGGATAAAGGAGGGATTGCAAGGGGAATCTCCGGCACATCTATTTTCTGCGCCATTCCTTCAACTGCCTTTCTGCCTTCGACCTGGGCGCCTGTCTTCATTGAGGAAGGCGCCGTAACTGTCTCCATACTCGATCGACGCCTCAGCCACACGGTGAGGGTAGCAAATAAGGTGGGAGTGATAGAAAAAAGAGGTGGAGTAGTGGAGGGCTTCGGAATAATTTTGGCCACCTGTGAATCTCTAACGTGTACTGACATGGCTCAGCACACGGCCGCCTTTTGTGTTTTGCCTTCGTCGAAAGGTGGCTACCGCGGCTTGGTTCGAACTCAGCTACACCGGCTCAGTATCCAAACACTCTAACCACTGATCCAGCGCGGGGAGCTGGAGACTCATGTCTGTCTGTCTGTCGTCGTCGTCGTCGTCAAGACGCGCTAAAGACAAGGCCGATCCCGGAGGTTGTGCAATACCGGCCCAACCGATGGCGGGAGTGAAGCATCCTTCAAACTCTCCGCGACATTTCCAAAAATAAGTCCAATTGGACCCGTAACAGATACTCTACGGGGTGCGGACATTCGCACATGTCAAGCTATTTAAAGGCATTTATTTCTGTTTGAGTCATTAGAGAAGCATGCACGGAGACAGTTTGCAGGAGTGGGATACAATACCTACTCTAGCCTTCTCTTCAGAAACCCTCAAGTAGGATGTGCGCGCAGTAGGTTCGGCCTCCAGGGCAGCTGCTTTCTTATTACCCACCGAAATGAAAGGAGGCTACGATAAAATAAAGGTGAGTAAAATCCTGTTTCGGAGCTGTACATCTAGTTTCGGTGCAGTACCCTCAACACTGCTGTCGGGTCACTGGTTGCTTTTGATTCAGATCGTCTTTATCATTTGTACCGTAGCATCCAATGTCTTCTTTTCTAATATACAGTCGTGAAAAACCTGATTTAATATAAGTGTACCTTACCGCAATACGAGCTGTGAAAATCTCTCGTTTCCTGCCGCCATCCGATATTATCGGACGTCTAGCATACGCCTGTAGAAAGCGAGCGACGCAAAATATATCCGCGCACATTGGAAGTACGAGTGATTCTAATTGAAGCTGCCCTCAAGTCGTCCTACACGCCAAAGTATATCCAGTTGTGGTACTATTGAAAGCACATCCAGCGCTGTCAGGAGCAGGCTGTGTCACGACACACAGCTCATGCATAGCCTGTCCAAACCCGCGTATTTAACTACCGTGATGCAACCCGCATGTTAAAGTCCTTACGATCGCTAAGTCGGGATTGAAAAGTCTCACGGCGAACTTGTGCCGGCGTCATTCTTGTATACGTTGCACGCACTAAATCTGTTTGTACAGCACACAAGCTACGCAGAGACACGAGCCGGGATGCAGAGACGTTGATCTCGTGAAAGGTTTATCAGGAGGTAATTGCGAAATTAGCTCATTCCTCGAAATATGGACGGTAGAGATGCATTACGCTACCTAGTTTCGACGGCCTGTGTGGAAGTTCAGATATTTAGTTATGCACACAGCGAAGGCCAGAGAAAAGTTGTTGGAAAATCTGCCGGATTAATTGGGCTTCGGGAGGTTTTGAGCAATACTAAGGACAGCCTCCGAGAGAAGTTATATTATTACGAGAGAATTGGTTCAAAAGCTGCTGCGCAGGGGTCTATGTGCCGTCTATGTGGACGCCGCTGAATATCCTCAGCGCTCCGCATTCGCTATTGCACTGACGGAGAGGGTTCATAAATGAGGTACCTGCGCCACCACTCGACTCAGCCCATCGATGCGGAACAGGCGGCAATAGCTCTAGCGGTTAGCCACTCGTCCTCAGAATACATTTTCTCCGATTTAAAGACGGCCGTCTGCAATTTCGCTAAGAAAAAAATTCACGCTCTAGTCGCTAAGATCCTCCAATCTGCTCCCCTTCGCAATCGCCGCATCACCCTTCTCTGGGTTCCAGCGTACAGGGGACACCCGGGCAACACGGCCGCCCACGAGCATGCCCGAGCTCTCGTCAACCGGGCAGTGGACGGCCTGGCCTCGTTCCGAAGTGCGAGAGACCGCCTCCTCACCTATCGTGATATCACTATGCGTCATGGAAACTTCCGCCAAATTTGCCCATTCCTCACCCTTCCCTGTCCAGAACAGTGCAGGTGGTACGGCATCGATTACAAACCGCCACCATGCCATCGCTTTTCCTCCTCTCGCTTATACACCGAGCGGAGAATTCTCCAGCTTCCCAATTAATGCTAAGCACCAGAGCGGAATTTAAATACACTTACCAGACTTCCCCAAACAAGCTGACACCTTCCTTCAAAGGGGTCGAATCACAGCAGGGACGGTTAGGCTGCCCTGCGCAGCTCACAACTTCGCATCGTGGGCTGGGTCTTGAAGGTCACCGCGGCCCAACAGTTCCTGGCCATCTAGAGCGGCCCGAGGGCCCGTCGCCGTCCTACTCAATACCCCTCCCGTTTCACCCACCCTCTCCTGAACTACTAAAGTGGGTCTAATAAAGTTATTACCAACCAACCGATCTTGCAGCAGGCTTGCTTCCTCCTTGTGAGATGACACTGTGAACATTTGCTTTAAAGGGACACTGAGGAGATCTCTATCGTTTTTTTTTTGTTAGCAAAATCTGATAGTTCGGCACTTCATGGCTTTGTTGCCGCTTGTCCGGGCTCGAAAGATGCCTTTATTTCAAGGAAATTTGGATTCGAAGATGGAAAAGGTTTTCCCGCCGCTCTGATTCAAACTCAGGGAACTCTTATGACGCCACGGCAACTCTTATGACGTCTCAGAACGGAGTGACGTAATACGTGACGTAAACGCAGACTCCGTGATTTCTGACGGCTAGCGGTGCGGTGCGCAACCTTCCTTTGCCAGCCTCAGGGATTCGTGATATTCATGAAGTAAGGAAAATTCCTCCAGGGTGGCGCCTCGTCCTAGGAAGTCATCACGCTTGTAGTTGCGAGATTGGCCTGTGGCGGTGACACCTGTATTTTGGTTCTTGCTATTTTCTACATTACAAGAGCTTTGTTTTCAGTAAGAGGCGTTTTTGTGATCAGGAGCTGCTATTCTATCGATACAAGCCAACTTCAATTTCTCCTCAGTGTCCCTTTAAAATTTTCAAATATTTTAACAATCTGTATGATTCTGAGGAGGTCAATTTTTAGTAATAACATTTTTGTTTGTAGGTTACGTGCAATCAATTACAGGGGTAGCCTTAACGACCAGTTACTTGCTACAGCCGAAGGTTTTATATGGAAGTTATCCCGCACAGTAGCGTCGGCCCTCATCACCCTTTAGTATATGCTAACAGCGGACAGTGCCACAGCTGCTAAGACCCTGCACTTGCGCGAGGCCGAAGCAGCATAGTGTTTTCTCTGTTGTCTTCTGAAACGAAAGAATTCGGCAGTTCACTTCTTGGAGAATAAAACTTGTATGTATGTATGTATGTATGTATGTACCAAAAAGCCAGTACACTTCGAGTAGATCTTTCAAGTAAAACTCTCAGTTGGCCCACAACATTCAACCACATTAGGTAAACAAGATTATCGGTGATGGCACCCTTTTTACACCATACAAGCTGCCTTGTTGACCCTTTTTTTAGTTTCCTAAAAGCCTTTTCTTTAAGTTCTTTTCGGCTGGCTGCAATCTGTCCGCAGCCGTGTTTCGTTACTTAGGGGATGCTGTAGCCTTTACAACGGCGTGGTGGAAAGAGTTGTTGTAGCGCAGAGATCTCCATATCGTAGAAAGCAAAGCTGCTCGGTCAGCCGACAGAAAGGATGACACGTGATCGATGAGCGCGGGCCCAAAGAAAAGATCGATGCCCATCGACCACATCCGCGGCTCCTCCTTGGCTTCTTGGTTCGATCTTTTGCAGCGATGCTTTTCAAAGACTTAGTAGCGCTGCGTCCCCGCTGGCATCAGCGGCGCTGCATGTCATAAAATGCAAAACCCTTCTTCGTGTCTTGTAGAGTCATATATTTTGAAGAAACCTTACAGACCTTTTTAATATAACCTAACTGGGGGCCACAGAAGTAATTCAGCACGCAATGTGCTTGAAAAGCCACAATATTTAAAATTCTTTCAGTTCGGAGACATCGATCAATGGCAAGGCAATGATAGCAAATAAAGCGCATCAATAAAGGCATAATATTAATGAGATATACGTGATAATATTCATATTGCTAATAAAAATGCTATGCGGAGTGGAGAGAACGCTTTTTGCTTGATAAGCTGCCTGTAGTAATGGCATTCAATAATTGTTAATATGACGTTGCTGTCGCATATTCTTTGATCTTTCTAGGTGTGTTCGTTAGTCTCGCCTGTGGATCATGCCTTCATAAAGGCACACTGACGTAGGATTTAAAACTGATCGTCCGCTTTTGAAGCATAAGGTTAAAGTATTTGGAATAGAATTAAAAGCGTTGTGCAGTTGTGAGGATTTTAGGCGCCTTTCCTTCAGACACTCCGCAAGCCAGTTGAAGTTAGGGCTCTAACCAGCCCATTAGATCACGATAAGACCAGGAGGCTTTTCAAGCATGATCTTCTATAATAAATTAGAACTGTGCTCCATTTCTAGGAAACTGGTGCACTTCACTACGATTGCAATTCCAAATCGCTTTCGTCCTATATCGTACATTAGTGCAGGTCAGTCCGCTAACTTCGGCGCTGAATTTGTCTTGAATCTTAAAAGTGGGCGAGGCATGATTTCAATAATGCATTCTCATTGGATAAATGTTTGAGCTTTTTCTCAGGCACCTCCGCTGCTCTAATTTAGTGTACATTGAGTACTAACCTTCCAAAGCGGTTTCAGTAAATACTGCGACTCCTCGCCGTGCCTGCTTCGTGCGATATCCTGCGTCTCCGCGGAACCTACGCAAGAGGAGCGCTATGGGTGTATCGTTTGAAAAACTTTTCCCCGCATTCGCTGGGAGGCAGATTTCATTGACCGTGTTGTCCTTCTTTTTACAACAGCGGCGGAAATTGGCGCCCCCCCCCCCCCCAAAAAAAAAAATGTTTCCATTTACCCTTCTTCAGCTCTCTCCCCATGTTCCTCTGCTTCCTGTCTTAATCGATGCATAACAAGTTTTCTTTGTTGATTATCATTAATTATTGTTACTCCTGTTCTGCATAATAGTCGACGCTGAGAATGTGTTTTTTTCGTTATTTTTTCTTGTGTAAGATATATGTACGTACGTATCTAGGTATACATATGTACGCATATGTACACATAGAAGTTCACGTGGTGTAACCTAACCTTGAGAGTGTTCATCAGCGCCACCCTCGTGCATATGCGGTGGACGTAGGACGTCTTGGATTGCCGCTGGTGTGACGTGGAACCGTCATGAAAACGCGAGGATGGCACCTATGTGTGCACCCTCTTGTACTTCCTCTGTCATCAAGGCTGCTAGAACCGAGGCATATATATATATATATATATATATATATATATATATATATATATATATATATATATATATATATATATATATATATATATATATATATATATATATATATATTGTGGTCTAACTACGGATATAGCTTAGCGGTTTAAACGCAGCACTATTAACCCGATAGGATCTTTAATTTATTCGAGTGCTTATTTTGTAGAATGTTAAATGCAAACATGAAGGTACGGATTGCGAAATGCAATCCTTATTGATAGAAACGAGTTGGAATTCTATACAGGAATTTCTATCAGGCGAAATACGCGGATCCAGATTTTTCCTTTATTCACAATATGATCACCGAAAACCAGCACCTGTGATTGCTGCAGTCGACGCCTATACGTCTAGCAAACGGCTCCGGTGGAAAAATGAAAAGAACGGCTTTTAAAAAAAAATGGCATGCGGCTTAACTTGGCTAAATTCAGCGAAAAGCAAGCGCGTTCTAAATATACCAACACGACCATGTGGCTATGACGTGGTATCACACGCTCTTACGACGCCCCCGCCGGAGGTCATCGCGTGGCTTCACATCACATCATCGGTTGTTATTAAGGTCAGAGGTGAACCCAAAGGTCACCCAATATCAAAGGCCAAAGGTGAAAAGTCAACCAAAGGTCTCGGGTCAAGGGTTCGAAACCATAACTGTACTACGTGTCGTCATACACCGCTAACGTCATTGGGCTGAAGGTCGTCCAAGGTCATTCGCCGGCCTACGCGACGACTGCTTTACCTAGCGTACTGAAGCGTTTCATTTCAATGTACAACGGCGCTTGAGGGCTCCAAGGGTCGTTGTGAAAAAAGCATGACACCCGGTCGTCACAAGCATCTCCTATTCTGTTTCCGCCGGAAAGCAGCTCCTTTAGTCGCTCGCCGTCGTGTGGGACGGAGGGTATGTTTCTGTCGGAGTGGAAACGCCGGCATACGTCCACTTTGGGAGCTGCTTAAATGACGCCTACAGAAAGACAGGGTCATCTAGTATTACGGCAATGATAGGTTCTGTTTTTACGCTGTTCAACCTTTACCAACTCGCCGAACTTAACATTCTGCAAAGGGGTTAGTGTAGCGGCCGCCGTTCATTTTATCCGTCGGCCTACAGGGCTAAATAAGGCGCGAGCATGGCTTTCCTGTACGTAGCCTAGCCGCAGATTGTTATTGTTCGCCACTAAAGCGTTGGCGGGGTTTTTTGTAGCAGCCGGGCAAGC
This sequence comes from Amblyomma americanum, assembly GCF_052857255.1. NCBI lineage: Eukaryota > Metazoa > Arthropoda > Arachnida > Ixodida > Ixodidae > Amblyomma > Amblyomma americanum. The sequence goes on from NC_135507.1 coordinate 39,491,948, forward strand.
ACCGAAGTAGAAGCGCAATTTGGCATGTTATTGGCAGCGGAAATAGTTCACCCTGTGATGTTGAAAATTTCGCGTTGGTATGTCGCTACTTCGTTCTTGGCAAATGAAAGTGTGCAACTGACCAGATTTCATGAAACCAATTCGCTGCTTCTTTGGAATGTGTTTTATCACATTGCCTTACATATCACTCTATCTTGAAGGGCTTCTTTTTCTGGAGAAAAACTTCATTTTCTCTTCATATTTTAAAGCAATAATCACTATTTCGCACTAAGGCGGAAAATTGCGCGCTCACAGTACTCCATGTTAACATCGCTGAAGCGTACAGTACAACCTACATTGTTGCTGTTTAGTGTCTCATTTTGGAAAACATAGCAAAATTGTTGCTGACAATATACTTTAAAAATAACAGGTCAGCACAGATGCAAGAGCAATGCTGCAATGTAACAAATTTAAGCTCTTTTTGTACCAGTGCTGTATGTCTGTGCAGACTTTGGGAGAGAAAGCCTTTTGTAGAGGTAGCTTATGAATCCCGTATATTTTTGGCAGGTGATGAAATGCGCAGCGGCGCTGCCCCTCGCAACATCGCTGTGAACGCCTTTCATAGACCTGTGTTATTATTTTATTTATATAGACTATTCAAATGGGCTCCGATTTCCAAACACTCTGATATCAGGGGCCTTAGTTTTACTCCAGCACATTCCGCAGGATACTTTACGCCACGACAGCTCCCTCCGAAACATTGTAAAGCACTTTTAATGTTCCTATTTAAATAACTGTTATACGGAGCTCAGAATCACAAACGCCTGCATGCGAAAAATTTATTCTTTGGCTTTGTGCTTCCATTGAACAATGAAGTACAGACGCGAAAAATGTACTTTCAAATTGGAAGTGAAGTGCTGCTGCATGTCCCTAATACGGCAACCTCGCGTACTGCACTTGTTATGCAGCTTTTGTGCATGTTAATCCATAATTAAAGCGATTAAAAATACATTGTTTCTATTGCTTATTCATTTACCCATACCCCTTTATTCTTCTTTAATCCCTGTGTGGTCAACTTAGGCTGTTTTATTTTTGCACGCTTGGCTTAAAGGAATCCTGTCCTATAAATTCCTACGCTTCCGAGTGTACAGAGACAAGCCGCGTAAACCGCTAGGAGTGAAATGCGCTAGAAAGCTGCAACAAGATCCAGATAAGTTGGCAGAGCTGGATGGGTTACGGCGCAGTTTTATTGCTTCAAAGACAGGGGCACGCCGGGTCAGCAAAGCACGCGGGGGTAGCGAAGCTGCTCTTGAAAATAAACAAATAAAGTACCACCAAAAATGGAAAAAAACGCTTTCTTCATTGCGGCTTTTTTCTTTTTCCGACCAAAGATGCAACTGTTGAATTATGAAACGATTTTCTTGTGATGTGCTGTTGCCCTGTGCAGCTTAGAACGTGCTGTGAAGGTACGGAAACATAGACAGTCAAGAGAAAGGATAAGAAGTGGAGTGACACGGATGCTGATGTTGGCGTTTCTTTTGCTGACATCGCAGGATGAAGGGATACCTAAGAGATGAGGGGGCTGTCTTGCAGAAGAGCACGTAATTGCGATTCATATTGAAGCCTGTCGCTCGACAGCGCTGTGCTGGAGAAACCGCTTCCGGCATCTGCAAGAAAGTTGCAATCTGGGTCAGCTGGTAGAAGGTTCTGAATAAATAAACCAGTAAAATGACGAGGCACGAGAGAAGAGTTTTCTTGCTCTCCGTTTGACTGGTTTATTTATTCATATTGCCGCTTTTGTTCGTATACATGTAGCCTAGCCAAAACACGTGTGTTTCTAAACGCCAAAAAAGAGGCTGGCTAAGAAGCGATTTCCAAAACAGTTTCAATAGCTGTCGACAAATGTACAACTATTTGTTGATGTATTAATGATATAAGGAAACTATCTGTCAAAACGCTATCCTGCGCCTTACTTTTATCATCAGAGCAGAAAATCAGATGTGAAGTCGTTACAAATTCTTTTACTCCAAAGCATTCGCCCCGTTATTGGAATAATGACACCTAATATTATTTGATACCGGATGCTGCAAAACTGAACGTTGATTACCCCAGTTTTTTTTCTGCTCGGTTTTTTTAGAGCTAGAAGCTTATATTGTAAATATTTGTTGCATCTTTGTGAACCGGTTCTCAATAGACCAGAAGTTTACCAGATGAAAGCTTGAGGTCTCCTGCTGCCTATTTTTTTAGCCAGGGTACCAAACGCAAAACATGTGCAAAATTTCTGACCTGAATTCATAAAATTCAGAATTTTCTGACGTTTAGGTGAAGTACAGTCGACATCTGCCTAGTTGATGTCTGCTGAAGGTGAATAACTTGTGCGTGTTGTGTGAGGTTCTAAAAGAAAGGAAGTGCTAAAATTTCCTTAGTTCCTTAAACAGCTTTTTACTTTCTTTATTCTCAAATGTGCGGGATAAGAAGTTTACGTTTTGCAAATGATTCTGAGCTGATATATGTCGTGATATTTGATAACTTATTGCCATTATCTTCCGACAAGAACACTAAGCGCGGATATCAATAACATAACTGATCGCGTTTCAATAAGATTAGCGAATTGCCACGCAAATGAGCTAGCTCGCAAATAAGCTAATTTTGTGAGTCCAGCACGCTCACTATGTAACATATAATCTAAACTTTACGCTTTAAGTGAGGGCCCTCTGTCCTCTTTTCACAGTGATCGAAGGAAGCGTGAAAAATGCATTTCGTTCCCGTTTTGTTTTTCCTTTTTTCTCATTTTTTTCCTTCCCCAGATGTAGAGTAGTGTATTGGGTATCACCTGGTTATCCCTCCTGCATTTCTGCCCTTCTGTTTCTCTCTGCCTCTCTCTGTTCTGTGAATACAACAACGTCAATATTGAGAAAACTTTCACATTACTATCGTTATCTTAGTCGATGCCAGTTGATATTCGGCTTTCGATGTTAACATAGCCGCGAAATATTATTATGTATATTTTTTGCTGCTCACCGCCCCCCCCCCCCCCCCCAGTATGCTACTTTAACACACTGTCTGTAACGCGAGATGGGACGAAGTTTACATGCAGCATTTTAAGCTGCGCGAAAATGTTTCTACGATATCCAAAATCACAGCTGTTTAGTGTGATCATTTTAAAGTAATTATCGACGCCCATCCCTCGCATGAGCACCATTTACAGACACGCTTACTAAAATATGGTTGAATAGTGCTCAAAGTGTCGATGCTTTTCTCAAGATAAATATTTTGGGTGGTGTTTTTTTTTTTGTACTAATGCTGGAGAACTCTCTCTTCGTATGGTCGAGATTTTTCAGGCTGAAGTATTTCTCCACCTTGTTTCTGAAGAAGTGGATCGTCAGTATTGTAGTAAATGAAACCCTGTCTGCCAATGCTATATATAAAGATATTCAAACGCAGCCACTTTGACGCAAGTTAAATATCCTCTTAATGGTAGTGCTTGTGCAGTGATGGTTCTTTCTGTTTCAACCGACCATTCTGTCGTTTTTAAAGAGCCTGGTATTTAATTTCCACCTATTTGGATTCCCAGGAAACCTGCAGGTTACGAGGAAGGGCTTGGAGGCTGCAGATGTATTTTTAAAACCGCATTCCTTAGATGTTCAGTACAGTAATGGCAGAGTTGTAGCTTTAGCGGCAAATGATGCGCCGCCAAGGGCTTGAGGAAAGCTTGAACGTTTATGGATTCAGTAAAGCCGGCATTACTCAGTATGGTAATTTTGACACGCACTGCATGTCACTGTGCTACCGGGTACTCGTTTCCATGTTTTGTGTTCGCTGTTTTGAAAATGAAAACACGGAAACGATGCTTCCTCGCAGAAATAATTGGGGCTTCTTTGCATGCTTGCGCTACTCTTTATTCGCCCAAAATATTCATTTGCAGTGCTCAGCCGTAACTTCGTATTGTTTGTCACTAAAATGTCCGCCGCCCTGAACACTGTCAACATGGCAGAAGATGACGAGCTTGTTTTGAAGGGAAAGTGGCTTTGGTTTGGAGATACGGGCAGAAAGCAATGGGACATCTGCCACAACGCAATATCCGGCTACTACGAACGAACGAGTAAGGAATAGCGATGTTGTTTTAAAGCCCGCCACACGATGCTTTCCTAGCGGCCATGTGTCGGGCAGCAATCACAAGTTCACATTGACCAATATGCCACAATTTCCGGTTATGATAGCCGTAAAAGCTACGCGTAATCTGGGCGTAGAAGAGCCTTATGTCAAAATACCGGAAGATATATATACCAACTGCACAGCAGTCATAGTCCTACTTAAAGTCAGCAATAAAATTCCAGTAAGGAAGGGCGTCAGGCAAGGAGACATGATCTCGCCATTGCTATTCACCGCCTGTTTACAGGAGGCATTCCGACGCCTGAATTGGGATCAGTTATGAATAAGAGTTAATGGATAATACCTAAATAATCCGCGATTCGCTGATGACATTGCCTTGCTGAGTCACTCACGAGATGAAATGCAAAGCATGATCAATGATTTAGACAGACAGAGCATAACGATTGGTCTAAAGATTAACATGCAGGAAACCAAAGAAATATTCTGAGATCAGGCAGGTTCTGTCAGATCAAGAATGACGTTTTACCAATATCCCGCAAGAAAAAAGTGTACAACAGCTGTATCTTACCGGTGCACACTTACGGGGCAGAAGCGTGGAGGCTAACGAAAAGGGTTCAGATTAAGTTAAGAGCAACGCAGTGAGCCATTGAAAGAAAAATGATAGGTGTAACGTTAAGAGACCGTAAGCGGGCAGAGTTCGTGTGGGAATGAACGCGGGTTAATGACATCCTAGTGTGAATCAAGATAAAGAAATGGGGCTTGGGCGGGGCATATACTGCGAACGCAAGGTAACCGCTGGTCTGTAAGGCTAACGGAGTGGATTGCAAGAGAAGGCAAGCGTAGCAGGGGGCGGCCGAAGGTTAGGTGGGCGGATGAGATTAAGAAGTTTACAGGCATAGGGTGGGCGCAGCTGGCAAAGGACAGGGTTAATTGGAGAAACATGAGAGAGGCCTTTGACCCTGCAGTGGGTGTAGTAGGGCTGATGATGAATGATGAATCCACCGGACTGCGGAAAAGATCACAGGAGAGCACTGGTTAGGAGATTGCCGCGAAAGCTGAGTGGCTGATGAAACGTCGTAACAGAGCACCGAGGTTGTTTGCTATCAGCGTCATCTCCAGAACAAGAAGGATGTGCATAATGTTCTGCAGCAATAATTGATAAAGTACAGGGATGATAGTAAGTGAATCGATGTTTGGAGACATATCGATATGGTCACCCTTTGGTGGCCTGTTGTATAGCAAATGTAGGTTATGCTCAACCAGGGCCCAAAGAAGGGATATTCTTCATTTCATTGACTACTTACGTGCGATGTTCAGAATGACATGAATGCAACTTCTGCTTGCTGGAACTCCTCCAACTCCTACCTGCTTTTGATTCAGAGTAACTACATGTGTGCTTTCACAGGACCGAAAAATTTCTAGCGACAACCTCAATTAGTGGCATGCTGTAATAGATTGACAAAAATAAGCCATGCTTGTCAGCGAAACAGGAAAGAGGTCGGGTTCGCAATCGGAGAACGATACTTGAGATATAGTTTTCTCTCAGCCATCTATGGCTCACAAGCTTTTGGAAGCGCTCATTTACTATATTGGTCTCGTTTGGTTTGAAACTTTTAACGTCCCTAAGCGACTCAGGCTATGGGTACGCCGTACTGGAGAGCACGTGAGATTTACAGCCACCTGGTATTCTGTAACGTGCACTGACATATCTATATACTGCTATGGCGTTTATGAAAGTTGAATTTTTTATCTATTCATGTAGCAATTCGGAAAAACGAAACCACAGTAGCATACAATTGGCGCCAGCAACAAACGCGTAAACGTGCCGGCTCATTCCGGTTTTGCCCTCGGTGTCATCTCATGCGCTCAGCAATCTAAATAAAGTGATGCTGATGATAATTGACAATTAGGGCTCTTGCTATAGCTTGGTGAAAATTTCAAATAGACTTTGAAGACACAAGACTTAGAGGATCAATCAAGAGAATCGCTTCTCTCTGACCCTTCTATCTTTGAAATTATTCGTTTTCCAATAAATCCATTCCGCTCATCTGCTCTGCCTGACTTCATCCCTGGCAGAGCAGGATAAAAAAGTTCTTCTGATCAAACTATTCCTTCTCTCGTATTGTTTGCATGTGGCCGAGGATCGCAAGAGACGCTGCTATAATTCTTTTATGACCACCAAGGCTGCAACGCTTCAGATTCCTGAAGGCGATGTGTCTCAGCGATGTAGGTTAATTGAAATACCGCTTTCTCGCCACTTCCGCTGTTGCCAGCAGGGCGCCCTTAACAGGTGGCTGGAGTAAGCACGCACGGCGTCTCCACATAGAATGTGGAGTATATCGCGCTCGTGTCCTCTCAGCCCAAAATGGCGCATTGGGGAAATAGCAGCAGCTGGGCTTGGGACTCGCATGCAAGTCCCTTTCTCCTTATATGTTTGAGAGCGTTAATTTGGAAGTGGAATGTTTCAAGTACGACACTGGCTTTGAAGCGCCTGCGTAAGCAGCCACGAAGTAAGATAAACTATGTAGCACTGCGTGAAACATTAGAACAAGCCGTCTTCACTACGGCATATGATGGCAACGTCAATACTGAGTGTAAGAACTTTTTAGACATCCTTAAAAATGCCATTGAACAGAGCTCTCTGCCGAACACTAATAAATACAGCCAGCCACCGTGTCCTTGGATGAATACGGAAATATTAGCCGTGTTAAAAGATAAGGACAAATGGTATCGCAAATGGAAGCAGTTGAGATCAAACAAATAAGCGCTGCAGGAACTTGTCTGTATCTCTTATGAGAAAAAGAAAAAAAGAATATTATTCATCACTGGTGAAACAGGCGCATGGAAATACAAAAAAGAAATTTGGGATATAGTGAACAACGCAATCGGCCTGCGATCCAGTACGGCAACACTCCCTGAGACAGTTGACGAAGACACAGTAGAATCATTCAATACCTATTTTACCTCTATTGGGCCTACGGTTGCCGCGCAAGTTCATGCTGACGCACCTACGGCGAAGATGCCGGAACGTGTTAATAACAGTTTTGCTTTGCCTGACATAGACATAGAAGAAGTAATCACTGCAGTCGGCAGCCTTTCAGCCGGCAAGGCGGCAGGACCTGATGCAATACCCGTTAGACTGATCAAAAACAACATTGATATACTAGCGATCCATCTACTACACATATTTAACCATTCATTGGCAAACGGAATATATCCTGACGAGCTGAAGGTTGCTAGGGTTGTACCTGTTTATAAAGGCGGTGAGCGATCTGATCCGCGAAACTACAGACCAATATCGGTATTAAATGCAATTAATACAGTTTTTGAAAAGGTTCTTTGTAAACGTATACAAAATTTTCTAAATAAATATAACATTATATGTCATAATCAGCGTGGCTTCAGGCCCCAAGGTCAACGTCATCCGCAGTTCTTGTTCTTTCACAACTTATAAATTCTGCACTGCATAATAACAAGCTGGCCATAGTAGTATATTTAGACATATCAAAAGCTTTCGATACGGTTGATCACACAATACTACAACAGAAATTGGAAACCTACGGTTTAAGAGGGAAAATTCGTGATCTAATTAAAAGCTATTTTACAGGACGGAAACAATATGTTGTCGTGAACAATTTAGCCTCACTACCGCAAAGCATTAATCTAGGTGTGCCTCAGGGCTCCGTGCTTGGGCCGCTATTCTTTCCCCTGTATATTAATGACCTTCCATCAACGCTGAAATATTCGAAAGCTGTAATATATGCTGATGACACTGCACTGCTTTTTACAGGGGAAAATTTAGTGGCACTAAAATGTATAATTAATGAAGAGCTTGGTGAAGTTTCGCAGTGGTTTAAAAGTAATCGGTTAACCCTTAATACTGAGAAAAAAAAGTATACCGTGTTTCACTCGCGCAGGAAGAACATGAACTACGAACGTATATCTGTAACTATCGACTACACGACTCTGCTGAGGGTGCCTCAATACAAGTATCTTGGTGTCCTGTTCGCGTCTGATATGCACTGGAAAGAACAAATTAATAATGTTTGCTCCAAATTAGCCTATGGTTGTCATGTTTTACTAAAGGCCAGGGACTGCTTTGATCTTCCAATTCTGCGCGTTCTGTATTTCGCCTTTGTGCACAATCAATTATCTTATTGCCTGGAAGCGTGGGGTGGTACATATAAAACATACCTAAATCCTGTTTCTCGCCTTCAAAAACGAGCTATTCGTATGATAACTTATTCAAATAATACACACCCCAGCAGGCCACTCTTTCAGCAGCTTCGTATCTTACCCCTATCAATGGCATATAAATTGAAGATAGCTGAAATAGTAAACAATGTAATAACATCTAACAACCCCCTGCCCCTTAGTTTATTTAGATTCCCAATGAAACAAACAAGAGCTGCAACTAACAATCTGTTTAATTTACCACCTTGTTACAATATGTACGGCCGGATACTCCTAGAATACAGTGGAGCCCATGTGTGGAATGAAATCCCGAATGAAGTTAAAGAAAAAAATAACTTTTCAGCATCTTTTAAACACTATTTAATTTCCATGGAAATATAGGAATCAATTGTGTGTGTTAATCTTGAAGTTTTTTATTTTACACGGTCTGCGGTAGTATTGTGCTTGTGTTGTATTTGGACCCCTCACTAGCCGTAAAGGCTATGGGTCCAACCAACAGTTTGTGTACTGTTTCTGAGAATAAAGAAATGATTTACTAAAAGAAATCTTTGTTAAAAAGGCTTGCGAAAGAAAATTATTATATGGGCGCCATGTGAACGTCACCGGACGTAATTGGACTCCAAACTACGTTGCTGGATAAATTTTTTGATTCCCTACAAAATTATAATCAGCGTACAGTGTTAACTTTTAAGGCGTTAATTAACATTGCAATTCAAGATAAATATATTTCCACATAGAAGTGCATCAAGGAGGAGGAGGAGGAAAGGCAGGGAGGTTAACCGGAAGAATAACCGGTTTGCTACCCTGCACGGGGGAAAGGCGTGAGGGAATAAAAAGATGAAGGAACAAAGAGAGTAGCATGAAATTGAAGCCACTACGTGAAGTCGCAGCGTTCGTTAAAGTCACAGCCTATCGTGCAGGCCAAAAGTCCTCAAGAAGTGGAGCAGTGCCTTGGAGGCCTTCACCACCCAAGATCGCCGCGGCCACTGGCCGCGAATCTTCGTTTCCGTCAGTGGGCGCAAGTCGAGATGCTCCAGTGCACGGCAGAGAACTGCCTTCCAGCGCTGTAGGCAGGACATTAACAAAGAATGTGGGCTATAGTCTCATCACATGCGCCGATGGCACATGCAGGCTATCAGCCATACGGAATACAAGAGTAATGCTTGGTGGAAGCTACGCCAAGCCAAAGGCGGCACAGCAAAGTTGCTTCACGTCGTGGTAGGCCGGATGGAAGCCGGAGCTTCAGATCTGGGTCCAAGGTTTTTAAACGCGAATTCGAAAATGGCCTGAGTTCCACGCGGCAAGCGTGATGTCCCGCGCCAATGGTCTAAGCCTACCCGCTGTGTCGGCTCTCGAGATGGGGATTGGCACAATCGCCCTCATGGTGAGCAATTCGCGAGGCCTCGTCCGCACGGTGGTAGCCTGCGAAGCCGCTGTGTCCTGGCCGCCATTGGTATACAATATCATGCCCTTTGTTGATGGCTGCGTGGTGGAGCTCTCGGATTTCTGCGACAAGTTCTTCATGGGATCCATGACGAACAGCAAACTCCAAGGCTTGGAGGGCTGCCTTTGAATCCGTGAAAACAGACCATTGCTGGTGTGTTTCTTCACTGATATACTCAATGGCGACACGAAAAGCAGGAAGTTCTACACCAGACGATGAAGTCCGGCGTGATGTAACAGTGCGTCAAAATCTCAAGTAAGCCATCGCCTTATTTATTGAAGGAAAAACCAGAATAGGATGTTTTGATCTGCTTGTTCATAATTTCTTTGGAATTAAAAAAAAATGATAGTTACTTCAACATTAAATTCACTAAAGTTAGAGTTTAGGCGTGTTGGCATGTCAAAACATCACGGTCTGGGCGCAGTACCTGGCGAGGACAATGAAGAAAGACAGGTGACTCATGAACGTTGATTTGAAACAGATTATTATGAACCGGAGAGCAGTACAAGTAGGCAAGTCTTTTCCTGACATCATAAACGCTTAGCAGCAGAATAATAGGTCAGAACGCAAGTAATGTAATTTCTTCCCGCGAACTGTCAATCAAGTCTTGCTCAATCATTTCGGGTGCCCTCCGGCGCCTCTCACAAGCTTGGGGGCAAAAAAAAGCACAAAAAGGGGTTCGTTAAATGTGTGCAGTCAGTCGTATGTAGTTTGCCCATTTATACTCCTAATACATGTGTAGCTCGGAAGGGTGTAAACGATCGGCTCCATGAACACCGAAGAAATTTGAGGGACAGGTGCGGAGATTTCCTGGATGTTCAGTGTAGAAAATGCGAATGGAGTGTAAATCCTAGTGCAGTATCAAGTTCTGGCCCAAGCAAAGACCCAAATACGAAATAGAACTGTTAACCAATCCATCAGCATGACACCATCATCACAAAAAGCACCTGCCCTTTGACGGCACGCAGTCATCTAAGCATAGTTACTGACCATATAGAGAAAGCCTTTTTGTCCATGACATGTGTGATGTCATGTGTGACATGTGGGGTGTCAGGCCATTACTGGCCTATTGGCTCCGTTCTGCGGTTCAGAATAAATTGTTGCTTGTTATCGCTCGTTTGTCACTTCTAAAACAGCACAGAGAATTGGCCCAATATTGTGGAAGGATAGTTTCACATTGGTCCTCTGTAGGACCAGCCTTTGCCAATACATTTCCAATATTGGCCAGATTACCTGTGCTGCTTGGGAATTGCAGTTCTTCACCATCCTTCTCTGGCTTTGCACTTCAGCTTTCATGTCATTTCAACATTAAAATACTCGATATGTGAAACTAACTCCACTGGAATCAGCCAATCATTTCGTTTTTCGCGAAATTTACAAGAAAAGTTGACGACAGTATTGGTGGCGAAATCTTTCTGCACGAAAATCGCATAGGGCGACGTTTCGCGCTCAGGGATCTGAGAAATAGTATTTGCTGCTTTATATGGCAGCATAAAAAATTACCAGCGTCAGCAATGAAGGATGAAAAAGGTGCCTAAAACAAACAAATCCGTGCTAGATAAAAGTAACTCTGAGAAAGTGCTACGAGTTCGCGAAGTATCCAATTTTGGACAAATCGCCCTAAAAGGTGAAACACGGACGGATGTAACATCCACATTGAAACGATAACAAGGACTTAACTCCCAATGCATGGTTCGACATGAAACAAATGGAAGGTAGGACCTGAAAGGCGGAAGGATTTCTGAGGTACATCGCAATTGAAAAAGGAAACATTCAACGGTCAAAAGCAGTTATAAAAAAACATCATTATATGCTTTGACCGCAGTAGTACCTGCCTTATTTTTTGCACTGTCAGGACAGCCGGTTGGGCATGTTGGTTACTCATTTCTGATGGAACAGCGCAGAACAATGGGACAAGAGACAATTGCTATCCTCTGTGCCGTTGTTCTGCGCTGTTCTGCCAAAATTTTTTTTGCTTTCATACCTGCTTTTTAACAAATTGTAATAGTGTAGCACAGTTATTGCACAAAACATTCAGAGTGCTTGCATCATCCACACGCATCGGTGCTGAATACAGCAGTCAGTTGCGAACGGAATTGTGCTGAACGTGGTCATGATGATAATGTTCAAAGGAAAGATTTGGCGCACCAATAGAATTTCGTTGAAATGTATATTTCTGAGTAGAATAAGCTGAATTTTGTTGGTTCAGCAGATCCAGTAAGCACAAGGGCGCATTCATTTATGTTATTGTCCTAGATGATGCTGCTTTGGCAAAAACATTATTGTTACTCATTGGGGTGGGCTTCATTTTCCATGAAATTTTGTTAACTCTCTTGCTGCAGCATGTTCTTGACATCGCTTTTGGACACCGTATTCTATTTTGACCGGAAGTTTACTGAAAGTGGAGATGATGACAATATTTGAAAGAAAGATTATCCGCATCAAATGAATTCGACTCAATTTTATGTTTCAGGTCACAGTGGGTTATTTATTGTTTGTTTAGAAGATTAATAAAGTACAAGCGCACCAAAACCAACAGGTAATGGTCCTTTGGTAAATATGTAATTTTATAGGTTGTAATGACCCTACTGAACAATGTTCTTTGATGAAAAAACTGATATAGTCTGTCATACAAATCTCATACAATTATCATACAATGACATTCATTTTTGAAAAATCATACATTCGTCTTACAGATGTCATTATGTATCATACAAATTATTTGAAATTTTTCTGATGAAGCCTTTGTGGAGCTGCAGCATTATACGAATTTTTTCAGCAGGGAATGTTCATTGTCTGCTCAAGAAAACTATACTATCCGTTCTTAAACTTAATTTTTCACTACGTCTAAGAGCGGTTGACTGACTGATTTATTCTGCCATCCAATTTCTTTCTAGGACGAGGGAAACTCTACCATTCTTCTTTAGCCTTCACTTCCCAGGTTTTATCGCACGTTCCAGTACCGCCTTTGTGATCACTAGTCTGTGTCTTGTTTGGCGTTTGAATTCAAAGTGTTTCTGGCGTTCCTTTTCACATAATTTGCACCCTGACGGCTCTTACTACTCGTTTCTTTCTTCGAAACACATTCCAAACTTTGCTTTTCTAAAGGAAGAGAAATGGCCTCTCCTGTGGTCATCGGTCACAGTGCTTGTTTTCGCGGAAGCTGAAGCAGGTCAAAGTCCTTTTTATGACCGGCGTTGGACGTGCACGCCTTATCGTTCTGACGACGCTTGCACTTTATGGCGAGTGGGTCACGTATTATTGAAGCACATTCGCACCACCATTCGTTCAGAACAGAGAGCAGCAGCAAAAAAAAAAGTTTCCTGTTTCTCACACAATCTCAGCGGCCGCAGTTATTTATTCTTATCGTATTTTGTGTATAAGCTGTGATTTGTAGTCACTGATTTTAAGTGGGTTTATCGTCTGTGTTTCCACCTGAAAAAAATTTGTGCTCTGCGACTTGTGCGTGCCCAAGGATAACGTATTCTTTCTTTTGGGATCTAGAGGCAATACAATAGCTTAAAACCGAGGTTTCAGCTTCACAGAGAAGGGCATACTCTGTGATGCTAAAACCAATCTGCAAATCTCTACCAATATGCAAAGATGTAAATAAATTAATTCTAATTCGCCTATCAGAGCTCCTTTCGTGCGTGGTTACTCGATGCCTAGCTGCTTCAGCTGAACTGCAAAGCAACTGTGGAAACTTAACAGATTTCTTGTTTAGCCGCGTGTCTTTACTTTGCTGGAAGCTATCGAGTGTTTATTTTATTATTTCCCTATGCCTTAATAAACCACAAGGCTAAGTCTTTATCACGGTAACATTCGCCTTTAAGCTGTCGGGAGGTTTTTGTTCACAGAGGCTGTTAGGTGGCGTGCACAGGAGTACAGCCCCGTTGTTTTGGTTATGGTGATGGTGAATAATTATTTTATTATTTTACTATGCCTTCATACACTGAAAAATCAAGTCTTCTTCTGTAAAGAACCACCTTAAAGCTATCGGAAAGTTATATTTCAAAGAGGCTGTCAGTCGATTTGTACGCATCTACGGCCGCCTTTACTTTGGTGGATGCTGGCCAGTAATTTTTTATTTCTCTACACCTTCGTACGCCGAAAAACTAAGTCTCCTTCATGGCAACAATCAGATTTAAACAGCGCATTCTGCAAAGAGGATGCTAGGCGACTTGTGCAGAAATAGAGCCGTGTTTTCCCCGTCCTTAATCTTTTCACCGGTTCTGTTGCGCTCGGGAACTTTCTGTAGGAAGACATTATATAATTAATAACAATGAATTCGCTAATAATGTTTTTCGGCGTAAAACACGTGAATTGTGTGCACTGGAGCAATTTTTGAGGAAGGCCTCGTTATCATGACGTGCGAAATAGCTCTACCAGTCATGGGCAGCTTCAGCAATGTTTGGAAAATCACCTTCTTCCGTTTTCTCTAAGTCGACAACTACGTCGTAAGAACAACACAGGGTCCAGACTCTCACGTTGTCAAGGGCTAGCGCAGAAGATGCTGCACTAGCAAACCTGAGATTTCCACTTCTCGATGTCGAACCATGATGTGTTGAGTGGGCTACTGAATAATTGTTCTCACTAAAATTAATGGTTATTTCAATTTCTTTCTCGCTCGCAAGCAAATGTGTACGTCCGTGAAATGAAGTAGATATTAATGCACGAAAATACTGCAAGTGAAAATTGGAAGCAGGTTCGAGTGTTCCAGAGCTTTCCAAGCGCTTGCATCAGTCTCCGCCCAAAAAAAGTAAAGATGAAAAATCCATGTCTAAAAAGAACTTTCTGGCACGTGAAAGCGCTCAAAAAATTTAATTTCTTAGGTAGCAAGGGTGTAATTGTTGCGAGCTTGTTTTCAAAGCTTTTGACCTCATTTACTAGAATTAGCGTGCTTTGCTGCAAGGCTTTAAAATTTTTAGAATGCTCATCAAGTCATAAAGAGGAAGACAGGGCTGCATAGAAAACGCAGCTTGTGAAAGGCACTTTGTGCTTCTGAAGCTTCGAGATCAAAAGAACGCTTAGAAGTAGCACGAAGAAAAGAGAAGAAGCGTGTGTGGATTGCAGGTCCAGGTGTTATGGCATCCAAGACTTCTCTATGGTGAAGTTGACAAGTTCTCTCCTCTCTTGATATCACATTACTTCCTCTTAACGACAACTATTTAGCACTTAGGTAATTGTACAGCAGTTGTTCAGAAGGCACAGTAGTGACAAGCCACCTCTCATGGAGCCTCCAACGCATCTCTAATCCCACCTCGCTTATTTCACGGCTGCTGGCCATCTGTGGCTGGTGGAGTGCGAACATGTTCTCCCATCTGCAATTCCCGGAAAATGGGAACCGCTACGGAACCAGGGTAACATTTTTTTCATCTCTATTGCTACTCATACAGTGGCCTTGAAAGTGAGTGGAAGCCAGTTGAGACCAGTTGGTTTTCTATCTAGTTGAGCTTAGAACACAGCATTCCCTCTCAACTTCTGAGAATAATAACAACGAAAAAATTTAGTCCTAAAGACAGATAAATGAGGAACGGCACTGAGGCTTAGCTGGTAGAAGAGACTTCGCCACGCTAAACGAGCGGCATTTCCAAGACAGGGGCGACGAGCTTGTCAGCTGGGCCTAATGAGTTTCGCCTGTGCCCTGTGCTCCGCTTTTGTTTTGTTTTTGGTAAACTCGACGGGAATTGAGAAATAATTCGCGCCCGGAGAGCAGAGAATAATAGGAGTTGAGATTAAGCCGTCGACGCCAGGACAGGCACAATTGACTGGGCTTCGCGGGCGTTTTTGCAATCTACGTTCTCTATATCCTGGAAGCTTTTATACCGACAGTTTTCACACCTACCTTTTCTAGGGAGCTTAAGCAGAACAAAATGAGGTCGCTTTTTGTGTGGCAAGTTGGGACATGCCGTGGTAAGTGAGGGCGCAGCATTTCGTGGCAAGGTATTGGAAGTGGTAACTGCGAACACCTGTCTTAGGGATATAGGGACCCCTATTCGTGTGAGGAGGGTGGAACGGGTGAAAGACTAACTCTAGTGTGCTGCAGCTTTGGCAGGTACTATTTGGGGACAAAGAGCAGATAGTGCCCGGATCTCAAGAGATAAGAATATGAAAGATATGTCTTCCCAATAGTCACGTATCGAGCAGTAACTTGTTGGCGAACAAAAATGCTTGAATGTTTGTTGAGGACACTGCAGGCAGCTATGAAAAGAAAAATGTTTAATGCAACAATAAGAGACGCGGTGAGAGCAGTGTGATTTCAAGATTCAACACGCAAGGTAGTAATGACGAAGCCGAAATTCACAAGTAGAAACGAGTAGCTCTAGTGAAGGTTACGCAAAGAGAAAGTGAAGCTGGTTTCTTAGGGTAAAGAAAGGAATTCTAAGGGAAGTAAGCGCAGCGGGGCACTGAATAGAGTCAGAAAAGTAGTACAGATTGAGAACTCTAGGATTGAATTGACTCTGGCTAGCGCAGGAGAATATTCATTGAAGATCGCTGATGGAGGACTTATTCCTCGGATGGACTTGGGAGGGCTGCCGCGGCGGGCAATGTTGACGTGATAGAAAACTGCCATGCTGGCGTGCTACTTGAAATCAGTATTACTCAAGTGGGATTCACCCATAAGCGGCACCGGTGCACACGTAGCGGTCTGCTACTGAACCAGCTACCAGCGGTCACAAGGCTAAGGTGTTCGAGTCGGTCGACTCATAGCTATGGGAAATAGGGCGTGGAATAGGCATCATAACTGACTTAGTGCAAGCTGTGGGAAAGCGTTTTCGGGTGGAAATAACAGACCATTGTGTGGTGTGTCAACACGCGTGTACGTTCAATCCATCCAATATTTTACAGCAGACACGATCAAAAATCTTCTGGCGACAAGTATTGCTTTTAAGCCGCTAGAAGCTGCCCTAATTACCCGCCTGAAGCTCTAAGAATCTGTAAGGTAAGGAGAACTATCAAGCCCACTCTAAATCTCTTCCTGGTCAATTTAGGCTGCATAAATGTTTCTTCATAAGATATAAAAGCAAATGAAGCGCCGTGACTAATTTGGGAAGAGCGTGCGCCTGCAGAAGAGAGAGCAAATCTGCTGAATCATTAGCTGTTAGATTTGTTACCGTGTAACTACTGTATTGAGGCGTTTTCTGTGAAAACGCAGGGTCCTCATGACCACTTTTTTTTTCTCATGTTTCCACAAGTAGTTAAATTCCAGAAGCTCAACTAAACGTTGACGCAAGAAAGGTTTTCAGTTAGTTGCTTGCCTTTTTCTGTTTTTGGCGGATGTCCATCATTCTCAGACTAAAATTTTGACAGGGAAAAAATTATATGATACTGGTTTGGAAATGTTGAAGGTAATGGTCTATTATTCTGATATGTAACAAAATCTTCCTTGTGAAGTGTTTCCATCGGTGGCATCCAGCTGTTAAAACCGACATAGAACACCTATGGGGAATGCTTTTGGGAAAACCACTGGGAAAAATGACGTCAGTTTTGCAGCCCAGTCTAATCGCGTGGAGTTGCCAAGCAGCCGTCTTGCCTCCAACGCTTTCGATTTCGTTTCATACTAAAGGTGAAAGACACGAAACCAGAAATGTTTTTCCCTGCAAGACGGCAACACGGTCGATGACTTTTTTTGCATAACATTAGACAAAGCAAAACAAAAACTAACATGTGCATTCAGGCTTAGAGGAGAAAATGGAAACCCACGTGCAAGCATTGAGTGCACACGTCGGCTATAATGATGTTTCCTTTGAGGCCCTTATTATGACGGACAGGCAGTTCATTCCGAGGATTTCCTTCATTAATGCAAATGCAAGCACTGAGAATCTACAACTGGAAATATTTGTATGCTATCTGAAAGGCTGCTGCACGTGTCTATACGTAGATAGCTGAAAAGCTATGATACTAGACTGTGTCGATGATTTCATGTAGAGTGCTCTATGCATATGTTACCTATGCCGCATGTCTTTGCCTACCTTCCGGCATCTCCTGTATCACAAGACGTCTACTACAAGCATGATGCCGTCGCTTCCTAATAGAGCACATTAATTACAGGATAATCATGCGATTTTTACTCTTTGAAGAATGCAGCAACAACACGATATTAGTCCATAACATAGTTTCACGCCTTTAGCTTGAGTTTGAATATAGCGATAACAATTTAAAAATAAAAGCGTTCTTTCAATCTTAATTACCTTTTTTTCTATCTGAGAGGTAGGTTAGCTGATATTTAGGCTAAATCGGCAATGCTTTAACACTGCTGTTTATCATAGCCTACATTTTTCTTATTTTCTTTTCATGATATCCGCAGATTATTTTAATATAGAATACAAAACGACGACTTAGCAACCAACGACCTCAAGAAAATTAAATCATATAAGGCTACCTTTTTAGTGCAGACATTATTATGACAGTGTATTTCAGCTGCCAAGAAATTTGCAAAGTTTTCCCCTCAGCAAATTCCCTACCCGTTTCATTGATGGCGTTATCTGTGAAAATAAATTTGTATTATCAGGTAGTTGCACACCCTAAGACGATGCACTCTCTTAGATCTTGTCTGCGCGAACTGCGTTATCCAGCGCAATTAACGCTCCTAACACCATCTGGGGCTACTCTGTACTGTAAAGCTACTCTCTAGACTCCCTGTGGGCAAAGTTAGTTTCCTCGGAATGCAAAATTAACTCAACGCTTCAACCCCACTTTCATCACGCACGACGATACGCCTCATTTCACAAGTAGGGATAGCGGGAGCTGCGTTTAGATTGCGCACCACTGCAGCGTCGAAAGGGCGCGTGATCCGCGGTCCCGTTCCTATTTTTTCCGTGGGCAGAGGCGCAGCCTCCAGGCTGAAGACATTTTTTTCTTCTTTTAACCACTCGAGCTCTGGGAACCTCTCTGGAGGCTCTTTCGAAAGAGTCAGTTTTAAATTAAGTATGTTTCTGCCGTGTTAGTCGCTTCGAAAGCCTGCCTACTGTGGAGTTACACTTCCAAAAATACTCGCCAGGTAAATGTAGCGGCTCACGAATGGCGCTTGCTAAGTGAAGTAGTCTTCTAACTGAAAATACACCGCCATTTATGGCTATGCAATCTGCGGACTGCACGCGCTCAAATCTTCAAAGCTTTTTTTTTTTGCATGGACTAGCTATAGGCACTGGATATACAGTACTTCGTATTGAAATTTTTCATCACACGTACCATCCAAAAGAAAACACTAAACAAAGAATTTTTTACTTCTTCAGTATATTACTATCCTTCCGTCCCTGTCGCACAGCTGACACGCTTCTGGCGTCCATATTCGTGCTTCTGGCATCTCTGCTTCTAAACAGGCCGTTCTCTTATCCTTGTCATGAAAGTAATCGACATGGCATATGATGTTCACTTCACTTCTATATTGCTTGCACTGCTAGGAATGCCCCCTTGTAAGTAAGACGATGGTGTGGCGTACGTGTGCAGAAATTACGTCGCGATGCCTCTAACAATAACAGCACTCACTGCACTGTCCCCTTCAGGGGCCTGACATAATTACTATATACTTTCATGTGGGCCTTGAAGGGTACACAGCGAGTGCGGACTCTTGTTTAGAAACTGCGGGACTGAAACTTGTGATTGTTCTCTGTCCCACGTTCGTTGTCAGTCTGCTAATTCTGTTTAATTAGCAACATTCCCGCTTTATTTACTGGGATAAGTGCCTGCTTACATATCGCAAAAGGGTCACCTGTAAGCCTGTTCTTTTAAAACACAGAAGCCTTTCCGCGTCACGCTTTTGTGGTTATCTCTTTAATTCCCAAATTATGAAGCAAGCAAAGGAAAAGATTCTCGCATTCACACTGTGGTATATTTTACACTCACATTCGAAATTCAGTATGAAAAATTGATTAGCCGGGCTCAAATTTGACAAACTGGCATGTAGTCAATTTGCTAAAATTGGCGTTTACCCTGCTTGGAGGAGAAATTCTAGAGGCCCGTGTACTATGCGATATCAGTGCTTGTTAAAGAACCCCAGGTGGTCGAAATTTCCGGAGCTCTTCACTACGGCGTCTCTCATATCTTTAGTCGTTCTAAACCACAATGAACCAACGTTTAGCGAGATTTTTGCCACTAGTCGGAATTGTGTGTCTCAATGATGACGTCAGTGGGCAGACAGGCGAGTTTGAAGGCTGGTTTTTCTTGAAGGCCGGAAGGAGACGCGCGGTGAAGTGTGTCGTCCTAATTGGTTGCAAGCTACAGCGAGCAACGATTTTAAAAAATTGTTTCTAAATTATAGGCCCCAAGCAGAGCTTTCAACCTCTACTGAACTGTTGCACTAGAATAGGCCCATCGAAATCATTTTAGGGCCCCTTTAAAGTATATTTGCTGCTGTCAAAGTCATAGTCAACTGAAATAATTTCCTCTATATTTACACCTCGTCAGCTTACCAGTATCTTCAGATTGAAAAATTTGAGATGGTGGCCCCCATAGGCTCCTCTCTTTAATACATTACCCGACACCTACGTGTTAAGAAAGCACTTAACTGCAACCTGAAAGTCGCTTAACTCCAAAACACGTAGAATCGTGAATATAAAAAAGGCCATCAGAGCCTGACGACTGCATGCGAGCCAAACTGAAAAAACGGGACATTTTGTAGTGCAATCAACAATTTCCCTAAATGGGGCTCTGTGGACTTCTCCGTCTCGTTATTCTCGCCAGTAAAGCTTGATTTTCTGGCTCCTTATGCCTAATTTTTAAGTTTTTCTGGCAGCAAAGAGCGCATTTATTGGTCGAGAAAGTTAATTTAAAACTCTCTCTGCCAATCGATTTCACCTTATGACATCTCTTTCGAGAAGAATGCGTTGCCGCTGTGGAAGTGAATGCCGGTACAGCGTAGCCCCTCCAATCAGCGCCCAAAAATTGGTGTCGACGGACACATTTTATTTGGGAAACCTGCCGTTGATGACGGCAGCTGTATTTCTATCTTTAGTGTTTTCTAGCGTATAACAGCTCCGCTTCGGCTGAACGGGTTCTCTTTGCGATTAGAGCCTGGCTCCAGTTTGCGTAGGCGAAATTCTAGTGGTTCTCACTCCCCCTTCAAAAAGCCCCACGCTTCTTAACTTACCAATCTGAGCGACTAAACCGAAACACTTTTCGGTGTACCTTGGAAACAACATATATTTATGCCAGCATATAAAGAACGGAAAGCAAAGCCTTGCGCTCACCTGTCCACATTTGCCACAGACTGGCGATAAAGAAACTTCAGAGCTCGCTGTAATCTATTAATTTTGTTCTTTTTCTTTAAGATCAACCGCTACAATACTTTGACTTGCACTTTTAAGAGCCTACTGGCTGCTTAGCTCGAGGCCGAGAGCGTCTTTACGCGTCGATGAATTTTTCGCTCCCGAGGAGAGTTCATTCCTTCGGTGCGGCTGTTCAGGTTGTGCACCTTTACGTGCCCAATTGCTACAGCTGCATTAAAAGCAAGCTTTGCGAGAGACAATCCTTCGTATCCATGGCAGCTGGTCTTCGCCTTAGCGGCAGCTTTTCTTTGTCTGCCTTCAAGCTTTTGTGGGCCAAAAAACAAAAAAAAAACATAATTTTCCTTTGGATAAGGCTTGGCGGGAAGAAAGAAGAATTTTGAGTGAAAATACTTTGTTTTAATTTTTGAAGTGTATTTCTAAAAAAAAAACAATATTTAAAAACATATTATTAGCTGCAATTTTTTGATGGTATTAATTTTTTTCAGTCTCTGCATTGAAACCATACACTTTAAAGCCGGTGGTTGTTGTGAAACGCTGTGAAGCCTCTAGTTTTGGGCTCATTGTGTTTCACTTTTTTTCTTTGTGGCTGATGGTGAAATCGTCGGATGAGTGCTTTAAGAAAAGTGCCAAGCCAATCTACTTACCGTCTGTAACGTCTCTGGCTATCCACTCCGTGCTTCTTAAATCACATGCTGTTTGTTCTTGAGATCAACCGAAATAAATGCCGTGTGAGAAGTGTGATTAGAACGAACTTCTTTTAAGTGCCGAACAGGCTTTCTCTTAAAAAGCACGAAGAGTGCCGAAGGGTGCAAGAGGAATTTCTTAGACTCACTACGTACAATTAGAAAATTCCAAATAAAGAATCGTGAAATCTACAAGCATTTTTTCAGTCACGAAACGCAGTTGGTTAGAACTGTCCAGGCTTCAATGTAGAAAACCACTGAACTCAGAACCCGTCCATTATTGTGCTTCCTTGAAACTGTGTCAGCGACATTCCAGCCCGTAGAAATAACTAAAGACCATGCAAAGCCATATGCCTTTAATGCGTGCAGTCGCAACTCTATTGTCTTGGAGATGAAGGTAGCGCAGATGACCATATACGAATGCTGAGCGCGACCTATTATGAGTAAAGTACATAGGCAGTACCACCAGTGATCAGAACTGGTGAGCTACTACATAGCCCGCTACAAGCAAATTCAGGAATAGAAAATGAAGAAGCATTGCCCTTTGGTTGTTGATTATCCTGTACGATGATCTTTATTTAAAAAATTCATTTTTCTGAGCTGTCAGCACACATTTTGCACTCGGAATATTTCGCATGAGCTACTGGCCTTTTGGGATTCGGAGAGAAGGAAAGAAGGCTGCCCTGCCTGTAAGGTCGCATCAAGGGTCTGTTAAGTGGCGCTGTCAATGGAAATTATAGCTCAATAGAATAGAAAGATAGACGAGTCGGAAGCTGTTCATTATGCTTTGAGGGCGCGAACCTAACGTAGACGCCGCGTGTGCTGCGTTTTCTTTGTTCGACTACGTTAACCTCGCGCTCACAAAACATCATAAAACGCTTGCTCCTGCTCCCCTTAAGTTGTCATAAGATCGACAGAAATATCTGAGGAAATTAAACACCATCAAAAGAAAGTATTGTGGAGTTGTACATTAACCGCACCTGAGCTCGTTGAGGAGGAAAAAAAAGTCGCTAACAGTGCTACCATGCAAACAAAAATTTGCAAACCTTCCCTACAGCTGCAGAGAGTTTCAACAAACAGCCACACCATTCCTTACGGTTGGCGAAACACTGCCCTTCTCCTCCTTTCCTGCTCTTTCCACCTTAATGCGAGCATTGGTTAATGAGTTTTAGTAGTGAGAAAACGAAAGCCCCTGACCTACGGAATAAGCTCTTGCAGCAGTCATTGCAGTAACTCTTCTTGTGCACCCAGGTCATTGTACTGGCTGCTCCCATTTCGAGCTGTAATAAGTTTTCGTTAGGACGTTTGCGCACTGCAGATAGCCACCAGCCTGTAAACACCAGAACGAGCGAAACATTCCGCCATACACGGGACGTTTCCTAAACCATCGTCGTAACACAACGGAAGCAGAGCGACGAAAAACTCAGTGGTCGGTGTTGGTGTCGGCGTAGTAAAGAGAAACGGCAAGATGCTCACGAAGGGACGAGAACACATTCGCCCCAGGAGAGAAACGACGGGAAGTTGGCTGCTTCTGATGGCTTCAGAGGCCCCCGCGGGAAGAACACAATATCAGTTGTTGCTATCAGCATAACCGTTCGCTTTCATTTTTTTTAGACCCCCGCTTCTTTGTCGTATAGTCTTCATTCAGTCGGTAAAATGGCCATGGCTGCGTAACCTCTTAACGTCACTGAGACGTGTTCTGCCTCGGTAAAATTTACATGCTTTATTCATGACTTAGGTTTTGGTTGAAAAGAACCTTCGTTGCATCTTCAAAAAATGCGTATGTCTCTTTACTATCCAAGGAGTTAGCTGTTTATCTATTACGCAGCACCTTTTTACATTTAGGGAGAGGGAGTTTTGTATGACTAATCTATGGTGATTATTTTTTAAAATCAGCAAGGCAGCTTCCGATTTTTTCAAGCATTTAACCCAAGCTAATCTGGCCATATGGGTAAAAGAATGGATTCCAAGAGAAAGTAAGCGTAGCAGGGGGCGGCAGAAGATTAGGTGGGGGGATGAGATTAAGAAGTTTGCAGGCAAAGGGTGGATGCAGCTGGCAAAGGATAGGGTTTTTTGGAGAGACATGGGAGAGGCCTTTGCCCTGCAGTGGGTGTAGTAAGGCTGATGATGATGATGATGATGATGATGATGAATCGGGCCATAAAGCCAGGGGAAAGCTTGTCGTCATCCAAAAGGACGAGTACCAGGCGGCGTAAGTGAACGAGCCCTCAACCGCTCGAAAACTCGTAATATGCACAAAGCACTAGATCACGTATTCCATTTTTTATCAAGCATTATGGTGTCCCGGCAAAAGGCGCTGCGCTCGGGCGTTGTTAAGAGTAGCTAATTTTGAAGAAGCGGACTCATGGACCGTGACCTTCCATGTCGTTTGTATATTTCCTCAACTCCCATAAGCCGGCCTCAGCCTCACGCCGTGGACACATTTGAAATTCCGTGCAGCTGGCGTTCCACATAACTCGAAATATTTTTCCAATATGAAGTATTTTATCTTTGTAAACCGATAATTGTAGCATAAAGCAATGGGCATCGTTGGGCTTTGGAAGTCAGAAAAGTTGGTCCTATTTCGCTTCTGATTGGTGACATGAAGAGAGGGTGAGACATGGATGAAACTATTTTACCAGTGTATTTAGAAATAATCTTCTAGCTTTAACGTAGAAATTACGTGAGATGGACGTCATGATCAACGCCCATTTTTAGTATTTCCTGAAAGATTATTTGGTGGACGTTATCTCGCACTTCTTGAAATTTGAATGTTCAATAGGCTTTAGTATTATTAATACTTCGACAATTCTGTTCTGTTTACTTTCTTCATGTGTTTGGCTATCTCCTCGAAGATGAATTTCAACTTTGTGTGTCAAATTTTTAATGCATGACGGTCTTTTATATGTAAATGAAGTTTTAAAGCTTCACGGGTTCGTTTAAATTTTTTTCTTGTGTCTACAATGTTTTCAAAATTGCACTGTTTTTTCCTTTATTTTCTATTTAATTTCTTTGGTCGTACGGATTCGATGAGGCGCACATTATTGAAGTTACCTAAAAATGCACATGCAACACGACGATTAATCAACAATATATAAAAATAAAGGCAATAGCCAACAGCATGACGATTCGTTGTGCTGAACGCAAGAAAGCAACGTTGCAAAACGTGCATATAAAAAAACGCGTCGTCTGACAGGTTCAGAAAACATGGCACTGTCAGTGAAATCCAGACCCAATTCTAAAACAAGCCTCATATTTCCAGCCCACATATTATATTTTCTTCCTAAACATAAAGTTTGCGCCCCTCTGTTATGCAAAGTTATGAACATTAAGGTTCCCAGAAGCAACACATTGTGACCTGTGTTTAAACCTGTAAACTAGTTGCCTGGTGGCAGGAGTTATGCTCGTTCCACATATTTCAACTAATTCATATTTGAGCCATTTTGTTTTGTGAAAAATGCATGCATAAATCAGCACATTGCAAACATTTTGTGCTCACTTGTCAACCTACAAAATCAAGAAAAGAGCAGCGATCGCTTTGTGCACGAACTGCACGAAACGCTTTTAATCGCCAGCTTCTTTAACACGCCCCTAATTAACGTTTAAGGCAAGTAGCTCGTACCATGGTGTAAATGTTCTCCCCGGAAATAAACACTTTCGTTCGACTTACAAGCGGTTCCTTATAAAAACATCTGTGAAATTTTGTTTCCTTGGAATAGTTGATTCTGACAGCTCTCGGCAATGCCGAGTAGGTGTGATAATTTCTCGCAAAACACAATTGTCTGACTAGCCCTTACTGTCTTCCTCAGAACCTAAGTCAAAAGAGCTTTCCCCACCGTCATATCCATAAACAGTGGCAAGTGGATGTGTGATTGCGCTGTGGGCAAGAGATGTTGTCTAATCCTAAAACGTTTCATTTCCCTTTGCTGTTCATAAACGATTCCAGATTGCGAGAACGCATCTAAACTAATTTTCATTGGTTGTATGATGCGCGGATGGGTACATGCATCAAGAAAAAGCAAATAGCATATGATGCAGTTTCTTTCTTGGTGCTGTTGTTAATAAAAAGTGTAGTTCCTTAGTTCTGCCCAGTAAAACGAAAGGAAGCTTGCGTTCTCGCCTGGCATAATTAGCTAGTCACACATTATGGGTTATGTGTTTGACTACGAGTCTCTATAAAACTATTCTCTTACTGCCGACACGGATGAGTTCAGTTCTGGGCTGCAGTGTGTTTCTAAACGGATAGCGAAAAAAGCCAGTGAGGACGGCTTTCGAAGAAGGCGTATGTTCCATTATAGTAAACCCCTGGTATCTAAACTTCAGGCGGCATTCGCATGAGAAACCGGGATTAAATTGTAGATAGTACGGCGTTCTATGCGAAGTTTCTGCGTCATCTGCTGCAGCGGAACCACAGAGCATTTTGGCCAGGACGTGCTAACGTCCACTTATGCAATATCCACAAAATTGATTCAGATGAAGCTACTTGTACTTATTATACCGCACATCACCTGGAAGTAGTTAGCAGTTAAGAAAAATAAACACCTTTGTTGTGGTTGCACCGTTCATTGTCTGACCCGCCTCGGTGGTTAAGTGGTTAGGGCGCTCGGCTACTGATCCGGAGTTCCCGGGTTCGAACCCGAACGCGGCTGCTGCTTTTTTATGGAGGGAAAACGCTAAGAGGGACCGCGTGCTGTGCAATGTCAGTGCACGTTAAAGATCCCCAGGTGGTCGAAATTATTCCGGAGCCTTCCACTACGGCACCTCTTTCTTTTTTCACTCCCTCCTTTATCTCTTTCCTTACGGCGCGGTTCAGGTGTAGAACGATATATCAGACAGATACTGCGCCAATTCCTTTTCAAAAAAACCAATTATTATTATTATTTTTCATTGTCCTGTAAGCGTGCCGATTCTAGTTGCGTTTTTCTTTTCAGGTTCTCTTAATAATAATAATATTAATAGGTTTTTGGGGGAAAGGAAATGGCGCAGTATCTGTCTCATATATCGTTGGACACCTGAACCGTGCCGTACAGGAAGGGATAAAGGAGGGAGTGAAGGAAGAAAGGAAGAAGAGGTGCCGTAGTGGAGGGCTCTGGAATAATTTCGACCACCTGGGGATCTTTAACGTGCACTGACATCGCACAGCACACGGGCGCCTTAGCGTTTTTCCCGCATAAAAACGCAGCCGCCGCGGTCGGGTTCGAACCCGGGAACGCCGTATCAGTAGTCGAGCGCCCTAACCACTGAGCCACCGCGGCGGGGCCAGGTTCTCTTTCACAATCATCTTTCTGCGTCTCTCATAGCCTTAGTCGCTTTGGAATGTTAAACCCCCATAAACCAAAACTAAACATTTCTGTCCGTGCCATTTACATGAATGGGTATAAGTCAACCATTCTAGTTTATCTTCTACGCTAACCATCTCAAATGGAGCACTGAGGCGGTGTAAAAAATATGCACTAGACGGCCTCATTGATGGAAAACAAAGAAATAAAAAACATTTCTGTTTATGCCACAGTCTCTTTTGTAATAATGATTGCTACTGAGAACAGAGCACTTTTCTGTTAATGCTCCAAACCGTGATTTACATTTGCGTAGTCGAAAAGGCTTTTCCTTTCGAACGGTGCATAGCAACAGGGCACATGTATGCAGAAGCCTTCGGCGAAAGAAATGCAGCAGTTTCTGAATAGCGTAACGTGCTGCCGCTACTGCTTTTAAATAAGAACTTCAACGTCAAGTACCGTCATCGCGCTATACCTTTTGATCACCCTACGCAACATAATCTCGTGCCTCATTAAACAGTAATGAAGGTTACTTGCTTCTCAAAGCTTTCTCTCTTTTTACGCACAGTAATGTTTGAGCTTAACCTCGGAGTAAAGAACGCCTGAAGTCTGCTTCTTGTTGCCAAGGCCCTTTGACGCTAGGCTGGGGTTCCTGCTATTGCATGACATCCGGAATGAGGGCTTAGTTCACACGTTGTTTCTTTTTTTGCACTTCCCGTTAAGCTTTTATGGTTGTTCCTCCAGGCCTTCGGAAGCGCGCATCCGCATACAGACAAGCATTTCTCAGCAAAGTGCGGGTTGCTCTGGCAGTCTCTGATCAAGAATATTGGTCAAAAGTAATGGCCGTACTAAGTACGACAAAACCACTAGATACAATTTGCTTAATTTATTCACGCATAAATGCATCTTTCGATATAGTCTAGGCCAATAATTATTTTTAAATGTGAGAAAAAAGGCGCAAAAAGAAGGAATAAATCGGAATTGAATGAAGCCTCTTTAGTTCAAAACATGCATACCCCCATATTCCAGCAGCAGTTTGTTATATCTGCGTAGAAAATGCAAAGAATAAATTTGCGGAAATTCTAGACGCCTAGACTTTTAGCTCAGCGTACTAGGGCGTTCGCTTGAAATCGTTCAGTAACCTTCGTTTACAATCAAAGTGCACGAGTCCATTTCACCATGCGCGTTAATGACGCGAAGAACAAACATGCATTGTCTAACAATAGCAGCAGCAAATGCAAGATCGACAAATGTTTACCCTAAGGCTAAGCCACGCCCCACAACTTGACTTACTGGCAGGCGCAAGACATCGTATTCTTGCATCTCGAAAAGCATATTACAGTTACACAATCCCAACAGCAGACAATCCTTGCAGGACGTGGTTCATTCGTTAGTTGTTTTGGTCGCAGAAACCTAATACCAGACATATAGGCAGGAAGCGGCTGGACGTTGTTACCAAAAGGTCTTGCGCAAACGAATGGCGTTGCGGAACCTTGCACGCTGGTTATCGTCTTCTACTGTATTCATCAAGCAATTATTCCTTGAACGCGCATCTTGGTCGCGCTGAGCACATTAGGAACCATCCACGCACGGCGTTGCAAACAAATTCAAACTGATAGGTGAAACCCAGAAGATCGTATATATATATATGCCAGACAAAGGTTTCCAAGAAGCTAATTAAATGGCTTCATTCTTCAGCTCACTTTAGATACTCCGATCAACGAACTTATCGAAAGGACACCGAAAAATTACTTGCACAGTCATTTACTTGGTTAGGTTTGGTGGAAGGGGCAGTTATATGTAGCATGTACCATTGAATTGTAATAGAAAGAAAACCCAATTTGAAGTAGCACCTAAAGCCATTTTCATTCATGGAATCACTGGAGGAAAGAAATAAACAACGTAGGACTTTATAATATTCCAGCCCCCTTCATCTAGGGAAGCGGTAAAAAGAATAGCAGAAGAGAGCACAGATTTGTATTCCCATCACAAACCTATTGCAACGCAAACGTTTTTTGAGATCGCGTGTGCGCTGAAGCATTAGAAAAATATTTACATTCATGGAAACTGTGGCGCTATAAAGCATTTATTCTAGCTGTAACCGATTAAGTCAATTTGAGCGTAATATTCCTGAAAATCTGCTAGCACGAGATTGTTGACATTTCGCTAACTCCACCAAGCAGAAAAATACGCGTCGCAGTAAGCATCTTATTCAGCTACTCTGGACCGACCCAAATCTGGAAAGAGCAGCAAACGAGAAGAAAACACGGTACACGTGTAACCCAGGATTCTTTCACTTTTTTCCAATCGTATTTCGCAGTTTGCTTTGAATTTCAGTCTACGCGAGGCCAACACTGATGCCGATGGTTAGCTGGATTTCTCTATAAAAAGTGTACTGCTATTTGCTCTGAAACTTTAAACAGCGCAACCTCTTAATTAGTGTGCAAGATAACGCGTGCCTATAGGATTGTAGGGTAAGGACAATATCCCAACCTGCTGCCGCAAATGCCTTGCAAGTTCGCGCAAGGCTGGTTTAATTCTATGCTTAGCGAAAAAATAAAAAAAATATATCACTTAGTGGACGGAGCCTGCGTGTTGAATAACCCACTGCGGAATTTTACGGCTCAATCAAAATAGAAAGCAAAGAATTTTTTTTTCCTTTCATTGTTACCATCTACGGCACCAACGGATGCTCGTTCCAAAGCAAATACACTTTCTCGTCTTGGCCGAGGAAACTACAGCATCCGCCCTCAAAACTTCGCCGGCGCAGGTTTGGATAAACTACCGCGTAGCATGTTTAGGGCTACAACTGGGCAATTTTCTCTAGGCAACTGCGCTCGACATATTCATTCTTCAAAGCGTTCCTGGGATGAGCCAGTGCAGTTCACCCATTAAGAGCGCAACGCTCTAAGCGATGGCCGTAACGCCCATTCCACTGGCGTAAACCGGGCCACCTAACCGCAGGCACCGCATGATGGACGAGCTTTCCTAAAGGCCACACTGGATAACTTTAAGAACAGCAAAGTATGGGGCATGTGCTGCAGAGTAAAACTTGCGTGAAGGTTGTTTCTGACGCTTGCAATCCGCTACATTGCGTTGTTTCAGTGACCAAAAGGGCGTGGTGTCGTTTTCTTTAATTTTTTTTTCATTCTTTTAACAAGAAGCAGCAGTTTCGTAGGATTAGATCTCCTGCCCCATCAGTATGATACACTGCGGTGACCGGGAGTAAAAAGTGCTAATGATTTGGAGCTCGTTATATAATTACAACAGCTTTCAACACAAGCTTCAACGGAAGTAACGTCCGCAACTACATCCTGCTAAACATTACAGCTCATTTAGCAAGAATAACATGCGGACTATGGGAACCATGTGGGATGCATAGCCATGCTGGAACACGCGTGTTTAATTTTAGAAAAACATCATGCAAGAAGTCATGCCAGAGTAGACGTCATGCATGTTTAGAGAGAGGAGCCCGTTTTAACATCCAGAAGGTGTCTTGCTTGAGCTGAAGAAGGGATTTTTTCACTCACTGGCAGTTAACATTCACCCCATTTCCTAGCCCACTTCGAGAATGCACCATACGGACCCGCTCATTGATTCAGTACATTTGCCCGCGCCATCGACGTCAGGCACGTGCCAATCTAGGCCGGGAAGATCGAGATTGCGCTTTGCGCAATAAGAAGGCTTCTTACGAGCGGTCTCTCGATGACGGAATTCCGCGATGGTAGTCTGCATATTTATCCATCGCGTTATTAGAGGAAGGGCTCCCAGGAGGTCCTAGCATTATGGGAAAGGACTTGCTTTCACTATGACGGGAACGGCAGGGCAAACATTTCAGTGAACGAGCAGGAAGTACGGGGCTAGACGCGATAAGTGAGGCGAGACGGAGTCACGAAGGTTCATCTCCATCCTCGCCATCCGGTTGGCATCAATAATGGCTGCGCTAATATGCGATAATCAGGCGCAGGCCAAGATGGGATTAGTTATTGAATTCACGTTCCTGGAGGAGCTGTTTGGCTGAGCGGCATATAAAGGTCAAGGCGACTGTTAAGTGCCATCACTTGGATTGCAACAAAATAGCAAAATGGGTGGGTTGTTGATACTTGCTGAGTGTGAATGAAAATATATTACGCGATGGTCTATACAGCTCGTTTGGTCGAAAAGCCGTTGGCGTAGTCAGCACCGCACGTCGGAAATAATCGTGGGCTTCGTAAAACTAAGATCGTATCATAGTAATTTGTGGTTCTAGTGGTTGTTGATTGATTGGTGTCACATAAGCGATGACGAGTTAATGAAAACGTAGTAAAATAGAATATGTGAATAATTAAAGGAAGGAAAAAAGTTGAACAGCTAGAAAGGCGGTTAAAAGATTCAAAGATTCTCATAACGGAAAACCAATGCTTCACCATGCTAATTAAGAAAATTTTAAAACGGTAATTGATCAAAAAATTTTAAGCAATTGAAAAAAAATGAAAAATGCGTTCAAAGGTGTCAAACTGCTCAGAATGGAAACCCAATGTTTGCTGATGCTATGTATCTCTGTATATCACCGTCGTAATAAAAGAATCTTGTAAAAAACTCTAAAGAGTCGCATCATGATCAGATGACGCACCAAACGAACAGCATGCGCCATCGCCTCAACTCAGACGCTCAGAATAGGAGTCCTCCAACCTTTTTTTTTTGTTTTCACCACACTCTACAAACAACTTTTACTCACCTATCCGTCTTATGAAGCCCTGAATAGTTCCTGTAAAAGATGAAATCATAAAATGATGTTTAATAGGATTCCTATGTGTTTTGTATTTTAGCTATGAAAAAAAAAGGAGCTGAACTCAAATAAGAGCAAAATATCCGACTTAATTTCATGACAGATCATGGTATATTCGCCGCACGGGCTCAGTGTATTTATTGTTCGGCTGCTAATCCCAAGGTCGCGATATAGAGTGGCTGCCCTGGCGGTGTATTGCGACGTAGGCGGAATGCTACAAGATCATATGCAGTACAATGTGAGCGCTCATTGAATACCCCACGGTGGTTCATTATTAACAGGAGCTCTGCAGCACACCGTCCCTTAGGCGCATGTGTTGTGCCAGGACATTGATCACCAGAGTGTAATGTTTGAATATTTGTTACATTCTTTGAGCAGGCTACTTTTTTCTTTCTGTTGCCTCTGAATATAAGCTGCCACAGACACTCCTAAAGTATGCTTAATTCATTCTAAATTTCATGTCCGTACCGTGCTTTGAGGTACAAATGAAAATATTCCTAGTGACTTACGTTTGTGGAGTCGTGGCGAACAAACGGTGTTAGTTGATGAAGTCTAAGAAAGTGAGTCATAAAAAATACGTCTGAAGCAGCTTGAAAAAGGCGGTGTACCCTTGCAAAAATTTTTTTGGGCAGTCTATAAATGTCCACAGACTTCTCTCTATAAAGTCTATAGACTCTCGTTAGACAAGTCCTACAGAACAGTCTTTAGGCAATACAAATCTCTTAGACAGTCTACAGAAAGTCTATAGATTTATGGTCATACACTTTTAGCAGACTTTTGTCTATAGGCAGTCTATAGACTATGAATAGACAAAAGAAATATCTATAGGAAGGCAATTGCGCCTACAAGAAGTCCATAAACTGTCTATAGACCATTTTTTCAAGGGGAGAAAAATGTGTACAATGGAAAGCAGTTTCAATAATTATTAGCTTGTATAGCTAAATGTGCGTGACCGAGTCAGTTTAAAGCTGTCTTGTATTGAAGCCGTTCGTGCGTCTGTTTCACACTTTTTCTTCAGTTTATTTCCCGGTTCTTCTTTTTTTCACATAAAGAGTGCACATACTTGCTCAAGAGAAGAGAAATTCTAATGTCGGCTGACTAGAAGGTTGAAACTAAGTGTGTTTTCTTCATATGTGTTCGAATTTATTAGGCAATTTCTATTCAAGGCGCATTTTTAAAGATTCTAATGCGCCAAAAAATGCGTCTTGTGTATGCTCAACGAGTCCATCTTCAACACAAATGTCCAAAGTATGGACTGAAAACTTGGCCCTAAAAGGTGAGCTATTTACCTAAAATTAAGAACTACACCAACCGTTAATGCTTATTTCACATTGTTGAAGCATCATAGTTTCTTAGAGTGTTCACGCACTGTATCCGTTTTATGACTTGCACCATCAACAGGATATCGCCATTGTCTGCGACACAGAGTCTTTCCACATTGTGAATTACCGGGATTAGCCTGGTCTCGTTTCGTTTCTACTGAAACCAACAAGAGAAAGCAGCATGCATGCATTCCAACACTCGAGACTGCATCAATGTCACTTCTCACCCGCCGCCGAAGTCCTGCTGAGAAAAACCACTGTCCCGAAGCCGAGGCGCCAGTACACGGTTATTTCTAGTCGTTCTTTTTACGTCACTTTGCCGACTTGCCTTCCAAGCCTGTGACAACACGCCGAGGTCTGCGGTGGCAGCCGATCGTTAGGCCCTCGTGTTGCGCTGTCGCTCGCGTCTTTCCTAACCACTGACAGCAAAGAAAGTGGTCGTTGCTTCTCACGCTTCTCGTTTGACAGCCAAAGGACATGGACCGTGGACGCAACGCGTCTCTTGTGGTGTCCATTTCAGCAGCAGTCTTTCTTCATTTCTTTCTATTAGTACTGCCACTGTTGAAATGTGTTACAGAGGTGCAGTATGTGGCTGGAGGCAGCGCAGTGCGGCAGATCAGCATGACAGGATGTAATTTTGTGTCTGTCTTTATGTTGTTTCAGGCTCATAATTTCAGAGAATTTTGTTCAAAGACGCAAATGCAATGCGCAAGTAAATGTGAATGTATCGTAGACAGCAAGACGGGAAATCATTCGTTGTTATTTTTCATCTGCCTCCTCCCATCATCACTACCCCACCGTGAACCTCTTGTTACTCCTCTTCCCGTTCCCCAGTGGAGAGTAGCAGGCCAGATATTTTTTTCCAGCCAACCTCTCTGCCTTTCAAGTCAATAAACCATCTCTCTTCATCCGTGGCTGATTGAAGGTCACTGCCTATGTGTTTTCAACGCAGTATTGCGATCATAAATAAAGCCCTTCTCATTCAAGTTGAGTGCCTTGTTGAACTAAGTACATCCTCCATAAATAGTATACAGCCCAAAGGGTTTCCTTTTAATTGTTTAGTGGCGTTCCCTTGCACATTTACTAGTTCAGGGCTTGGGAGGAATGAGGGTACGAAACCATTCAACTTTCGAGAGATTGCGGTCGCTGATGATGCCTAATTTGACAGGCAGGAGGCCTCACAAGCAAACCGCTTGAGCCGTATACTTTTGAATGGGTGTGTACATCTCAGTACAGATCTGTTGATGTGGTGTTTCAAAATTTTGTGACTCTAAATTGTAGTGATGTTTCATCGTACACAGTGCCAATCTTCGCAAGATAAAATTCGCTTCCCGTGAAGGTTCAGATAGCAAAAGTCACGTATACAATAAGTATCGGCTGTCGCGATTTTCTAGTTCTGTCGTTCTGTGGTTTTGGCTGTATTTAGTTGTATTTGACACCAAAATGTCGGGCCTAAGCTAATATTTTTATTTTAAAAAAGATCCTACTTGCCCATTGGACTGCCATTTGAAAGAGGTGTCGAGCCACCACGGTGTACTGCTCGTTTTCTGAGCACCAAGAAGTATCGGCCGCATTTACTCCCGCGCCGAAAAAGAGAAAGAAGACAAGGAGAGAGGCTCCAAAACTAAGTGCAGAACACCATATATGAGATACGCTGAAGGAATTGTTTACAAAACTAACCTATCATGCGGCCACCCCTGCATAGGATAAACTGGCCGGTGGGGTTGTGAGAGAAAAAGGGAACCTGAGCGAAATACAGAAAAAGGTGAGGTAGAGAAACATTTACCGAAGCCAATTAAAACATGCACTTCTCGAACTTGTAAGTCATCTTAGGCTGAATCCATATTTTCAATTAAAGTAAGGGCACAAAACTAGGAAACCTTGCTTTCAAAAAGAAAGTAATCTTTTGCGTAAGCGAGGCTTCAGTACCGGGTTTTAGAGGGAAAATTTTAAGTGAATTTAAAAAAAAGAGCTTTTTTGAGCTGAAAATATGGCATCAGCGGCATCGCAATGCCAGGATTAGTGGGCACCAGAAAACCGGTTAATAATTTTATGTAGTAAGCTGGTTATCTGATTTTCAAAAATTAACTCTAAGTATTACAGTTTTTAAGGTGTTACAGTAGGCGTCTGGTTCCAATTAGATTTGTAGCCGGTCGTTAGTAACCGTCATATAACTTTTTAGAAGTTTGAAAACTTCATTACCGTCCAAGCTGTGGCTCAACCAACTCTGGCTTCATCGTGCGAAAATACATGCGCTTTCGAAAGCATGCAGGCAAAACAACCCCTCCAGTGCACGTAACTAGTGGAAAAAGCCAAATTTCGTTCAGCCATGGCGATAAGGGTAATCACGTTTTCGAAATTCTAAAAACTGGTAAGGCGGGTACTAACGAGCGGCTATATATTTCTATTTCGAACCAGGCGCTTATCTCTAATAGTTAAAAAGTAATTTTTAGAAATTAGTTAACCAGCTTACAAGTTAAGATGATCCACGGTTTTGTGGCGTGCGCCAAGGATGGCAATACCAATCCATGAAAGCCATATTTTTACCTCAAAACTCATATTTAAGAAAATTATTGAAGACTTCCCTGTAACACACAGTATACCGCTGATAAGTACTTCTTTCAGCGCACATTATCATGTCGTTCTGCACCTATAGGTATCTTGTCAGCGCATTTGACGATAGAAGCTTTATATGTTCGCGTCTTGAGTGACATATATAAATTGGAAGCGGCGCTTCCTCTAGTCTTACTTCAAGAATGGAAAACAGCAGAAGAACGACGTGCGACAAGCGATAACTTCATCTGATTTTATTCTCTGAAAAGCGAGCAACTATACAGAAAACCTATGCAAGCGCAGAAAAAAATCTCATGTATGATCAACAAAACCGTTAAAGATATGAAATCTCGGCTTTAAAAAGGTTCACCAATGTATCGCTGACACAACTTTTTCCTAATTTTCTTATGTGGTACGCCTCCAAAACCTTCCGTGCCTTACTATCATCGCTCCTGCCCAGAATCTTCATCTCATCAAGTCGCGGTTCACTCTTTTTGCAGTGCTTGCAATTTTCCCCCGCCGTATGTTCTGCCGCTCGGTGACACGCTTGCAGTCTGCGCAGTGTTTGGGTACATGTGCACCTCCTACTTCTTTGAGCAAGCGCGGTCATTGATACACCTGCCAGTTTGGCCCACATAGGCCTTCCTGCAGGTCAGTGGTGTTTCATAGACCACACCGATGCAGCACTTCACAAAGCGTTTTCATTGTTTTTTAGCAAGCTTTTGTGGAGCCGAAAAGACGACATGAACGCCATGTCTATTAGCAACCTTTTTTCAATCAATCAATCAATCAATGAGCATTTATTTCACCAACAAAGTGTACAGGTGGTGAAAAAGGGCGGTGGAGAAAAAGCTGCAAGTTTCGCAGCTTGACAAAAGCCCCGTCCGCCCCTGTGGGTCACCCTGTGCACATACGGAACAACTTCAGGCTTCGCAGCTTGCTTCCTTCGCACTGCTGGCCGCTTCAACATGGCGCCCTTGACTTTATGTAGGATGGCTTCACCAATGCGTGTGATTACCGAGCTTGGGAACCCGGCCCACACCAATCGATCCACTCGCGTATCAAAGCTCCCTTGCATACCATGCTGACACTGACTTCACGAGTGCAGATTCAAGGCAAAGACTAGCAATAGGGCGTTTAACTCTTTTTCAATGAGCCGATGCATTCGGTACCAGCTCTGTCCTAGCTCGAGGGGCATACTGTCAACATACACGTTCTCCAAAAGTAAGCTACAGGCTAAAATCTGTAAACACCCTTGCAAGGGCATCCCATGCGTGAAAACTAACGCCCTCCCGTCCTATTTAAAGATCTCTAAAAAATTGCTTACAGCATCGATGTAGGTAATGTCTTGGAGATTTAAAAAAAAAACTATAAAGAAATCATCAACATATGTGAAAACTTTTAGTACCCCCAGCCCTGTTAAACTTCGTTCTAGGGCGCGGTGAATATAGGCTAAAAATATTCTGGATAGCACCGGGCCTACGCAAAATTCGTTGCAGATCCCATTTTTTGTAGATAAAAACAGTTGTTTGAAGATACAAACGTCACGCTAAGGTAAAATTCCAGCGTTCTCAAAAATTAGCTACCGACACGCCTGCGGCGTTCTGGAAGTCTGCTGCATAAATACTTCCTATAGAATCACTTACAGAGGTAAAAAGCGCATCGTAAGGCACCGAGTAATTCGTCTTCCACATCTATCGAACACACATAGCCAATGGAAGAATTCTCCTGAAGAAACCTAACAACATCAAATGAGCTTTTATAGCAAACGCATCATGATTATGAAGAGAATGAAGGAGCGTCTGCAGGTATTTGCTCATAATATGCTGAAATCCACCATTCTCACTCACTACTGTTCTAACCAGCACCAACGGTTTGTGAGTTTTGGCAGTAAAAGATACAGTGAGAGCATTGCTCTTGCTGGTAACAATGCAATTAGCCAACCTGTTCAACTCCAAGTCCCTGCACATCATGGCCGCCTTGCCTTTCACTCTCGTCTGACTGGCCTTTAAAATGTTACAGTTCTTGGCAATCGCATCATCTGCTCTTCTTCGGAACTTCTCCTCCGAAGGCACCACAAAGCCGCCATCCTTGCCAGCTTGTAGACGCCGGAGACTGTTCTGTCTGCAATATGACACGACTTTTGCTTTGGGATCCTTGCCAGGCTTGGTGACGCCTACAAGGGCTACAAGGACTACGAGAACAACAAGTAACACCGTCACTTAGGCCTATGTGGGCCAAACTGGCTGGTGTATCAATGACAGTGAAGCAGAGCACGCGCGCTCGCTCAAAGAAGTAGGAGTTGCACATCTACCTAAACAGTGCTCAGGGTGCAAGATGTGTCACCGAGCGGCGGAAAATACGGCGGGGAAAAATTGAGAGCACTGCAAAAAGTGTGAACCACAACTTGATGAGATAAACATTGTGGGCAGGAGAGATGGTAGTAAGGCACGAGAGGTTTGGAAGCCTACCACATAAGAAAAATAGGAAAAGGTTGTATCAGCGATACATCTGTGAACCTTTTTAAAGCCTTGATTTTATATCTTGAACGGTATTGTTGATCGCGCATGAGATTTCTTTCTGCGCGCGCCTAGGTTTTCCGTATATGTGAATACTTTTCTGAAAATAAAGTCAAATGAAGTAAGCGCTTGTCCTAAGTCGTTCTTCGGCTGTGTGTGCGTGCTTTTCGGCGCTACTTTTTTCCTTTATCTAGCACAACGAACCATGTAGTCGATATAGAACTTCTAAAAATCTAGTCGTACCTCTTCATGCCCTGTCCTGTTTTTTTGGCCTATTTATATTATACCAGGAACCAAAACCAACTATCCGAACAGCCAATTCTGTTAATGAATTTGAAAGCAGAGATTACTTTAATCGGTCAATGATTTAATTTTTGAAGCGGTGCTTCATGGGCAAAAATGATTGCAAGAAATGAGTTTGTTTTATTCGTTCTGGCATGGTCACAAAACATACAGCATGATTGTCGTTTTCGAGATTTAGTTATAAATGTTGTTGCTACACTCATTCCCTTGCTGGGCTCCTTTTAATGATCAAGCACCTGACTCTTTGTTTTAGCCGTATGGTACCTTAATTATTACAGCTTTAACAAGTGCCAAGTGCCATCGCCCAGCTTATAAAATGCAACATTTTTATATGTTTTCAACCGCATCTAGACTGTTACAGCCCCACTAAATCAAACTGAAACTCAAATTCTCGATGACACCAAGACGAACTGCATAAAGAAGGAATAATTCATTAGGACTAAAGTCAAAAACATTCGTGTCCGTGCTTGTAACTTGAAAGCATAGTAAAACAGATGAAGAAACAAAAGAGGCCTAGCAGATATTTTAGGCCTGCTATTAGGTTATAAAGTAAGAAATGCGATCGTACCGTCTCCAACATGGCGAATAGACTTCGCTCACTAGAAGAACAATACGACCGAAGGCGGGTTCTATTTTCAAAGCTTGGCCATTCCTTAGTAATGAGCCCTGCAAGACGTTATTTTCACCGTATAGATGGCTCTGCTGAAAAAGCAGCAGCAAAGCTTCACTTTACAGGGCGATTAATTTCAGCAGAAAAGTAGAGTTTTCAATTTTAACTAAGTAGGGATTTCTTAAATTTTGGAAGATGCGACAAATGTTTCTACCTGTCTTCCTGTAGCATGCTTGCCGTCGCGAAAGTGTCGTCATGCCTCGAATTGTAGCCAAAGAACTTCTGTTTCCTAGTGTTTTTGCCCAATTACCGGGAATTGATGACAAACGCTTCTAGTTCCATTGGCTGCCACCATGTGGCGCATGGCCTTGGACGTTAAAAATAGCAATCGGACGTCATTCATGACGTGCGAAAGTAAGTGAACGATCTACTGGCCGCAGGTTAGAACGTTATAGGCAGCTAGGCTTAGCGGTGCTGTCTGCGCTCTGTCCCAAATACCCGGTAGTGCTTCAGACACATCATCATCCCGGATCACTCGCCGTCTTATCACCTAGAAACGCCTACGTTTCTTTGCTTATGATCAGCCCAGGGCTCCTGCTTTCCTCGTAACACTCCGTTTCCTCGTATCTGCTTGCTTCCCTGGAATGTGATACGGGTCTCCAAGGCGCCAATCAAGGCACAACATGTCTCGCTTCGTTCCCCGCTTTCGCTGTAATGCCCCTCATTACTGCCTTCTCGGCTTTCCGTGTTGCGTCGCAGTGGCGTTCGCAGAAAGCGGACTCCTAAGCTCGGCGTTTCTTCGTAAGTCGCCTGTACGTCTGCTGAAGGTCGTTTTACATATATATTGCAGCTTTGCTGTCTACGTATGTAACGAAGCACCGCTAAGCCTCTCAACGCCATTAAAAGTATCCCAGTGACTTCCGGAGAGCAATTTTGGAGGCGTTTTTTTTTTGCAGACGCTCGACACGATTGCGAGGCGAACGAGCCGGTGTCAAAAGGGAACCAAACAGTGGGAAAGACGTACAGTGGGGAGCAGATATAAAAAATTGAATAATAAGCGGCGCGCCCAATAACAGTCAAAACAAGAGAGTGCTCGAACCAGCTCATGGTGACTGTATATAGCTATAATTTGAATTATGAGAGCTGTGGTTGTGAGGAGACCATCGCTCATCTTCTCTGTGAGTGCCCTGCATTTGCGAATGCAAGACATACACTGTGTTGTGCCCTGGACCGCCTCGATCCTTGCCCATTAACAGAGCGAAAGATCCTCGGTCCGTGGCCACAGAGGTCGACGGCCCTCAAGGCATACAAGGCACTCTTTACCTACTTGAGAGCGACTGGATTGAGTGACAAATTGTGACAGCGTTGTGCGTGTGTGTGTGTTATGCCTTTTTCCCTTCTCTCTTCCTCCTTTTAGTCCCCTAACCCCTCTTCCCCAGTGCAGGGTAGCTTACCGGAACCCCTTTCTGGTTAACATCCCTGCCTCTCCCTCCACCTCTTTATCTATCTATAATTTGAATTATTTGCATCCAGTATGAAGGGCATACATGGACTGTCATAACTTGCTTTTTGCTTGCTATTGGGCGGGGCTATGAACTAGTTTGCAACTTGCTTGCCATTATGAATCGTAACAATCAGTTAGTCAACGCTGGTGCGCGGCTGTCCACTCTGCCTCTTCAGCTGTTTCTTTGCAATAGGGGAATCTTTTTGCTTGAAGCTGTTAGGAAGCAATACTGTGGCGGACATTACCTCATTGGTTCATGAAATCTTATCCACTTTCACCTTTTTTTTAGAGGACTGCACGTAGGGAACTGCCACAAACTTTAGCCTAGGAAAACATGAAGCCTTGTATCTAAGTTTTTTTTTTTTTGCTAAGCATTCTCGCATGGTTTAAGGCACGTCGTAAAATTGTGCGAGCAAGTTACCTGAAAAATGTCATTTGTTTAAGGTGTGAGTTGCAGCTCAAAGAGAGAAGGATTTCTCCTCCAGAGGCTGATGGTGATCTCGGTGCTGATGATAGTTTTAGGGGTGATGATGATGATACAGACGGTATTTAATGTCTGCGCCCTCAAATTGAATGAGGCAGTCCAGGATCGCGCTTTTATGTAATGAACCTTTGTTCTATTGGCAGCTGTTTACAAGTCACCTGCAGGGAAACGGTAATGAGCTTCCCTAATGCCACGTTAGAGGCTTTTGCGCTTTCTGAAAGGCACATGCTGCAATTGATTGATGCTTCCACAGGAGAATTAAGCCTTGCTTTCTGCATTTTACCAGAAGTTAGTACGTTGCTCTACTGGCACTGTGAACTATCTCGTTAAACAATCGTTAACGTCGCCAGGCGACTGCATGCAGCCTGTCGGATCTATATAGATATGCGGATTTTTCTGTTGATGCGTGTACTCGTCCGTACATCGATAAACAGAAGAGTCTGTATGCGGCTCGCATACCACGGTTTTGTCCGTGTCGCCTTTCGGCCATCCGGTCAATACACCAATACGCAGCCGTCTATTGCGGACACAATACAGCTTTCTTTCCATCTTTTCATCATGCGCCTTTTTTATATTTATCTGCTCCTCCGCCATTTAGGGTTGACTGCTACGGCGTTCACAAGAAAAGGGTTTCCCGGAGGCAAGGCGTCAGCTTTCTGGGTGCTGCGGTTCCGTTAACGTCGGTATGGTATGCCCTCGTTTATTGACCGTCTGCATGTTATTGAAGTAGCAGCCTTACTAGTTTTAGCGTTGCTTGCTATGCGAGACAACAGAAGCAGTTCGTTGATTCCAGGTCAAAGGGAAATACGGATGGCAGGAGAATTTCATTGACAGGGTTCCTCTGTCCTGCATCGTATTTAACCAGCGTACTAACAAAAGACGCACAGCATAAATAAAATAAAGTGTGAAGTTGTCCCGGTGTTTGATATTACGCAAGTAGAGTCAAGATTCGTAGCCATGTGAGAAAATTTCTCGACCACTTTTAAGACTGAACTGCACCAGGCACAATGTCTAAGAAGCGCTTCGTTTGTGGTTTGCAGCAAATTAACTATTTTCTG
The DNA here is from genome assembly GCF_052857255.1 of Amblyomma americanum. NCBI lineage: Eukaryota > Metazoa > Arthropoda > Arachnida > Ixodida > Ixodidae > Amblyomma > Amblyomma americanum. Next base: position 39,533,986 of record NC_135507.1, read on the forward strand.
TTCCTTTTCTAACTACATATGTAGTTCCTATTAATTGTATATAAGGGTGGCGCTTTCACCCGGGAGATGCCTTATCCCCGCTTCCTTCGCAATGTGGGATTCATCCAGTATGAACAAGAAAGCAGCATTCAGTGCGAAATCTTCACTTGTAATTGCATCAAGCAACTGCATTCTACAGCATCCCTAGAGCCGCTTCTTTGATTTCAGATAGCTGCTCAGTTCACAAGGGACGAAAACAAGAGATAAACAGCGACTGGAAGGAGAGCTATCGTCTCCAGGCGGGGTTCTGGTTCTGCAGGTACTTCGAGGTGTGGTAAACAAAGACAGGCGAGCCCGAATGACTTCTTGATGAGTCCCTTTGTTATCTTATGTTTTCTATGAGAAAAGGTGAGGCGCATGCTCAAAGAGGTAATGACACAAGCAACGGCAAAAATACGGCCCAATAAACCATAGCTACTACTGGCCGTAAGAATTGTGCTGAAATGTACCTCTCCCTCTCATGGTCGTGCTCCTATTCCATACCTTTGTTTTTTATCGAAGTTTTTACAGCGCTTCATCGGACCTTATACTGTAGTCCTGCAAGTGTTTCCCGCCAACAACGCCGTTGTTTTCTCGCACCCCGTAATCGACCGCCGTCGGCGCTGCCAAGAGGTGGCTCACGTATGGCGTATGAAGCTCTACACCCGCCGCCCGGGTTCTATTTAATCCGCGGCCAGGGTGGCCGCTTTCCTGCCGGGGAATATTTGTGTGAGCGCTGTGCGCGAACTTTCACCTCTTTCATCTGTATATCCGCATCATCATCATCGTCGCTTGCCGGGACTCCAGGGATTGCGCGCATAGTGCCCGGCTGTTCCCGAGTAAAGACGGCTGTGCAAGCAGTGGCTCACAATATTTAGCCTTTACCTTCGTTGCAGCCAGGAATAATAAGTTGTCTGGAGGTGAACAGGTTCGCTTTTAAAATCAAATTTTATTCTGCTCCATCAGGGGCGGTGACCTTATATAATTTTTTTGGGCCCTCAATACATCCCTTGTATAGGAATGGATCAACATTATACCAAACACACTTGTATTTTTTCCACGTTTCCATGACATCTTATAGTTTTCATACCGCCACAAATATACAACGGCTCGACAGGCTCACACAATTGCTCATGTACTTCCGGCTTTGTCTACAGCGGTTTCTAACGGACACAAACAGAGCGCACTCGTTTCACAGTGAAGGCCTATGAAATCATCATTTATCATCATTTATTATACCCTTAAAGGCCTCTGTTGAGGCATTACATAAGGGGGGGGGATAAAGCAAATGCAACTAAGAATAATACGTTAATACAACAAAACATAATGCAAAACATAACGAAGATTACTAGAAGGTTATGCAACATATTTTCACTTGAGTGCCTTTTGCGAAGCGGCAAAAAATGTATGTAAATGCTGGTTCTGAAGTTCAACACCTACATGTTTAAGAAATAAATGTAACGCTTCATATTGGTGCTCGACTGCATGAGAAAGATGTGTTTCCTTTAATGTGGGCTACGGTAGCCTCGCGGCAAAACACATTTCTTTGACATCGCATTATGTTGCGGCAAAGTCGACGCAACCACTCACTAACCTGCTCATCTGCAACTGCAACCTCTGTGAGGTGTCGCAGACACTTTGAGCGCGAGTCGGACAAAGCTGGAATGAATCGCACCTGCGCTGCTGCGCAAGGCTGCTCTGTATATGGTGCTCATACCTTTGTGCATGGAAGTCAGAACAAAGAAAAATTTAAATAGTTGGGTCCTCGTGTTGTGTCGCAGCCCTCGTGCGCGAATATTTAATCAGGGCGGCGCTAAAAGTATGTCTATTATTTATCGCAATCTAGCGTTCAGATCAGTGGTATTATGTACATATGTGTACATTCATGAACATTAATGAGCTCTTCAAAGGAAGAGCGAAAGAGCGCTTGTGGTTCTCTCATAAAGGTTGCTTTGATAAGCTAGCACGCGTTTAAAAGTGCCCCAATCGCGTAAGAGAAGAGCATGCAGATTCGGTTTCGTAAAAAAAGCATACGATGTTGACTATTTATGTGGCTATCTTGGAGCCGAGCTGCCGCGGTGGCTCACTGGTTATGGTGCTCGGCTGCTGCCCCGAAATCCACGAATCCAACCCCGGCCGTGGCGGTAGCATTTTGATGGGGGGGAAATGCTACCGGCCTGTGTACAGTGCGATGTCAGTGCATGTTAAGGAACTCCAGGTGGTCTAAATTATCCGGAGCCTTCCACTACGACGTCCATCATAGCCTAAGTCGCTATGGGACATTGAACACCCATAAACCAAAACCAGTCATCTTAGAGCTAACTGCAGATCATTTCATACAGCAGTGGTTAGTCTTGTTCACAACAAGGCGAAAAAACTGAAAGTTAAAAAAAGAGAAAAAAAACATCTGTTTTCTAACACAGCTGCTGCGGGGAAAATATGAACTTAAAGGGTTGCTCTAGTTGCTTAGTCGATAATGTCTGCCGTCGCATCGCCAGCTTGATCCACCCGCTAACGACCTTCCTAGCTTTTTGTCACCTTGAGGTGTCAATTATTTCCCAATCACTCTCCGTAGCCAGAACCGCGGACGTGACTAAAAGGGCGGAAGGGACGGTCAGGCTCTGCTGGAAGCCTTGTAAGCAGAACTCTTCCAAGTCTCTGCTGCCGAGACGAGCCCTGCATAAGCTGCTCGCTCGGTTTACTGTTCCAGAATTAAACTATCTAGACCGCTGGTTTTCTTTGTCTTCCTCTTAACTGATTCACTTGCTTGCTCTAGACAAAATAGTCGCCCATTCACCTGATTGGCGAAGAATGAGTTAAAAATAGCTCTTTCTCATTTTTTGATCAGGGCCACAAATTCTAGATTTAACTGACCTTCACTGGACAGTTTGCGTAACTTATTGCTTTTTCATTAATTAAGGAAGCACTTAAAAAACTAAGCCAGGAATGGGCACAGGTTCTATCTTAAAGAAACCTGCCCGGTAGCACGCATACAGTACGTTCTAACTTGCTGCCAGCTAAGTGAAAAAAAAATTGTTTAGTGCATTGTTTAGTGACGGCTAGTGCCGGTGGCGACAGCTGCTAGGAAGCTATCAAAGAAAAACATCAAAATTTTACAAGTGTACGTGAAATGCCTGACGTCTGAAGCACAGAGATTCCTGTGTAACATTAGGTTGTGTTGCGTCATTCTCGAAATATTTCAAACTGAAAGGCGCCTTAATTTTTCTTCATCTTGAAATGAAAAAGACAGTTTTCTATCGTAACCAGACGCCTCAATGTAATGTATTTGTGCTTGAATTCTATTTTCATCGCTTTTAACCCATGTCACACGCTTTATGCTGATGAATAAAACTCCCGAAATTTGCTTGTATAGACCGTTTTGACAAACACCTCCTGCTTTGCAGACAATCTTTAAATCACTCCCGTTATATACGTTTTGTTTTTGTTCTGGCAACAATGCAGTTTTTGCTCCTACAGCTTCAGGTATGAAGATGTGTACAATGAGCGGCAAATTCTGCACACAACTCCATGTGAGGAAGTTGCTGCGCTAAATGTTTACGGTTCAGGTGCCCCTTTTTCTCTGCCGCTTTGCTTTGGAAACGCGGTAGTAAAAGTTATATTTTTACATTAAAAATACGGCACACTCACGGTTCTCTGTCGAGCGCATGACCGCGTTGCATACATGTGGCGTCCATTTCAGACACAATAAAACTGCTCAAATCAAATTTACACCAATGAGAAAACTTTGTGAGCACTACCGACTGCCGTAGTAGCCAGAGTTTATTCTGTGGGGCTCTTGGCCACCATATGGCTTCGCGCATGAGGCTGCGAGGCTGATCAGACGTCACTCTGCATCATTCGGGTACTACCAAGTGCATGCCAGTACAACACCACCGCGCATGTCCGGCAAGTTCTTCGCTAGCAGTGCGGAGAGCATGCGCGTGATCTACCCAAGCACCCCAGGTCATTGGCCCAATAACAGTAACGTATTGGCAAATGCCAGTCCTGTGTAGGACCAGAGTGAAACCATTCATTTCCAATATTGGGCTAATTACCTGTGCCGCTTCGGTAGCAAGCAGCCAGGTAATGGCCGACCGAGCGGTGAACTGCGGCAGGCCATCGCGGGAGCGGTTACCGCCACTTCGTAGTTCCGGTGGAGCTTATCATGTTTCCGGGGAAACTTTCATGGTTCCTGTTCTCTGGAAGCGGTCTTCTTTATGGTTCCGGCAAAGCAGTATACTGGACGCGTAACAGCAGCACGCGGCGTGAGTGGCCGCGACACAAGCCGTGCCGTTATCGTGGCGGAGTTTTTTGGAACGGATAGCTTCCTGTTCTTTCATCTGTCCGTGCTGGAACTGTGTTCGTTTTCCTGGGCAGAGCAGCCGAGTAGCCTTTGATTTTTTGTACTGCGCGTGTGTCTGTAGCTCCCTCGTGAGCAGTGTTTCGTGTACCGCAGCTAGCGTAGCGTTGTTGTTTTGAGGACCTCGGGAGCTACTGTTCCGTGCAACAAGTTTGAGCGCCGTACCTTGCTCGGACGGCGGTGAAAACGCATCTCTTGTACATTTTAGTGCCGCTTTGTTAGCCCGCAATAAGCGGTGCTGTATGGTACTTGTCATAATATCATGGCTCGGGCACATCCCTGAAGAGGTTGGGTCCCTGAATCTCAAGCGTAAACCCCGGATGCGAACCGGCTCAATGTGGTTCACAGAAGTGCATAGTAAACGTAGACTCTTGCTGCAATTGTATAGTATCATCAGAGGAGGAGGGCAGAAATATCGTTTTGCATCAAATGGCAGAGTTGCCCTATAAGGTATTATAACGCAATGTACTGCAACTGGAAAACCTTCTCACCCCTGAGCCACTAACATTCGACGACCCCTATTCTTAACCGATGAGTCGCTCTCTGCCCCTCCCCAGAAAAATGGATACATTAAGGCACGAATTCAATACGGTGCCACTATTCCTTCCTCCAAACGCCTAGAGGGAGGCAAAGAACCTTCCTTTCACCTGTGCAGCTGCAAATAAGTCCATTGTATGACAAAATGTTCTTGTAATTCAATTTGACTCTTTCTGACCTGTTTGCAGCAAAATACAGGGCAAGCGTTTCCTGGAGAAAACAGGGCAACGCTTTTTCTTTGCAATTTGTTTTGAGCACAGCACTATGCTTCCTTAGTGAGAACAGTGAGGAGTAGTATTTAACTCGTTTTAATTCCAAAGCAATCTCCACAGCAGCGTCGCAATCAACTTGTTTACATATCAGGAAGCAATTAAAGAAGCAGCCTTTTTTTGACTCCCCTGGAATAGATGAAAGCGGACTCAAGCTGAGCGATTTTAATTATGAGATAATGAATTTTCAGTGGGGCGTGAAGTCTTTCTGTGACTTTTAAGTCAATATTTGGCCATGCGGAAACTCTACAATGGTGAGAGGTCTACATAATCTAAGCCTGGTAGGCTTTATGTAGTCAACAAACGGAAATTGCAGTTTTAAAAGGAATCACAATCAGGAACCTTCTTAAAAAATAAAAAATAGAAACGAGAAAAGAGGGCGAGGCTGCAGAGGAAACACTTGGACCAGTATATTTTTTTTCTTTTTGTCGATTTTCATTTTGTTTTTGCACACCGTACCTCGAAGAAATATTATTTTACAATATTAATATTTCTAAAATATAATAAAGACGGATGCAACAGGGAGGCGTTCTCTTTTATTTTATATTGTTGGAATAAACTAGTTACCTCTGAAAAAATAGGGCCATTATCCATGTGAATAACTGAGAGTAATATTTATGAAGTTTTGCTAGTGTAAGTGGTAGCCACTGCTACTTCTACCGAGCAAATTCTTTTCTTGGTGAATAATGCGACTACTAAATGCTTTAGAATCGTAATCTTACAAAGAGTATGTTTATTGGATAATTATGTCAATCTGTTGGTGCGCACCTAGCATGCTTCTTGTTTTTTGTATCGTCCTGCCCCATAAAATAACTTTTTTATTCGTGTTTGCTGAAGGTATTAGTCGGGGGTCGTGAAATGGATGAAAGAAAGAAAATGTTGAACCTTGTCTAAGTGTAAGTGTCAGACTACACATAAGTCGTCAAAGTGACTATGAATGACCCGATGAGGTGGTGCGGAATGTTGGTAGGAATGAAAATAGCGCCACTAACTAACTAATCAAGTTACGACGGTCTTTAGAGGAGTCTAGAGTTAGTATACGGCTCTCCACGCGATATCATTAGGATATGCCTTATATGCTTTTTGAAGCAATCTCATGAGGTAGTAAAATTTAGATTATGTTTTAGCTAATTAAGCTAGAAAACTGTGTATTACGTATTTCTTTGAGTTAATTGGGTCAGATAATTGTTTCACTGTGGGTCACATTTTATGACGTATTGGACACAAGATTCTGCATCCTTGTCGCATATGTTTTGTGTTTGCAATGTAAAAGTTTCAGCACTTTTAATATAAAATGAGTTCAGGCGTTAATAAAAAGCTATAATTTTAGAGCAAATATTAAGGCAAATAAAATAAGCGTCAACTTAATAATTCTCAAGGTAGAGTAATATTCTCCTCATGAGCATTGCAAACTTCTTACAACTGAATTTTGCAGTGACTCCTATTGCCTTCATAACATAAACTGATATTTTCTGAAGTTTCTGCTGTTTCCCTCGTCTTTCCATCTCTGCTTTGCCTGTAAGCCTAAATATGTCATCTAAGAGCCGTTGGTAGCGGGAAGAAATAAAGAAAAATCAAGTGAGGGGCTTTATTCATGACATGACGTAAAGGGAGCCATTGATTTGATTCATATGATGTTTCTCTGAATTCTTTCAGAAAATATTCATATGGAAATTTTCTTGACTTTTTATCAGTTAAAGGCAACCAATACCTTAAAGTCCTATTTTTTTTCCTCGAACCAAATTAACTGCTTTTCCTGAAGTTTAACATTTAATTACTTTTTGCCGTGGGAAATTCGGCGTATCTGTTCATCTCTTCTGGCTTGACTTTCTTTGGTAGTTATCAGGGCTAAAAAGTGTTTTCTCAAGTAAGTTTTCTGTCATTCCTTATTTATGATAGAACTTCTTGGCCACAGAAAATGGGAAGTCAGTGTAGAAAGCCGAGAATTACGAATAGAATAAACGAATCAATCAGCAATCCTTCACAGAGCTGGAAGATAATGCATTGAAGACATTAGAGATTTTCAAAGCCTTAATCAAACAACAGAGCTGGAAGATAATGCATTGAAGACATTAGAGACTTTCAATGCCTTAACCAAACATCAAAATGACTATGTGAACTCTCATAAATCGAGACGTCAGGCTGATTAGAGCTCCAATACCTAAACAGTAATGAGGACACTGTCTTGAGTATACAGTTCAGCTCTATTACACAAATTTTTGGAAAGTACTAAAACCAATAAATGCATTCATAGACATTTTAATACATTTTATTTATTTTTTCATCACATACGGTGGGCCAAATGCAGTCCAGGCAGGAGAGTCACAGTACAAAACAATGAAGTACAAAACTTTGACCTAGCCGCCGTGGTGGCTCAGTGGTTATGGCGCTCGGCTGCTGACCCGAAAGACGCGGGTTCGATCCCGGCCGCGGCGCTCGAATTTAGATGGAGGCGAAATTCTACAGGCCCATGCACTGTGTGATGCCCGTGCGCGTTAAAAAATCCCAGGTGGTAGAAATTTCCGGAGCCATTCACAACGGCGTCCCTGATATCCTGAGTCGCTTTGGGACGTTAAACCCCTTAAAAAAAAAACTTAGACCTTGAAAATAAAAAACCACACATGACGGCGAAACATGTACTAAAAAAGGACAGTCAACCTTTATACAACACTTAATAAGCACAGGATCAAAGAAGCAACACGCAGTGTCAACAACATAGTGCGTCACAGGCAGCGCCAACCGTCGGTTGAAATTACTCAGGGGAGGCAAGCAAAGGAGAGTCATGAGGCAGTGCGTTCCAATAAGTAATAGTATTAGGAAAAAATGAATACTATTAGGTATTCGTGGGGGAAAATGGGTTCATTAATTTAGTGTTATGCTTGTGACGACATTTCTTAGATGACTGTTTAATTATATAACCTTGATGGTATATGCCTAGTTTTGAAAAACACAAACGAATAGGATATTTCATTTGAGTCGTTTTTCTTCGTTCTCTTAAGCATTCAAGCTTTGCTTCATGCAACATAGCAGATGGAGAGTCCCGGCGTATTTAGCGTTTGTATATCAGACGCGCGGCTAGCCTCTGAATTTTCTCAATATTTTATATATCTAGAGTTGTGTGAGGGTCCCACACAATACTAGCGCACTCCGACGAAGGTCTTCCTAGCGGCTTGTACGCCTTGCTTCTCAGTTCAGTTGACGATCTTCCTAATTTGTGTTTAAGAGGCCTAATTTTTTGCGTGCTGAAGAGCATATGTTATTGATGTGTGCTGCCCATTTAAGCCTGTTTGTAATTGTGACGCCTAAATATTCATATTCAACTACTTGTTTAATCATATCGCCAGCCATGCTATACGAAAATTTCAGTTTTCGTCTTTATTAGTAACACACATATGCACACTATTTTCAATGTTAATCATCATATTCCATTTATCACACCATTCTGCTAGTAATTTTAGATTTGCGTTCAGTGCGTGTTGATCCGTAACAGAATTTATGGTTTAGAATGACACAGTCGTCTGCAAACAGTTTAACGATACAGTTGACCTGGCTGAGTCATGCAAATCATTGATGTAAATAATAAACAAGACTGGTCTTATTACAGATCCTTGGAGCACTGCCGAGTAGATATCGAAATTTTCAGAACAAGAGCCGTCTATGTTTACATATTGTTTTCTGTTTGTCAAGTACGATATAACACAATTGACTATTTTTTAATGGAAGGTATGCCAATCGTTTTCATCTTCAAGATTAATTTATTATGAGGCACCCTATCAAAAGCTTTGGAGAAGTCCAAAAATATTATCTCTACCTGGCCATTCAGATCTAGAACTTTAGCGATTTTGTGGATGGTTGCTATTAATTGCTGTTGGTGGAAAAGCCGTTCCTGAACCCATGTTGCGGTTTATTTATGATCTTGTTTGTATCTAAGAAGGTATTGAGATATTTTAATAGAATATGCTCGAGCAGCTTACAAGAAATATATGTAAGTGAAATAGGTCAGTAATTACTAATTTCCACCGGCTACCTTTCTTAAAAACCGGAACAAAACAAGCCAGGAACCAATCAGTTGGTACTTTACCAAATTTGAAAGACTTATCAAATATCATCGGAAGAAATTTACCTATCAGCTGTGCGTATCTAAGAAAAGTGACTCGAATTTTATCAGGACCTGTCGATTTTTTTTTCGTTTAGTCATAACAGCAGTTCGACTACACCCTCCAAAGATATGGACAGGGTGTCTGATTAAACCGTTGCTGGTGTGATATCACAACTATTTTCCGGCTTTGAAAACACGCTTTGAAAGTGAGAGTTAAACATTTCTGCTGTTTGCCTGCAGTCTGTAACGACATTGTTGCCTGCCACTATATGCTCGATTCATCGAAGACTTTTGTTCCGTAGGAACTGCCAGAATTTTTGTGCGCTTTCTGATGCGAAACGGCCGGGAGTGCCGGCGTAGTAACGTTCCTGAGACTCTCGCAGCTTAATTGTGAGTATAGTTTTCAGCCCTGTAGCCACCTCGTCGTCAACTAGCTTGAATTTAATACGGGACTTCAACCTACGTTTTATCTCTAGCAGATCTCTGCTTATCCAAGGGCTCCCTCGACCAACCTTTTTCCGCTTTTCTGAGATCAAGTTTTCTATTCAGTGGTGACACCAAGATTTGAAATTAGTCCATAATATGTATACATCATCATCATTGAACGAGAAAAGGCAATCCTCTAAATAACGTGTAATTTGAACATCATCTGCAGGAGAATAGTTTTTTAACAACAACAGTCTTCGGTTTACAAGAACTAGCCCTTAATGGAATAACACAAGTGAAGTATATAAGCTTATGATCGGAAATGCCATCGTGAACCTCCGTTACACGTTCCTGAATGCAGTTAGAACAAATCAAAAGGTCTAAGATTGAGGAAGCAGAATCTATTACACGTGTTGAAACAAATGCTGTTTGATTAAGGTTAAATGCAAGACACATGCCAAACAACACTTGGGAACTATGAACGTCAAAAGGACCACACTTCAAATCTAGACAGTTAATACTGGGAAGGTTAAAATCTCCAACAACTATTACATTTTGATCGCGGTAGTTCTCAAAGTGATCGTAGAGTTTTGACAACATTTCTGGCGTAGAACGAGGTGACCTATAAACTCCAGCGATAAATGCACTGCTGCCACAAAATGTAACTTTGCAAATAACGCTTTCAAGGTCTTTATCAACAGCTGGCAGCGGAAGGGATAAAAGTCCACACTTTACAAGAATTGCCATACCGCCTACTTTAGTTTCACGATCTTTCCGATAAAAAACATATGAAGGTGAAAATATTCAACTATCTGTGATATGTGCTTGAAGCCACTTTTCTGTGATGATGGCTATGTGAGGATTATATGATAGGAAAATGCATTCAAGCTGTTCTTGTTTATTGCACACACTTTGCGCATTCAAACAAACGATACTGAGAAGTTTCAGCGCAGGCTCTTGCTTAGTGCACGGGCTTCATTTATCTGTTTTTTTCGAACGAAGTTAGTCTTTGCAGTTCTTGGCATTGTCCCACACATAGACATCGTCGTTCAGAGACATCTTGTCATGAACCAGTTTCATTTTCTCATTTAGACGACTGTCAGCTAGTCCGGACTGCCATAGTTTCTTTCTTATCTGCAGAGTTCCTTGTGAATCGTCATCGGAAATTGATATGTCTGCACCCTTGAGTTTCGAACAGGTCTTAAAAAGGGAAATCTTTGCATTGTGATTGTACAGGCGTACGATCACGGGTCTTATCTTGTTCTTTCCTGGCCTACCGGTCCTATGAATACGTTCCACTGAACTGACATTAACGGCGAGCTTTTCTTTGAATACCTGGTGAACTACTTTATTTTCAAGATCCTGTCTATTTTCGTCGCGGTTTTCCTTGATACCGACAACTAAGAGGTTATTTCAGCGAGCTTGGTATTCGAAGTCGACCAGCCTTTTGTTTTGAGCCAGCAAAGTTTCTTCCAGATGCTGTACCGCTTCTACCTTTTGTATTTTCAGTTCCCTCGCTTTGGTCAACTCCAAAACCTTGTCGAATTTTCTAAGCGTCTGACTCATTTCTTAAAGAGTAGCATCTCGTGCGTAGCCGGCATCTTTGATCTCTTGAAGTTCAGCTAGAATATCATTTAGTCTCTCGGTAACGGTGAGACCAGGCAGGGTCAGGGTTGCATTCAACATCACCACAAAGCAGGAGTAAGAGAACAGATCAGCAGTCATTAGCAAACTGAAAACACCTCCGAGGGCACGGCAGCATAACGATAGTACGGGAATTAGTACGGACAGTAGGAAATAGGTTGTGAAATCTAACCTGCTCAGCGATCCAAACATGGGGAAACGTGTTGTTTTGATGAGCATTGCCGTGCCCTCTGTGGTTATGGGAAGAATCCGGGACTTTTGTAGCGTTTTCCGTCGACGTCACACAGCCGTGAAGCCAATGCGATGTTCTATTTTCTGTGATAATAACAGGAACAGTATCTTGTGACCAAGGAAGTTGTTTCCACGTGTCTGAAGATCCAGGAATCCAAAGTGCATGCCCAAAAAACCAGGCGGATCAGGTCGGCTGTATCCTGACGGCGGTAGCAAGAAGAACAGGACCTGCACAGCGATCAAAACATGGTGAAACATGTTGCTTTTATGAGCGCTGCCGTGCCCTGTCATGTTCATGTGTCTAGGCAATTTGAAGCAAATCACGGTTAGAGTCCAACCCAAGGTAACCAAAATAATGTAGACTTTCTAACACTCAGCTGTATCACTCTACATCATGCGCAAAAGAACACCGGGCATTCACAGTCCGTATGTGGACGAGGCACTCTCTCAGTAGAGTTGAAATTGAATTTATAACAGCGCAGCGAGCTGCGAGAAAGAAAATTTTGGTTTGACGTTACCAGACAGGAAGAGACCTGAGGAGGTCAGAGAACAATTTTGAGTTAATGAAGGTGCCGCGTTGGCTCAGTGGTTATGGAGCTCGGCTGCTGACCCGAAAGACGCGGGTTCGATCCCGGTCGCTGCGGTCGAATTTCGATACAGGGGAAATTCTAGAGACCCATGTGCTGTGCGTTGTCAGAGCACGTTAAAGAACAACAGGCGGGCAAAATTTCCGGAGCCCTTCACTACGGCGTCTCTCATAGCCGGAGTCGCTTTGGGACGTTAAACTCCCATAAACCAAACCAACCCTATTTCGAGGTACTGATATCTTTGCTGAAATCAACAAGAAATGGACTCGTTCAGGATGACAGGAAGAAACCAACTGTAGCTCAAGGAAACATAATGAAATCAAACAAAAGGAAAACGTAGAGCAGATAATAGAAATTCAGGAGATCAGGTGAGGTTAGCAAGATTGCGAAAAAAAATTGCCACAGTTGGCGCAGGACAGCGTTAGTTATCAGTCAGAGGACGAGTTTTTTGCTGTTAAGTGGATATAGTTAGGTTGGCGACAACGACCGTGACGGCTCTGATAAGTAGACGCTTGGTCCACAATGGAATTGAAGACCTGGCATCATAATGTCACCTCACATACCCGGGAAGTGGGCGAGATGCGGGGTGAAATTTCTAAACCTAAAACTTTACAAGCACCGCAAAGAAACGATAGCTTTATATATTTGTTTTCATTACGCTTCGATGTTCTACAGTTTCCGTCAATTTCTAAATGCTGTTGTGTGGAATTGAATTGTTTCAATGCTCAAATTCGTAGATTTATGAAATAAAACCTTCTTCCTTGTCTTTTTTTCTTCTTTCCTCACGCCATGTCTACGGGACATACAGGGCTTTATGACTGGTTAGCCATCCTGGCCGAAATTCATCTTTTTTCTCACAGTCTCCCTTCTTTGTTACTCCCCATAAACGCGAAACCGACTGTACAGTTGATTACCAAGCTTCAGGTGTGACTAATTACCTTTTTTTCACTTCTTTTCATATATTTCAGCTCTGCAGTAACTATCATCGACATTCGCATTGTTGTGTTATTATCCCGCCTCTCAAAGCTGCAAAGGACAAACCCGCTAACAGCCAGCGTGCATATCATTAGGGCAGCAGCATCAAGCTCGCCGCTAGCATGAGTTGCCTGCGCATGATCCCAGCCGAAAGCTTAGAGCCTATCAAGAGAAAGGGCGTCCTCGGTTGCAAAGTAAATCCCTCTATTGTAACTGTCCGGCATGCGTAGCTGTTGCTACAAATGTGCACGCAGAGTACGCATTGGCAAACAAGAAAGAATATGGAAAATAAGCCACGGCGATAACAATACCGTCTTCTTCTTGCAACACGTGTGGTCGCTCCACTCGACAAGAGCCGATTTGTCGATGGTGCCACTCCTCTTGCAGCTTTCGTTTTCCTTTCTCAAGCCACGCGCAATCATTTTTTTGCTACCAGCCGTGGTTCGACCGACGCGCGCCTTGCGTCCGTGTTGTCACCCGTAGCGATAGACCCTCATTGTGTTTTTTCTATTTTTTTTCTAGTTTCAGCGAGGAGCGTTGAGAAGAAATAATTGGACAACACCGAGAAACGACGCTTCGCTAACGCGTGCAGTATATCGCAGGATTAGCACCGCCGAGCACAAAATCCCTTTCTTCCCGCCTCGCGTGCGGGTTTCGACATAATGCTAATTGCGCCGCTGTGGGTGGCTGTGTGGAAGAATCTCATCACCTGGTCCCCTAGGAAAGAGATAACCATGTACCAGGCGCAGATGAGCGGCAGCCGTTAATTTATTTTTTTCGGGCTCTTTGGTGGCGTTTTTTTATCACTTTTGCGATGGTAGAACGACTATTTCAATATTTGCGTACAATGGGATTAGCAGCTACTCATAGAAAGCTAGCATGTTTTACTTTTAGCAGCAGAAGCGAATTAACGGTGTTGTTTGTGCGGTGGCGGATGAAGTTATGACATGCAATCTACAGAAAGTATCATCTGCTCACCGAATGGCCGGAAACTTCAGAGTTGTATGCTTCTAACCATTGTTTTATATATTGCTCTGGGACTTATCTCCTGTGCGAATTAAAGTCCGGAAGGGCCACCTGAGGCCATGAGAAGCGCCGTATTGGAGGGCTTTGGATTGCTGGTGACTGCTAGATGGTCGCCGTCGTTCGCTGAAAGCCGAATCCAGGAACGTTTCTGTATTTTATTTCAGAATTCATATAATGGCTCGTGGTGGAGAGGCGACCATCAGGTTGTACTCTCCAGCAGAGCCCTCCAGCCAATAAGGCCTGTATTCTATATGCAACTCTGTGTTATGCATTACCAATACAATGTGTCAGTCTCTCACTTCTATTTTTGTTAGGGGCAAAGAGATTTAGCCGATAATACATGACGTACAAGACGCAAAATAGTTTCCATGCAAGCGATCGTGATACGACTGGCCTGCACGTCGCTACATCTTTTAACTATGCTGCATGCCTGCCTCAGTGTGCGACATTCTTTTGAAAGCAGATTTATGATTCGGTGCGTAAGAATGGTACAATGGTCTCAAATCAGACCAATTATAGTCTCAATACTGGTGAAGGGTAGTGGTTTCAGTAATGGTCTGATTTTACAGTCTATCCTTCTGGTACGTCAAGAATTTGTGCTTGGGAAAAATATACAACACATTTCCCTAAACTCATCGGTCACGGGTACCTCATTTGATCTCCCTTGCCACATTCATTCTCGAGCTATACCTCTGAAAGCAACTGCAGCTGTTCCACAGTGCAGTGAAGGCTATACCCGGGTTCGAACCCGGCCGCGACGGCTGAGTTTCGATGGAGGCGAAACGCAAGGGCACCCGTGTGTTTCGAGATGTCAGCGCACGTTAATGATCCCCATGTGGTCAAAATTATTCCGGAGACCTCCACTACGGCAACTCTTTCTCCTTTTCTTCTCTCGATCCCTCCTTTATCCCTTCCCTTACGGCGCAGTTCACGTGTCCGCCGAGATGTCAGACAGATACTGCGCCATTTCCTTTCCCTAACAACCAATGATTATTATTATTCATGCCCAAAAGTATCACATGAGGCCAAATTAGACACACTCTTGAGCAAGCACATTGCATGTATAACTCTTCCATGAGCTTGTTGGTACATGAGATTTAAAAAAGAAGATGCCGCGAAAGACGAAGACAAAGGACAAATGCCGGTCCTGTCGTTTTGTATGCCTCCTTTTTCTTTGTGCACCGGGCACTGTGCGGCCCAAAATTTTCGCATAATTTAGCCCTAATTCAGTGACATTGGGGGGTAAACCTTCTGTTATAATCTACATCTGTTATAATCATTAACTGCATAAAAACATCTCTGACGGCCAAATAAACAAAAAAAATTTGCAGCCTGGAGACTACGCGGCATAATAAGTGCACTTCAAATTCATGACTGCGCTGCACTTACATTAAACTCAATATGGAGCCGCTAGTGCCTCTTTTTACTTTCTTTTCCTCAACTTTTCAGCTCTGAAGCAATGGCCAACTTTCCTGGTCGATACAAGGATACCAGTAAAAGAAACATCTTGGTGTAGGCGTACTGGACTGCCCACTGGTCTATTTTGGAAGGCAGCCACCGAAGCAATTGTCTTAACCGCCTTCCTTCGAAGTTCCGCGCATATAATGAGGATGACACCAATGCCATCAACTCTTCCATCATGAAGACTCAATCTATTTGCCCGTGACAGCTCCTTGTCTACACGACCTGAACTTTCTTAGGGGTCCACCGCCTTGGTCTGTACATAGCAGCAACGAAAGGAGCGAATCAATTTTCTTCCCGAACATAGGAAGATTGGTTCTTGTCGCTGAGTCCTTCCTGTCATGTACTGGGTGTCTTCGTCCTTTTATAAGCGGCACACACTGCGTGGACAAAA
This sequence comes from Amblyomma americanum, assembly GCF_052857255.1. Taxonomy (NCBI): domain Eukaryota; kingdom Metazoa; phylum Arthropoda; class Arachnida; order Ixodida; family Ixodidae; genus Amblyomma; species Amblyomma americanum. Next base: position 39,550,013 of record NC_135507.1, read on the forward strand.
ATTCCCTGGTGCACATGCATTTATCGACCTCTGGCTTCGTCTTTTGCTGGGGATGGCTTTTTTACGGTACACACGTGCGCTTTTTTCCATAAAAAGCAAACCGCCACTTGGAGGCACGCCGTCTATAGTGCCGAACGTGGGAGGTTTAGCAGAGAATAAGAACCACTCCATGTCCAGACGACGAAATAAACTCATTAAAGCCATTTCAAATTCTTCTTTCACGTCCTTTCCCTTAACGGCACGTGTGGAGTATCTGTCAGTGCAGAAATGCTGATTTACGGATCTCATGGAGATCTGGTCAATGGCACTGAGAGACTGACCTGCCGCCGAAAAGGTGTGTTCTCTGAAAATCCTTGGCGTAGTACGTGAGGAACTTGTACTACGCAGTTATACCGGGTCATGTAAAGTAAGACTTGCGCGGACGGGTAGGGTCCCTATTGCCTGCTGTGTTTGTCTTTTCGAGCTAAATAATTCGCCCACGTCAAAAGATGTCCACAATGAACCTTATTTTTCAGAAGTTTCCTTGAAACGCAGAAGTTTAGTAAATGCAGCTGATAACTTCGTAAATTAGCATGCAATGGCGCCAAAAATAGGTAGTTTTTACTTCAACTTGAAAAGTATTACGCGATAATATGTCCTTAGTAACATGACAGAAAAATGAGGCGTGAAGTGTTTGTCCTCACTCGCCGGTGAGAGATAATAATCAGTCACACCACGAAATATTATCCCAATAAGCTACACTTGCACAGCATCGCATTTCTCAAGGCGACGTAATAACGATACATAATCCCCATTGCTGGTTGTTATAAACTTTGTACTGATTGTATATGCTACGCGTGTAAAAATTGGCTGCCGACGACACATATTTCAGCACTGCTATATTGGTCGACAGACTGCTGTGTGCAACGGAACTTTTGCCAAAGAGACAAAACTTGCCCTGTGAACGTTTCTGAATAGCGAAATGTCAAGTTTTTTTTTTCACATGCGTCTCCACTTATTGGTACTCTCCTTTTTACCGAGGTGCAAAAAGTTCCACAACACACACATATATATCCACTCAGCATGCTGTAATATTCCCATAACGGAACAAGTGGTGAATCTGCGACATTCCTTTCTTCTACCCATGTCTTCTACAAGCGTTCCACGGCGAATTAGATCAAATATGGCATGCTTAAATGCTGCCCACATAGTTTTCGCGTTACAGAACCACAATGCTTTAAGTTATCTTCTTCAGCAATAAGCAGCGTACGGTTTTTTCATCATGGTTACTTAACTATAAACTTGTGTTTGGTGACACTAACACCGCTGCTGAAAGCAACCAGCAATCAAAAAAGCCCATCACTGCGTAATTATGAGATAGAAGCTTTCTGCGCAATATAAAAATATATTTATGCTAGTATAGCGCCGTCTGACAACATCACTGTGATTCGCTGCTCGGCGCTTTGTGATTGCAAATTCGGAACCCTTTAATAACTTAAAGGCCACTACAACTAAAGAGCGTTTTATTTCGACAGCACTTGCGACTTCTTTCATTTTTGGGAAGTGCGCCGAGTTTTACTTAGCAGCCAAATGCGACACCTGGAGTTCTATCCCAACGGGAACGCTGCAAAGAGTGCGTTGGGACAACTAAACTGTGACAGAGGCCCTTGTTTTGGAGAAGATTAAAACATCGTCGTAGGCAGGAACAAACAGATCTTCAAATCAATAAGGAGCTCGAAAGCTCTTCACCTCTTGGAAGCCGACCAACCAAATTTAATGGCTTAGTTTTTGAAAAAAAAAGCTAGGCATTTAGACAAAGACTTGCAAGCGGCTGTGACGTGCCTCCAACCTGCGGCAGAAGGCAAATCAAAACTACTGTGCACAGATGATGACAAAAGAAGGCATGAGATAGACGTTTGTTCTGTTCATTCCGAACTATAAAGAGCATAAATTTGGAAGTCTTTAGAGTTTGGAAGTCTGCGCCTTAAGTCGGCGCCTTGCACACTTTTACTTCCCTAATTACAGGACCCAACCACCCAACAAAAATATTCCGCGACTGAGCAGCATGATGTTCTGCACTGGAATACAACAATTCTACTCAGAAATTACCGCGCTCGAAACAAGCTCAAAGCCGAAAAAATATAGATGCTATGCTACGCTGCAAGAAAGAGATTAAATAACAAGTGGATGCAAAGATTTCAGAGTTATCGTTAGGCGTCAAATTTTGTCCTGGCTTCGCAGCTGTCTCTGGATCTATGTCATCCATCATAGCCAGCAGAAGAAGCATTACCCCCTCGCCTCCTCACTCCTTCGCTTGTCTCTGCTCGTAAATGCGTAGAGCTTACTGAATATCGATTCTTTCAGATTACCTGTGGTAAGGTTGTCCGATTAAGGTCACACTGACTTAAAGTGACCTTGGTGAGTTTTTTCAAGTGCCAGACTGAATTGTTACCGGAAGGCTTTTCTCTTGAATCGGGCGTATTGTACGCTTTACATGGAATGCAAAGAGCAAAATGGTCAAATATGATTTTAAGGCGCAACATGCAAAGTAAGGCGCGTAATGCTAAATTAGGTGCAGTATGCATTTTTTTTTCAGTAGTGAAATTTTATCTCACGTAGAATTGCACGTAATATGTAAGAAGCTTGCATGGCCAGTCTCCGACAGTTTTAGAGATGCTTCATGGAACAGGCCAGTTGATGTGGACGGGGCCCAAATCGCTACTCTTCTCGTTTCCTAATTCCTGGCGCAGGATACTTACCACTGTCTTACTGATGCATCTCCAACGCTTCAAAAAAAAAAATAACGCATAGATGCTCGTATGCGCCATCTTTTAGCAGCACGTGCTGCTAGGCACGCAAAGATCATAAACACAGTTTACGAGGACCGGCTACTCCAGCCCCTGAATTCCTCCACGTTCATGCAGCGCGCTGCTCTTCGGACCATCACCTCGCTATTTACGCGTGGCATCATAAAAACGCTGTGCGCTGTTTTGTTCCCAGAAGGTGCCTTATTTTTTTCCTTGTTCTACGTCACAACATGAACCCTGAGCTACGTGTAGCCTGTTTCGAGTGGCCTATTCTTCTTATTATTCAGAGCTAAGCAGTACTTTCTCTTTCTCGTGAAATCCAGGGTGTAGGCAAGGCGCCATCACGTACACAGCCATAAACGGAGCGCTCTATGAGAGCAACATCTTCCGTGTGCCGGAAGAGAACGCAGTAACAACGGCGATAAAATGCAACGACGATGGCGAAGTAGATGTGGTATAGTATCGCAGTCGAATGCGAAACTTTGAGAAGTCGTAGATATGCCTTTCTGCATTCTCTAGGGGGCATTTTATCTTTCGGTCGCTGAATTAGCTCATTAGGTACAGTTTGCACTTGCAGCGGCATTTACACTGTGTTCAAAAGTGTTGACACAGCAGCGGAACCTAGCAAGAGTGCTGAAGTACTCCACACTACGCGCACCTCTTACACCTCATACATTATTGAGTTTATGCCACAGCAAACTTTTCAACGTGTGACCATTCATCTATATTCATTATTTACCTCGCTTTGGCTGGTGTTATTTGTTTTCGCAACCTTTTCATGCTGTACAGACATCATTTCTTTAAAGGGAAAGAATAGTTGCTCAGACATGGCATGCGTTCTGTAAGGCACCGTGGGTATGAAAGACAGCGCTGGGTCTGTAACTATAATTGACAACAACCTGCCGGTGACTGGCACGTTCAATATGTGTCATTTAGAAGAATTTGTAAATGTTGAAAAACACGTCCTTTTTGGCAATTCTCCGGTGTGCGATTAGAGAACAAAAGCATGATATCATGCCCTGCAAGTATGAACACACGAGACAGAAGTTTGACGTTCACTTCGCGCAACACCTGAGCCGCTACATGGCGTGTGTCAAGAAGCTATGATCGACGGTAGCCTACAGCATGCAAAAGCTTGAGATACACTAAATCACGCCGTAAAGGAAGGGATTTGAATGCGACAGCGTTAAGGATTGATTATTTGATGGATTGATTGAATGATTGATTCATGGATTGATTGATTGAACGATCGAACGATTGATCATTGATTGATTGTTTGATTGACTGTTTGATCGATTGATTGATTGACTGATAGATCGATTGGTTGTTGGATTGACTGATCAATTGATTGATTGATCGATCGATATTTCCTTCACTTACGGCGCGATCTGGGTGTCCAGCGAGAAATGTGAGACAGGCGTCATTTCCTTTCCTTAAAAGCAAATGCTCATTTCATTTTCCTTTCCTTACGGTCCGGTTCGGGTTTCCATGGAGATATTGAGGCAGGCGTCTTTTCCTTAAACTGACCAACGGGCCACGCGTGGCGCGAACGGGCGATGGTGTTCCGTGCACTCCTTGGCAACGCTGCGACACGCTGTCACGTGTGACTCTTGAAGACGAAGTTTCAGCGTCCTCCAATTTTTTCGCTCACGGCCGAAGCCGACGACACCGGCTTTTCTGCGAAACGAGCTCCTTAATGCTGTCGCGTTAATATCTAGCTTCCAAAAAGGACCCATATCAGATATTAAAAGTTATTAATAATAATTGATTTTTTGGGGAAAGGAAATGGCGCAATATCTGTCTCATATATCGTTGGACACCTGAACCGCGCCGTAAGGGAAGAGATAAGAGAGGGAGTGAAAGAAGAAAGGAAGAATTAGGTGCCGTAGTGGAGGGCTCCGGAATAACTTCGACCACCTGGGGATATTTAACGTGCGCTGACATCGCACAGCACACGGGCGCCTTAGCGTTTTTCCTCCATAAAAGCGCAGCCGCCGCGGTCGGGTTCGAACCCAGGAACTCCGGATCAGTAGTCGAGCACCCTAACCACTGAGCCACCGCGGCGGGTTAAAAAGTTATTCAGATATATGTGTTTGTCAGCCAAGAAGAGAGGTACTAGCTCAACCCTCTCCTTTCCTTAAAACCAATTTCTCGACAAAATGAACAAGCCAGGTGTGTGCCAGTAGGCAAGGCATAATATAATTTTGTGTTGGAAACACGTACTTTTTTGAGGCCTTAGATTCTCTTCAATGAGTGTTCGATCTAAAAACTTGGCGCAAATAGCGGAGTGCAAGAAATATTATTTCAATATAAAGATGTGTTTCTACAAAGCCGGATCTAGCAGTCCTAGTTCTGCAAATAACCCAGGTTCGATATAGACCGTTCTGTACAGAAACATGAAAGTCCTTTAATCCAAAAAAAATTTGGGTCCAATCCACGGTACGGAAGTTCAACAGTCAAGATACCCAATTACGCGTTGCAACTTGAAAATTCATACGAGTGAAACCAGAGAGAAGTGAAATGTACTTGAGCATTATGCCTCATGGAGACATGCTGCTTGCATTCAATTCTTACACGGCAGCGTTAAGGAGCTCGTGTCGCAGAAAAACCGGTGCCGTCGGCGTCGGCCGTGAGCGAAAAATCCCTCCTCCCCGTGAGCGGGAAAAAATTAATGCGGATTACCTGAGTTAATCCAGGATATACAAAGCAAAATATGTCAGCGTTCACTGCGTTCATTGGCGTTGGCGTTGGCAATGTTCTAGACGGCGGTGGCTTTAAGGAAAGGAAGGGCGCATAACCTGCTCCCTGGGATGTGCGGACGCCTCATTCGTGCTTTTTTACATGTGGCGGCGGAGAGAGAGAGAGATGTCGCATGTATGCATTAGCGCTGACAGCGTAATGGCTGACATGCGGCACTGCAGCAATAGCTAGGCCGCAGCGTTCATTTTATGATCAATCTCTCGCGATCAACAATTAAATGTATGCCACCTCCCACAGTGGAAGGGAGGGCGCGCTGCCTATCCAGTGTGCGGAACGCAATCAAAGCAGGCTTTTGCAGTTTGACACCAACGCTACGTAATTAGAAGCGAGATTAAAGTCTCCACTGACGCTCGGCTACTGATCCGGAGTTCCCGGGTTCGAACCAGACCTCAGCGGCTGCGCTTTTATGGAGTCAAAACGCTAAGGTGACTGTGCTGTGCGATGTCAGTGCACGTTAAAGATCCCCAGGAGCTCGAAATTATTCCGGAGTCCTCCACTATGGCACCTTTCTTCCTTTTTTCTTTCACTCCCTCCTTTATCCCTTCCCTTACGGCGCTGTTCAGGTGTCCACAGATATATGTGACAGATACTGCGCCACTTCCTTTCCCCGGAAACCAATTAAAATATAATATTACATTCTTGTAACTTCCAAAAACTTCTGAAATGAGAGGTGCGGCCAGCATAATCAATGAAGCGTATCGTCCAAGGCTGCAATTGAATTTCACAGCTGAGACTACTAAAACATACGGGAATTAACTGAATATCCAATCGACAACGCACTGAGACAAATTCCCCCATTGCTCCACTTACTGAGGACACTGGCCTATAATCGAAGGCAGTTCAAAAAATGAAAGTTATTTGAGGAAAGGAAATTGCGCTGCATCTACTTCACCGAAAAGTGTGTGAGAGAGAGAGAGCAACTTTCTTTGTCACTTGATGGTTGGGGGTTAGGGAAGGTGGGCTGAGTGTGGCCCCCAGTTGGAGGCGACGTCTTCAGCCCACGAGACGGTAACAGTCCCGAGGTAGCCTACGTGGACGCGGCAGCGTACTCGTGGGGCTCCCGCATGGTTCTTGCCGTGGCTAATTCTCAGGCACGACTAATCGCATCAGGATCCGTCACCACAGACTCATCGGAAATTGCAGAGAAAGCGGTCATTGCACTCGCTCTTTCCTCCACCTCTGCCACCAAAATTATCTCCGACTCAAAATCCGCCCTATCCAATTTCGTCAAAGGTCTGATATCCTGCACCGCGGCTCGGCTTGCACGCTTCTGGCACCCCACCCACCCCATAATTCATATCTAAACCCCGCACACGCAGGCCTCTCGGGTAACGAGGAGGTCCACTCCCTCGCCAGAGGTGTCACTTTCCGGGCCGGAGGACCTCCTCCGCCATCCCGGGAGCGTTTGCTTACGTTCGAAGATATTCTTGCCTACTACCGAGATACTCGGCGCGTTTACACACCACCGGCTCCCTTCCTAATCTTAGCCCAGGCCTCCCACTGGCGCCGACTCCAGACCCGAACTGTTACCTACCCTATTCTCCTTCATGCCCGCTACCCTGCTCAATTAGTTTCTTCTTGCAAGCTCTGCGGGAAACCGGGAGACTTCCTTCATGTCTTCTTCACATGTCCTGCCTTCCCACACCCTCCATCCCCCACCACGTCGGAGTCATATTGGGAGACTCTCCTGGCCAGCTCCGCTGCCGCTGACCAGCGCCGGATAATTAGCGACGCCCTGAAGCGGATAGCCCTCCAAGGGTTGTCCTTTGCCCTGTAAGGACAACCCCCTAGGGGTTGCCTCGTGCCATGTTAGGGGGTTTGTGCCCCTCTGTATTTGGCAATAAATGTTTCTACCACCACCACTGCGTTTTGAGTCATTAGTGAGTATAATTCAGCCACAATATTTAAGTACGCATCCACGCTGTCTTACACTCCTGAGCAACAGTGGACCTTTATCCCTTTTCCATCCCATCGTATACAAGCTTATGTGCCTGTTATCGCCAATGAATAGTTCATGGTTTTTCAAACGCGCCTGCATTTCATCATGCACATATCTTATCGTTTAAATGAAGTGTTTGCTGAGAACACTGAGAGGCGCTCACTTAGCAATCGCTGACTAATTACTCAGGATTACCTAACATCAGTACCGGGGGGCTCTGCTCACTGAAAGACCTCATACCTTAGAGGAGCCTACTCAGAGAGCGGATAGCACTTTCTGCCGGTTTACCTCTGGGGGAATATCGGATAAGTTATAATGTTATTTGTTTTCCGAATTCGCCCTATATACACATAAAAGATGATGTAGCATCAATGAGAGATTCGATGCTCAATTCCTGTCGCCAGTAGGACGTCACGGACGCCGGCATGAAATGAAAAAGCACCACGACAGCAGTCCTCGTTGCTTTGAACGTTTGGTAGGACCGGAGAAAGATATGGCTCATGGCACCCATAATGCCATTTCCAAGCCCCGCCACCCCCAAACCCTGACCACCACCAAAGCAATCGAAGAAAGCACCTTCATCTCTTCCAAACAAAACAAAAGACAGCTTCTTAGGCAATGGAAAGTGGGGAGATAAGTGAACTCTCGTAAGCAGAGGCAGTAACTAACAGTGCTTTGACCATGTAAGCGCAAAGACAAATCACAATTTTCTAATTATTGCAATAAAGGGCTAGGACACAGCAATAGCCCTCTCGCAGTTTCGATTAGTATTAATATCTGTATCAGGATTATACTGTCTTGGATGAAAGAAGGGTAAACACGGACACGGGAGCTAGTCGCTAAGTTTAATTGGAGTGCATAATGTAATCTCGGAAATAAACAGGCACGCCGGAAACAACAAATGCGTCTCGTCCTGCACCTTATTATCCTGCGTCCATATTTGCTTACGAGATTTAAATACGCATTCCGAAATAAGGTTAGGGTAAAAGTATTGGCGCTTTCAGATGCCGTTAAGATTGGCCTGCCAACGATCCAGTTCAAGCACCATTGTATTTCTGTAGACATACAAATGTTAAAGTAGTCGCCAGTGGCCAACAGACGCCTTAACAAGTAGTAATCATTTAATTGGCCGAAGGACAGTTTTGAAATGACAATACACTATAAATGGCTAGAAACAGTTTGGTCATAGTTGAAGTGGCCAACCAATGAAAAAGTCCCCCGTCCGAAAACGGGCCTTCCTGATAAATGCATATAGGAGAAAGCGTAATAAACTGCTCTGCCAAAAGGGGCTCATCCAAGGATATGTGATTTATGTCCGTACCCGGGAGAACAATAAAAGAGCGGCGTTTAATAATCATCAAAAATGTATCGCATATTCCACATCCTGTAAGAAATCTTTGTAATGAAGCGTAGTTACTCTTCTTTATCTGTATTTTTACAAGAAAGTGCATATGATACGACTTCTAAAGCTCGCCCGAATTTGACAAGCTTTAGAATAAACAGGGACCCGTTTTTTTTGCATACTTTGTTTATATTGCTTCTTCTTTATGAAACCCATACATTTGATTGGTCCTTTTTCTAAGCTTCTAATACTGCAATTTTATCTCGTGTTACCAATGATGCCATAATAAACAACTTCCCACTTGCGGCCTAGAGCGGGATTCGGTGTTTTCTAAATAAAACTAATGGGGCTGCATAGCTGCCATACCATGAAACGAAGACATTGATGAATCACTGAACCAGCCGCACCCGGTTCAGAAAATCATCGCCAACATCTGCCCAATGTGTTATAGGAAAGCGCCAGCTGGTTAAATCAAGGGCATAACCGAGGTGCAGCGCACGATGCTCTTTGCTTCGATGCGTTGAATAAACTCTCTAGAAAGCTCTTCGGTTCGATAGAGCCCTCCCAATAACCTGTCTACTCGGAAGAAGGAGGCACTGCTTTTAGGTCTCTTCTTCGGTAGTTTCAGGCTCTGAATTGGTCGTCCCAGCAGTCATTTCTTAGTAATATGTCGCACACATGTCATATTAGAATTTTATTTTTTGTTGTCCTCTAGCTACAGTCTTCTACAAAGTACTGGTCCTAGAATGGCTGAAATGGCGGGTCGAACTTTTGCCGCTGAACATCAATCGCTTGCTGCTGGTCGCCTGTCTTTATGGAGTACCGTGGGCATTTTGGCGGTTTCCGGCTCTTAAGTTAGCTTCCGTTTTATGGAAGTAACAATTATAGTTCTCTATTGAGAAAAGGCCTCCCAAAAGAAGTGATGAAAGGAGCTTTACAAGGCATCAGCTGTGGCAAGTCCAGAAGTTTTTCACACGGCAACTGTTGAATATATTAAGGCACAGTTACTGAACTATAGAGGGCAAAATTCCATTCTTCAGGTGCGTAGCAAAATCTTCCTTTTAAAGTTCGCCTATCACTCCCATCGGGCAGTTAAATCTGGCGTAGAAAGAACGTTGTGGACTATACTAAGTACCTAATTGTAAAAAAATGCAAGGCTGCATTAGTATTGTTGTAGTTAAAGTGAAAGCTAGAGATTTATGAGAGAACTACGTTTCTAAGCTATTGCCTCTTAAAAATACGCTTGAGCAGAGTTTTTGTTGAAAGGCAGAAAGTCCGAGATTGAAAATAGGTACCACATACTCTACTTTAATCTCGGGACACATTGGAGTTAAAATCAAATGCTTGAATACTCGTGTTCTCAAGCGGTTACGACCAATAATATAATCAACATTTCATTTGGAGATGCCAAGCATTCTGTATTTTATACTTTCATCGCCCGTGTAAGCAGTAGCTTTATGAAGAGTTCATTACGTTGTAGGGTGGAGTCGTGAGGGCGTAGCAAAAAAACAGCTGGCAGGAATGAACTGTGATCACTAGGCGATGCTACAACTGCATAAGATCGTAAAAATTTCCAAGTGTGCTAAGTACTCAACATGCAATGCGTGAAGAAAAGCACTACAGTATGCCTATACAACCTTAAAAGCAAAATTGTGGCGCCAGAGGCCCAGGAACCTCATCGCAAGTAATTAATTTTTTATGCGACATTCCAGAGTTTTCCGCCTTCTAGGCACTGCAGCTTAATTCTATAAAACTAAAATCATGCTGATGGATAAATAAATGTCTATCTTTGCACGAGTGCTGAATAAAGAAGTGTAAGAGCACTCACAGCATGCTTGTTCATTTGAGACAATTTTTGCATGCTCCTCAGGTATTGCGTCGTGCCGTTCGTACGGGAAGCAAGCTTCTGTACGATGCTGTAACTTTTATTAGTTTTAACAGTATATTATTTAACCATAAGCTCAGAATGCCTTGCTTTCCAAATATTATTCCACGCCATCATGCAGTCGACGATTCTATATGATACCACACATTTGATGAACACCTGTCTTTGCTTGCCATTCCAAAGGTTTTCCGCTTCACTGATATCTCATTATGTACAGTCGGGGTCAAAAGACTCTGGACCACGCGTTCCTCACACGAAGCTGATATCTCTGCTATTAGCTTGCGGCTGGATACCATATCGTGGAGGTGAAAGCCGGAACTTTTTTCTTTCATTTCCACAAGTGTGGTATCCACCTGCCTGCTAATAGTAGAGCTATCAGCTTCGTGTGATGAACGCGTGGTCCAGAGACTTTTGTCCCCATCTGTGCTCACTGTAAGAAGGTATGACAGTGGCAGTCCCCATGAGCTTTAAAACCTGCAAGAAGCTTTGAATCTCTTGGACACAAAAAGTTCGGCTAGCAAGCACCCCAACCGAAGACCCACTGGCCCCCTTGTCCCTTTCCTTTCCTGGCTACTCTTTCATTATGTAGGCCTGTTGAAAAAACTACTGACTTCTTAAGCAGACGATGCTTCATGTCAAGCGACTGACGCACGCGATCGCACCTCTGCGCCCTGTATACGAATGCACCAACCGAGATTGGGCATAAAGGGCCAGATAAAGTTTTATATCAGCATCTTCTAGCAGATGCAGAGTTTCGCTGGACTGTTAACTTATCGAGGGTGGTATGCACTGAGGTGAAACATGGAAACGCCGAGGCCGGTGGGTTGTTGTAATGCAAAAGAGAATGCGGGGCACTGGTATGTGTATTGTAGTGAAAACAAATGTAGGAATTGATCCCTGCATTGGAGCTGCCGGTTTGATGTACAGAAAAGCAAACAAGTCGAAGATTTAATAGCTTACCACTATGAGCTAATATCGAATAGCAATGTACGTTTTCCACCACATCCTTTAATTCATTCCTCAAACAGCTAGTAATTATTTTAAAAAATGTCCTCGCTCTGATTCTCCCTAGGCTTAGATAATTACTTTTTAGGGTGAATTTTGCCTAAGCTCCTTAGCGAGAAAATTTAGTCCGACGGAATAAAAAGAAATATAGGTTAATTTACTACGTGCAAAGCCCAGCTTTTTTTAGCACGACTATATTACTAGTAACTTGATATGCAGCACCTATTCTAAACATGATCGCATGAACTAGGTAAAACAGAAGCAAACTGAATGGTGGCTAACGAACCGCGAATTACTTTAATATCTTGATTCACACTGCAGTCATCCCTTACCTGGCACAGAATATTCACGAACATATAGTTTATTCTGTAGGCTTTCTCTTGACGTAGAGGTCACTTTCTTTTTGAAGATGTCTACTAACTCTCCCAACGGAATGCGACCGAGAAATATTTCTCGTTCTGCCAACCTTGAGTTCCGAACAGGGCTTCTTGTTAGCTTTTATTTCGACAGTTTTTCTGTTTTTGCACATATAAAGACATATAATGTACCGCGATTACCTGAATAACGCCTGCCCCAATATTATTGGTACTGCTCCTTCGGCATTTGCCACAATTTCTGTTGCGTCTAGTCCTTATCCTCTAAATTTCTTCGCAACACGAACACGTCTGATTGCCCTTCTTTTGCAGTTTCCTATAATAATGCACTATCATATCGTTCCACTTGTTCTGCAGCATGGAACAATTTCGCACACTTGCACAGGGCAGAAAAATACCGTGTTTTTTAACGAAATCAAAGCGGTCATTGTACTTAGGACGCCGTAGCCCGTAGGCAGTCATAAATCGCCGAAACGCCTGCATCGAAGTTCTTTAGTATAAGCCTGTCGTGTACCCACCTTGGGAAACTGTTCTTTCGGAAAGCGTCGGCTAGACAAATTGAGTGTCCAGATGAGGGACAGATCATAGCTGGCTAGGCATCGGTGCGTCGAATACGCTTTTGAAACGCTTTGCGGCCTACGAAATCGAGCTAATAACGTGTCTAGACAGATCAAGGAGGCAGTCACCCGAAATTCTCTTTGCTCTTAAGCGGTGGTCACTACATTTGTCTGGCCGACGGTAGTTTCTTCGCGACATGTCCCGCCCTAGCCCTTACATTCTTATTTTCATCTTTATTTTCATGGCGTCTTCTCAATATCACCGGTCATAGAAAAGGTGACACGCTCGCGCGAACATATATCGCTGTTACATGAAACTTGGCCCGCTATGTTTCCCTCTTTTCATCCGATTAGACGATCTTGTAGCCCTCCTTACATTGTCGGCTCTGGTTGGCGCGGTTCACACTGCATGACAAAAGGACTCGGCCAATATTTCGCTAACAGGTGAATACGCAAACTGCAGATTAGTCTCCAGGAAGGCAAAGAAAGGAAGAAAAATAAGAGAGTGTCACAGAGGCAAGCAGAATTACTATTCTCGAAGAAAAGACAGGCTAGGAAACTTCTTCATTCCAATGGATTATTTTTATCTCTCAGTATAAACACCGAACTGAAAAAATAGGAAATATATCACCTTTGAACAATACCTTTTAGAGGATTTGTTGTGGATGCTTCTGGAAAATCTACCTTTTGTTTTTGAAATACTCAGCACTGGAGAGCAAGCATAAGCGTAAGTATATGTCTATGACGACCTAAATAGCAATTAAGCGAATGACTTGCTAAGGATTAAAGAGCCTTCAGCATTTCCATATTTCTTTAATTGCCTATTGAATTATCTGGGTGTCTGGGGCTTTTAAAAAGACTTAATTTTTGCCCTTTTCACTCGTTAAATTAGCCGCGGCAGTCAGGGACAGTTTGGCCTGACGTAGATTCTTTCGTGTTGGTGCACATCCAAGGTAGAAGTGCCGATTGTTTGGTCATTTTATCTCCTCTGATGCTAATTATTCTCTGAGCCTGCAATTGAACAAACCGGAGTAATTATGTGACGTCGAGTGCTTATTTCATGAAGGCCAAAAATAAATTTTTCTTCATTAATTAAGACATTATCTTCATCCAAAAGCTCTGCACACTTGTACAGAGAATATCTTTTGTTTTTTCGTGTTTTTCGCTGTCTTTTTTTGACAGGGTGCATGTTTGATTTGTCGTTTTAGAAAACAGCGGGGAAGTCAAGAACTCAATGGGGAGTAGACCTGTGAGTGATAATTCAATAATTAACACAGGCACGAAAACAAGAACACCAAAGCTCCCGTGATAGTGTTATTGGATTCAGCTGTTTTCATCCGTCCTGCTGAAAACTTGAAATGCCATAATACAAGCTTCGCAGTCAGCTCTACCACTTCCTTCCGAGGAACACAGTTCCTGCAGACATTTGTTTTCCTGGCCTTACGTAGCAAATAATGCTACCTTCTTTTAATTATTTTTCGGCGCACCTGAGCGGGTTTGTTTCTTCTGCATTAATCATAATTTGCTGTTTTATACAAGAAACATGGCAAAAAGGCTATTGGCTTCCACTCTCTTTCTCTATAAGCCATGACCCAACTCCCCAGAATAGAAAAATAAACAATATATAAACACAAATCAAACGAATGTCTCTTATATTCAGCTTTAAATGTACTCACCGAAACAATTATATATATATATCTCAGTTGGTAGGAGCACCGGACGCAATATTCGGAGGTCGTGGGTTCGGATCCCAGCGGCGGCATGGTTATTTTTTCTGCTGCTTTATAAGTAATTTTCTTTAAACCGATTGATTGGTACTACAAACAAAAAAAAAGATTTAAAAAAAACTTTCCCCTATGCCCCTTGGTTTCGGTGACTGTTGGCTTTTTTGTCAAACGAGCCCCTCATTTCCCTTACCTTGTCTGCTAATAGCTTAACGGGGGTCTCGTTTCTGTCAGTCTTGTTGCCATAGGTAGCATTTGAGGGCTCTCGCACAGTTTCCGCCCTCGCCGTTAGATGACGTTCTACGTCACACTTGCGGTATTACAGGACGTGCTACGTCCACCGCTGTGGTCGAGGGTGGCGCTGGTGAACACTCTCAAGGTTCGCTTACACGCAGTAAACATAAATACCCACGAAAAGCAGCAGATTGGACAGCCGTCGCCGTAGCTCAGTCGGTAGGAGCACCGGACGCGATTTTCGGAGGTCGTGGGTTCGGATCCCACCGGCGGCATGGTTGTTTTTTCTGCTGCTTTATAAGTAATTTTCTTTAAACCGATTGATTGGCACTACAAATAAAAAAAGATTAAAAAAAAACTTTCCCCTATGCCCCTTGGTTTCGGTGACTGTTGGCTTCCTTAATATATATATATATATATATATATATATATATATATATATATATATATATATATATATATATATATATATATATATATATATATACATGACGGAAGCCAACAGTCACCGAAATCGAGGTGCACAGGGGAATGTTTCTATTTTCTTATTTGTAGTGCTTTGTAGTGCTCACCAGTGTTCACCGGCGCCACCCTCGTCCATAGCGGTGGACGTAGCACGTCCTATAATACCACGAGTGTGACGTGGAACGTCATCTTACGGCGAGGGCTGAAACTATGCGAGAGCCCTCCTATGCTACACCTATGGCATCAAGACTGCCAGAACCGAGACCCTTGTTAAACTATAAGCAGACAAAGAAAAGTAAATGAGAGGCTCGTTTGACAAACAAATGAAGGAAGCCAACAGTCACCGAAATCAAGGTGCACAGGAGAATGTTTCTATTTTTTAATTTGTAGTGCTTATCAGTGGGAGAATATTACTTCAGTTATTCTGTCGCACGCAAAATCATAAATACCAACGAAAGCAGCAGACTGGACAGCCGTCGCCGTAGCTCAGTTGTTAGAGCACCGGACGCGATATTCGGAGGTCGCGGGTTCGGATCACACCGGCGGCATGGTTGTTTTTTTTTTCCTGGTTCATAAGTAATTTTTTGGAGCGACAGATTAATCGAAGTATTATTCTCCAATTGATTCCCACTACAAATTAAAAAAATAGAAACTTTCCTCTATGTACAGGCGCCCAAATCTTTAAGTGGCGTGCGCGAGCGGCGACTTTTCCGTGCGTCAGCGCCGTATGACGGGGCGAGGCTGGAAACAGTTTGAGGCTAAGCGCATGCGGACAAAACGCGCTCAGCTGGGCCCATCGTCTGCTAGGCTGTTCCCTCTTATGGACGTCACCCCCCCCCCCCTCTCCTTATCGCACTTGAGACGATTAGGCAGCGTGAGTAGGCGAATGGTTTTGCTCGCATTTTAAGTTTCGAAGATCAGCGTCGTTGCAACCAAGCAAAAAAATTAAATAAACGATAAATAACGTTCAAACGATCTATCACGCGAGAAACCAAATAACATGGCTCGTTCGTTTGTTACCTGCTGACGTAAACGCTTTTACATGTCTAGAAAAAAAGAGGGCGGTTGTCGACACACTGCGTTATTTAGGCTTTAGCGCGGCGGCGAAGCTGTGAGACAGCTGTGAGACTTCAGTGAAGCTGCTCTACATGCCGTGCTCGCGGGAGCTTCTAGCTGCTACCAAAATGTCACCCCGTATACCTCAAACGAAGAGAGTTCGAATTATAGGAATGTCAATAGGCGGCTCATCGCAGAAGGAAATTGCTAAAGCAACTGGAGTGGCTCCAGCTTCAGTGGGCAGAATCATACGTGCCTACCGGGACGAAGAACGAATTGGAGATGCTCCTCTCTGTCTCACCAGAAAAACAAGTGAAGAAGAAGACTTGCAGATTCTTGCCTGCGCTAGTGACAACCTGTTCATCACAGCGGGGGAAATAAGGGCTGCCCTCGGCCTTATTGTGTCAGATGAATTAATTAGGCAAAGGCTAAGGGAAGCAGGAATCAGAAACAGGACAGCTGCGCAGAAGCCTCTACTTTCCGACAGTGCCAGGGCAAAAAGGCTAGCCTTTGCTCACGAACATCTCCAATGGACCGTCGGCGATTGGCGAAACGTTGCGTTTACAGATGAGAGCACCTTCTGTTCTCAGTGGGACCAGAAACAAAAAGTATACCGACCAATAGCAAAAAGGTAAATCAATAACTTTTGTCTTTCTCTCGTGGCTTGTTTTATTATCCACGATATTACTATATTGCTACCCACTGTCATTATTTCGCATTAAATACGGCTTTTTTTAAGGTATGATCCCCGTTACATCCACGACGTCAAGGCAAGTGGCCGAACATCTGTGAACGTGTGGGGGTCATCACGAAGGATGGCCTCGGGCCTCTTCACCGCATTGATGGTCGGCTGTGCTCCACAACATATATTGGCATCATTGACCACCAGCTGTTTCCTCACGGGCTGGATGGACCCTACAGAGATGGAGATTTCCTGCTACAGCATGATCTTTCACCGATCCACACGGCGCACGCAGTGACCGCACACCTCGAAAACCTTCGAGTGATGACGCTAGATTGGCCTCCCAAGGGCGCAGATATGAACATTATTGAAAATGTTTGGGGCATTTTAAAAGCCAACATGTCAAAAATGGGCCTCGATACCGCTACTCCGGATGAGTTGTGGGAGGCCACCAGCAGACAGTGGGAAGAGCTGAAGGCCGACAGCGACCTTGTGCCGGCGCTCTACGACTCCCTGCCACGACGCATGTCTGCCATGGTCGGGAATGGCGGTGACTTCACCCGCTACTGAACAACCTGTGTGTGCCCAATATTGGTCACACCATTGCTTTTGTTTCTTAGCATTTCAGCAAGAATGAAGCGCAGAGTAAAATGGTTTACGACCTCAATTTTCGTTCTTTCACTGAGATGCATGCAAAGTGCTGAAATGTTTTTAAGACTAACACAGAATACTTCTTACGCTGCTCACAAACAATACGCGAGACAGGCCGAGTTTTTAGCAGATTCCCTTTGCGATTACATCCCGTTTTGTTTGTCTTTCCCCTTGACGTATACGGGGAGCATTTTGATAACTGTCGCAAACTGCCGTGAACGCGTCGTGCAGAGCAGCATCACTGAAGTTTCCCCACAGCGGTCTTAAAGCTTCACAATTTCTTTCTCTATGGCTTCACCTCCGCTCGGAAGCATATAGAACGCAGTGTGTTGAAAACCGATTTTTTTTTGTCATGAAAAAAGCGTTTACGTCACGAGTTAACAAACAAACGAGCCATGTTCTTTGGTTTCTCGAGTGATAGATCGTTTGAGCGTGATTTATCGTTTATTTAATTTTTGCTTGGTTGCAAGGACGCTGAACTTCGAAATTTGAAATGCGAGCAAAACCGTTCGCCTACTCACGCCTGCCTAATCGTCTCAACTGCGATAAGGGGGGGGGGGGTGACGTCCATAAGAGGGAACAGCCTAGCAGACGATGGGCCCAGCTGAGCGCGCTTTGTCCGCATGCGCTTAGCCTCAAACTGTTTCCAGCCTCGCCCCGTCATACGGCGCTGACGCACGGAAAAGTCGCCGCTCGCGCACGCCAGTTAAAGATTTGGGGCGCCTGTACCTTGGTTTCGGCGACTGTCTGCTTCTTACACACAAACACACACAAACACGCACGCACGGACACGCACACGCACGCACGCACGCACGCACACACGCGCGCGCGCACACACACGCACGCACACACACGTACACGCACGGGCACACGACAAAGATGAAGTTAATGCGCTTTTCTCCATTCATTTTCTCACAAAACTGTGTAGCAATCTCATACAATTCTCATACAATCTGAAGCAGTGTGACCCAAGAAGGCTGGGCAAAACAAGGTAACGGCATTCCAGGCACGCAGCAGTGTTTTACGTCCGTTTTCTTTTTTTTGTGTGAAAATGAGCCTTATCTTTTGCGCAGTAAAACAAAGATTCTTAGTGCATCTACGAAGCATGCGTTGGTAGAACCAGCGAAACAGACGCAGGACAAGAACGAGGAGGCACACACACAATACCGCTGTTTATTGCGTGCGTCCTGGTTCTTTTCCTGCGTCTGTGTAGCTGGTTCCACCATCTGCGCATTATAAACCAATTAGCCCAGCAAATTACTCTTTTGATCTATGAAACACTTTATACCCAGACATCCTATACACTTGCTTCCAATACTTTTCTAACCGGCCCCTTTAGTAAAGCGGTACCTGATGTGAAATGTGGCGGACACACGTTTCTTACGAGGAAATAAGAATTCCTTGCATTGCAACAGCTTGCTGAGGCGGTTCTGGTAAACTACTCTTTGATATCGGGGGAGCTTAAGACGTGGCTGTGATGGCAGTTCCTTTGGCTTTCCGATACTTCCGGTTGACCTAATTAGATCGCGGTAATGGAGCGTGGATCCCGTCCCTGTTGGTGCCGATCGTAAACAGTCTTTCAGGCGCAGCTTATTGCCTGACCTTGTCTGCCAGTATTAATGGGGCTTGGGCAGAGAACGTGACGTTACTGCAGCAGACGAAACCCCGTATAAGAGCTAGGATCCTGACAAACTAGGGTCGGTATGTCTGAAAAAGGGCCAGATCAAGTAAGAATAGAGAGGAATAAAACAAGTACTTCCGATTACAGGCATATAAGTAATGTTTAAAATGTGCATCACAGATTCGCAGTAAAGAAAGATTCTCAACACGGCATGTGAATTGCGTACATCGACTACCTGCATTTTCTGCATGTTGAATATCCCCATCGCCTTCAAAACGTTGATTACTTTTGGGTTTATGGGGTTTAACGTCCCAAAACGACTAAGGCTGAGAGACGCCGTAGTGGCGGCCTTCATATAAATTCTAGCAGCTGGGGAGTTTTTAACAAGCACTAACATCCTACACTAAGCAGGCCTATAGCATTTCACCTCGATCGAAATGCGACCGCCGTGGCCGGGGTCGAACCCGCGTAATTTGTGTCAGCAGCGGATCACCATAATCAGAAGGCTGCTGCGGTGGTGATCAAAATATTGAGCGAAAAACCAACATTGAAGGTAAAGAAGCAAAACTAACAGATAGGTCCAATATTTGCATTTTCTGGGTCTACTGATTGCAAACCTGAAGAAATAATTTTTTCGATTAAGGGCTCGGTAAACGCTGGAGACTTTCTCCTGGCAGGGGCTTTAAAGCCCTGGTTATGGCTGTTCTTAAAGTTTCACAGGAAACTAAAAAAAACTCTTTTGCAAGCCCCGTACCATTCATTTTTCTCCAGTGTAATTCACCAAATTATTTCTGTTACTAACACTGCCGAGAAAAGGGAGAACTAAACGTCACATGCAGCACGTCACGCTGCTGGGAAGGCCTCAACATGAACATTGACAAAAACCTTGCTGCTCAAATGGGAGAGCAGGGAAAAACAAGTTTTTCATATTCACATCTTTTTTCAGAACAACCCAGCACTTTGAAAGAACACCTTTTCTTTTGTTTAGTGTTCACTAGGACGTCTATGTGGAAACACGAAATGACTGTCATTCATTCGCATGATTTAGTCACGGAGGTCTAGACGAGTTGAAGAAAATTGGCACTAAGGAATGAGGAAGAAATAGTCTTATTTAATTTTTTCAGAATACTATTCCAGGCTAATTCCTACGCTCCTGGCTCCGCGTCTAGTTTCGATATGTAAAGCACAACAAAATCGAAATGCATAAAAGGGTTATCGTATTGAAAATTTCAAATGTCGGTTTCCGCACCACCCGCCGAGCGAAATGAAATAGCGCACGGAGAAAAGTAGGATGCTCGTCTAAAATAAATACATCTCTCTTCCTTGCAAATAATGCACAGAAATTTACATCTGTGGAAACAAAAAAAAATTTTTTGAGGCTCTTCTCATAAAAATTGTGCATTCAGACGCAACGAAGCCGTGTTTACCTTTTATTAATCTCTTGAAACTTTGTAATTGTATACTTTAGCTTTTTGTGTCGTCTTGCTTCGCGTTTCGTTAGAATTCTATGCCATCGCCCCACATTTTTCAGTTTTAGTGCCAAAGCTGTTGTGGCTGCGGTTCTTCCTTATAGAACGAGTATGCTAAATTACTCGATAAGCCATACGTGGAGACGCGACGATCGAAGTCACGTTAGATTATTACGAAAACAGCCTGCCTTTCGTTGTAATGTGTTGTACTGGTAGCTAGTCTCTCTAGTCGGAAAGTGTGCACCGCTCGGAGTCTAAAAAGCTGTGCGCAGTTCGTTTCATCGATTCCATCATTCCCTTCTTCTGTAGTTTGTGTTTGTAGGGATGTAAACATTTCTGGCAACACTTGTGCTGCTTCATTCTCTCCAAAGATTTCACCGTTTCTTCTTTGCGCCTATCGGCACTCAGTGTTTTCTTTGTCTATAGTCTTATCTTAGTCAGCGAGGAAACAAAGGCACAGTTTAAATGTAAGCAATAAAATTCCTGTTACTCTATATAGGCCCTCGCGAACATCTCGGTTTTGAGCTTTGCCCTTAACGCCGCCAGGTGCTGTTGCTGAGGACCACAACAGTACGCAACCCTCTTCAACTTTTCTTTGGTTCAGATGTAGTAGTTATCATTTTAAATAAACGGTTATTAAGTTAATCCGCGGCCTTCGGGTACGCTGCATTGTGCTAAACAAAGTGTACTATAAGAATTTGCCTCCTTTTCTTATTCCGTTCTCATTTACTCATTTACTAAGGCTCAGTTTACAATTTTTTCTCGACTTAAAAAACACCAACCTCTTCCACAATCCAATATCGCCGAAAGAAAATAGTGGAGGCCACGCCCCCCCTCCCCGCATGGATATTCAAGAGCCGACAATTTTTTGTTTTTTCTAGTATTCCCCTGTGAACGGACTAAGCTCGATATATTATCCAATTCATGCTCATCCTAACGTACTTTCTTGTCTTAACCAAACTAGTTATAAGGAGGCTCTTCCTGTGTAAGTTCACAGCGACACAATACCGGAAGAATCCCGTATGCGATCATTATTATTAAGCATTCGCTGCAGTATCTGCAATTCGGGCTTGCGAACAAGCGAAATTCGATGGAGAAATGGCCTTGCGCTAATACGTTTTCCTTGCCTTAACATAGTAAACATTAGAATACTCTGAAAAAGTTGCACGGCGTTTGTATTTTAAGACGGGAAAAACACAAATTTTCGAGAAATGCTTGTATTTGCGTGGGGCCTACTGGTATATACTTGCATCGCGTTTGGCCCTCTACTGCACGCCTCCAACCGCCTCCACACTCCACTAGAGTTCACCAATCAGAAGCCCATGCAGCTGTTATACGAAAACGTGACTGTGAAATCGAATTCAAAGATGCAGTGGGAACGTGCTCAACACAAAATTCAGTTTACATTCATTTTATGTCACGCCGGTTTGTCGCATCCCATCGCATAATCACCTGTGCGTCTTTGTTGATGGCAAAATTAGTAAATGTGCTTTGTTTAAATCCTGCCTTTTTTAGTTTGTTGCTCAAAGAGCTACATTTTGCTGGCGCAAAAATACTTTCACTATTTCACACAACGACTGCAGGCACGAGCATCGCTACGTAGTCGCGGGTGGTTTATGCAAATTCACGCGTCCTGTTTTTCGGATGGCGTCCTCGTTATTTTGAATGGAAGAGCCGTTGCTGCCAACTTTGCATACGTTCTTGCTTCACCGAATTTGAAGAATCCGCAAGTCCTGTGCGCGCATAGGAACGAAAACGAACTGCTACTTGCATTCGCGATGCGGAAGCAGCTGGATAACGCATACTGTGCGATGAATTACCATCTCTGCACGCCACTGCTTAATTTGAAAAATAGTGCAGGAAATGTCCTTCGTTCTACAGCATCCCTTACTTGAAGTTTAGGTAAATGCTCCATGCTTCGCCAACTCTTCTGTTTCTTTTCATTAAACGGACATGCCCTGTAATTCTGGACAAAATGTTTGAGCGGGAAACTGTTTATGAACGCAATTTTTTCATATAACATAAGATTTTAACATAACATTCAATATATCCGCAGATCACCCGACGGTGGTCTTGTATATTTTTTCTATTCGCATTTTTGCTACAGACAGAAGCGTTTCCCATTGGTTTTTTATGTAAGTCTTAACTATTCGATGCGATCGCTTGAAACGCTTTAAAAGAAAGATTTTGCTACATATCAGAATAATCAACCATTACCTTCAATATTTCCAGAAGTGTGTCTTACAACTTTTCAATTATCGAAATTTTTGCCCGAGAAAGATGGACCTGTAAAACGGTGATAGCTGTTGATTATGGAATAAATAGCATTACGCTTTGCTGCGCATAAAGGCTAAAACAAAAAATGTAGATAGCTTTCAAGTTGGAAAGATGTGAATCCTTTTTTAGTGTTACCATCAACACCGCCATTTAGTCTTTATTTAGCGAGGACAGCAATTTTCGCTGCAAATACCACAGTGTGCATAGAAAAATAAATCAGATCCTGGAGGCTTAATTTTTATAAATGATGGGGTGAAATTTTTCACACTGAATAAAATACAGTGATGGAGGGATTTGCCATCGATGTCACTGTGAAGACAACCAATATAGGCCTTGATACATACAGTAGACACTATAGGCAATGATAGTGCATACTGGTAAATACACATGCGACGCTAACGCCTGTTCTAATACGTGAAGCAATTTCTGCGGCACTGTGACAGTTATGATTTCAGTAGCCTACAAGCAAAATTATTCTCCTTATCTTTAGATATGCTCATTAAAAACAGGAATGCAAGTGGGCAAATTGCTAGATAGAGGTATATGAAGAAAAAGTATCCTTGCTTGTTCTAGGCATGAACAAGGCTTCTTATCACATTTACATTTGTTGAAGTAAGCAATTACAGCAACCTTCTATGGCTTAATAAAGGTTAAACAAACGGTGCAGTGATATTATATATAATGATAAATTTTATAAACGCGCCGACGCAGAATTGTATGAATGATAACGACGACGATGAAGAAAGATAATTTACTGCCTGTCTCTACGCGCCACAGAGGGAAGTTGATGAAGAAGACAATGTGCATGCACAGAGTCGTGGGTATGTGCCATATTACTTGAGGAGAAGAAGAAGAAGAAGCGTGAGAGTGCGTTGCAGTTTAACACGAGGATTTATCAATTGCGGTGATAACATAGCGCTCTCGTGCACTGGCTGGCAAGTATGATGCATTGGCGTTGAAGTTGGTTCGAATCCTGTTCGCGGAAATAGTTGTGTGATTTATTTTTACAATTTTTTTCTCTTCGCACAAATCCACGAACATCACAAGATCGTTTTCGTGGTTTACCGTTTGCTATAGGGCTCTCCCACTAATAATTATATATCCCAAAATAAAAACCGCGCTGCAGCGTCCGTCGAGGTTCAAAATCCGACTTCCAGTTCCCGAGTGCACCTGGGGCCAGAGTTCTGTGTGTTGCAAGTGCAGAGTTACCGAAGCAGTGCGAGCCTCCATCTAAGAAACATTATTGGACGGCTGTGCATTTTGGAATTCCCTCGCAGCTAACTTTTTGTATGGAGCCTTCAGCAAATAAAAGGCGCCCTGAAATGAGAAGAAATAAAGAAAATAAAAGGCGGTTAAAGTCATTCCTTCTTTTTCGGCTCTTAATTTGTTTTTGTTTTTTTGAAAGGCAGACGAAAAGAATGATAAAAGTATGTTTCAAAGCGTTGTAGCATTTTGTGGGAGAATCATAATTTGTATTTTCTGGGGGGGAAAGGAAATGGCGCAGTATCTATCTCACATATAGCCGGACACCTGAACCGCGCCGTAAGGGAAGGGATAAAGGAGGGAGTGAAATAAGAAAGAGGTGCCGTAGTGGAGGGCTCCGGAATAATTTCAGCCAACTGGGGATATTTAACGTGCACTGACATCGCACAGCACACGGGCGCCTTAGCGTTTTTCCTCCATAAAAACGCAGCCGCCGCGGTCGGGTTCGAACCCGGGAACTCTGGATCAGTAGTCGAGCGCCCTAACCACTGAGCCACCGCGGCAATTGTGGAAGAATGCTGCAAAATTCTCCGCCGTAATCTACTCCGACGCTTAGCGGGAAAGCTTTGTTCTTAACAAAGTTTTTCAACATTAATGCAGAACCGAGAAAATACGCTTTGAAACGCCTGCATAGAGTATCAACAATTTTAGTGACCATTAGTGAGAGGCACAAAACTCTTCATCCTGGCAATGCCAAAAATAGGTCGTCAAGGTAAGTCTACGCAAATTCTAATGTAATAAACCTTAACCGCAGCAGTGGCCTAGCGGTTTCAGCTTCCGCCTCGCATACGAGAGGTTCGCGGCTCGATCCCCAGTGCCGCCGGGTACCCACCGGTGATGCAGTGGGCACAAGCCTTCCCTTGCTTGGGGCTTGGCTTCCTTAGGGCGAAAAGCGTGGGAAATGGGTCTCTGACCCCACCTTGTGCAATGAAAAACTACCTTGTGCCTAGGCGCTCTTTGGCCAAAACTGCCTTTGTGGCATAAAAATTCATCAGCATCATCATCGTAATAAACCTTGACATTTCAAAAGCAGTCACGAGAGAGAGATAAAACGTTTACGCACGGCTCCTTGCCTCTTGGCAGTCTTCACATGTGTAGTACCTAGTCTGGGACTACTGTGGCGGCTGCAGTAGCTTGGGCCCGTTCGACTAGTTCAAGATGATCTCCGGGTAGCTGGACAGCGCTACGTCCCACCTCTCCGGCGTAGCAATATGTATGACTACGACTGCAGGGCTGTGCACGTGCGCACTACCCTGCGTACATTTGGAGGCATATAAGTGGCCGTCTTTATTTTTATTTATATATTCATTTATAGCCGCTCTAAGCTTTCACATGGCGGTAGACGAATGGCTCACAAGTTAATGAAGTCAATGGACAAAAGGAAGTTAAAAAAAAATAGAAAATAAGTTCGATACTTATTTCTCCCCTTTCGTCTTCGTTTTTTGAGCTCTTAATTTTTAACATGTCTCACCAACTCGCTCGCCTAGCTGATGGAATGGTGCATTAATGGCAATGATTCACTACACACAAGGAAAACTCACAATAGGTAGTGCCTCAAGTATAGCTCCAGATTATCAGTCCTTTTTATTCTCACCTGTTAGTCTTGAAGAGGTGAGACCGAAGCGAAGATAATTGACTAGAAATTGTAACCTCTCAGATAAAACTTAGCATAATACGAATATTTCGTACGCGACAAAAAAGTATGACGAATTGCGGCGACGAAAAAAACGATATTGCGATTTTAGATGAAGTTCAGAGTTTATTCAAATGAGATGAACTCGACGGGGGGCACAATGGGTAATTGTACGACACTAGGTGAGGTCCTTGGCTTCAGGTTAATCTAACTCAGCGTCTAATTATAGTTACGCGATGATATCTGACGCCTAATTAGATTAAACGATTTGTTTGCATGTTTTGCCAGCGTAAGGACACAAAATATTTATTTTAGTTATAAAATATGTTGCATACATTTATTTTATCAAATCGCGCATAAGTAAACGAGAACCACGACCAAAAACAAACCCAACAGAAATACTAAATCCAACTAGTGACTTCTAGACAGGCCAGGAGGTGGCAGGTGACGTGACTTTCAGTTCTAAAGTTACGCAGCGCAATTCCTGCTAGACAAATTTCTAACCTTTGCTAACAGCATGCGAGACGCCAAGTACGACAGAGAGAAAGCGGCTAGGTTGTTAGTGACAAGGAGATTCGTTGCGCGCGTTCTGTTAATTGGTTTCCTAACCGGCATATCTAAATGGCAGCAATTTTCAATGGTTTAAGACGTGCCTTTACTATCCTAGGTCTAAGCGGAAGCTCTCTGCCACTGCTAAAAGTTTGTTTGGTGGTTATTTTTTAGCGCTAAGCATGCGTCATGTTAGCTTAGCACTGATTGCAATGCTCAATTTTGCTCATTTCTGTGAACTCTAAACTCAGCCTCCTTACAAAATTGTGGAGACCTGATGTGAGGCTCATTTTTTGAAAGCATTTTGTCACACGCTTTTTTGATTGCACAATGAAGAAGCTGATGGGAGCATATTCCTTGCGCAAGGTGATTTCACTTGTATGCAGTGTGGTTTCTTTGTCTAGAACACACCGTTGTGTGAGATCGCCATAAATTTTCTCTTAACCTCCAAGTTGTTTTCGCAGTATTCGTTCTCTCTTCGCCTGAACATGCTTTAAACTGGCGCCTTAGCTGTGATCTCTTCCGCATGTCCTAACTATAAATGTAGCTTTTTCCACCTACGACAATCTAATATATATCTAGCTCTAATCGAACTTCGGATGCAAGCCGTTTATCATGGGGCGCTTTATGTTGCTTGTTCAAAGTAAGAAAGGAAACCTTGGTGAGGATGCCGCGGTGACTGAGCGCAAAACTGCGCAAACACTTTCCAATATCGTATTTTCATTTAAGCTACATTAGGCTACTGCGTCGTGGTTCAGGGCCTGATTAGAGGGACCACTTAAGGCCTTCAGCACAAGATGTCGTCCGCGCTCCCAAGGAGAAAAATAAAGGAATCCTCGGCGCTGCAGCCTGTCAAAACACCGTTTCCTAAATTAGTATAAGGTGCATTAATGCATTGAGTAAACTAAGGCCGAGCGCAACAGCCTTTTGGCGAATATTCGGTAACCTCGGTAAAGAAAGTCATTGCGCGGGCGTATGATGCTAAACGTGGTATGCTTAGTTTGTCGGCTCCTTTATTTTCAGCCTCATCGCGGCTGTTTTTCTTAAGGAGCGTCAGCAGCGTCGTACTTTCGTTAGGGTCACTTTTGAGAGGAGCTGATATTATTAGGCAAAAAATAGGAACGGTTATCGCAGTGACAGGAGACAGGATTCGCAGAAGGCCAGCTGATTGTTTCAAGGCGTCGTCACTTTCTCTAATTCCGTGATCTTGTTGTAGGGCTGCGCATTGGCAAGGCCTCTTTTGGTGGGTTTATTCTACAAGAATGCTGAACTGGACAAGTTGCAGAGGATGCATGTTTCAAAAACCAGCGCCAAAGAAGAGCAGGGCGGAAGCAAGGGAACACGGACAAGCGCTGTATCACAACTGAAATCATTATTAGGAAGTGAACAGGGCAAATAGCAAAGAGCACATTAAATGCACACGAAAAAAAACGTGAACAAAATTGCAACTGAAAAATTTGGCAGCGGCTTAGCTCGGCTATGATAGCATATAAGTGGCGAAAGCTAAGGCACATCTTGGTTAGGCTTGGTTAATCTTGATTGCAAGCCCACGTTAGTCTCGTTGTCTGCGTAGTTGTTGTCACGTGGTTCGTCACGCCGTTGGTCACGTGAACAGTCACGTGGTTGATCACGTGGTGCGGTGCGACCACGGTGGGAATGCGAACACGGTGAGAATGCGAGCACGGCCAAACTGCGAGTTCGTGGCCAATGTAGCTCTGGCTTCAAAGGCACGTCAGAAAAATGAGAACTGAAAACAAGGAAATGAAGGGTGCTGAAGGCCCCTGAAAACCTGCTTAAGCATTGCGCAAGATGCAAATGTCGACCCCCTTTGAAAAAACCGTTCTGCTTGGGAAAGTGCGGGATCAGCGCGCGAGGGAGATAACCGGAGCTTTCTACATCACAAAAAGTGTAGATCACTGCGTAAGCGATGTTTTAATCGCATTGACTAAAAATTCGATTACTTACCTGGACTCAGCAGTTACGTAATTGCAGCTTGAGACGCTTGATTTTCTTGTTTTGAGTGTTCATTTCTCTGAATTGCTTTTTCAATCGCATTAACCTTCGTGTTTTTTTCATGTGTTTTTCTAAAGCTCTTTGCTATTTGATCTCTACACTTCCTAATAATAAATTCAATTGCAAGGCAGTGCTTGGCGAAAAAAAATGGTTAAGGAAGTTATGTAATAACCCGCGAAAATATCAAGGCGGAAGATAAAATGCAGTTAGGTTAGTCTTCCCACAGCAGACATTTTGCGTACGTGAATTATTCTGAATTGAAAAAAAAACAGGAATGGTAATAACTAAAATTGTAGGCTGAGAAGAACACTTATCAAAAACCCCGCGTTACGATGACTTGAGAGGTGCAGCTTTACACAACTGCTGGGCCACTTGAGAACATAGTGTGAGCGAAGCAGAGTAGCTCGCTGCATGTCTGCGCACAGCAGGTCTGTGGGCACGGCGTCGAATTATACGTTGATGTTTGCCACTCAGCTGCTTTATGAGCCCTTCATAAAAAAAATATTATTCACGTTATGGTTGATGGTTTGTTTGCATTAGTTCCCTAACAATGCGTTAATTACAGTCCAGAAGCCGAGCAAAAACGTTGTGGTCTCTTTTGGAAAAATAATTGATTTTATTCACTACTGAGGATTACACAGCTAGCTATGCAAAGAAAAATGATAGCTGTAACGGTAATTGGGAGGAAGAGGGCAGAGCGGGTTATGGAACAAGCGACGGTTAATGACATCCTAGCAGAAATCAAGGCAAAGAAACGGGCTTGGGCGGGACATGTAATGCGAAGTAAAGATAACCATTGGTCTTTGAGGGTAACGAACTGCATTTTAAGAGAAGGCTAGCGTAGCAGGGGGTGGCACAAAGTTAAGTAGGCGAATGAGATTAAGAAGTTTGCGGATATAGAGTGGCTGCAGCTCAAAATGACAGGTTTAATTGGAGAGTCATAATATATACCTTTGCTCATCATTGGCCATGGTCAGGCTGACTCTGCTCCTGTTGGGATGATTAGAATCACTGCATTCAAAAAGGTGCGCAAAACACATATGCATTTCTAGGTATAATCTATAACAGGGGCTGGAGGGAAGTGGTGATTGCAAGTAGAGCAGTAAAGAAGTAAGCGCAATTCCATGCACCTTGACGAAATCTTTGCAACGAAGTGGCAGTTCAGCATTAGTACAAAGGTTTATAACAAATGCCGACGGGCTGCAGAAGCGATGCCTATACAACTCCAGGAAAAGGCCTTCGGTAGACACAACAACCTGTCCGGGAAGGCAGATTTCATCAAAGGTAGGGCACGCACATGGCCAATGTTTGCAAGCAGCAGTGAGACACAAAGTGGAAGCATTTGATGAGAAATTGAGAATGAAGACACAACAAGGTATAGACACGAGATGTTTTTTGCTCTATCATTGAAAGCCGCATCTTAGATGTTCCTCCATACCGACGCGTCAGTACGCTCACAATCATGCATCAATCACCCGTGTATCAAACTACCTGCATCGCCTTCGGGAAATGCGCACGCTCTTCCCTGATCCCGTTACCACGCGGAGGTCTTCCGCGTAATCAAGTAACGAATCACTCAGCGCTTCTGGCCTCGTGCAACTTTCTTTCACATCGAAGGTTACGCGAGCTTTTAAAACGTTGCGAAAAGCTTTCGAACTCTCCTCAGGCACTCTGAGCACGTCTGTGTAGGGGTCAAAAAAACGAAGGGCACAATAGAAGCCATAAAGTTCCACCGTACGAAGAAGGAAGTTATAAATGAAAAGTTAAAAGAGCAAGTTTTTTAAAAGCAGGGAGTTTGCTTTCTTGGTCGTGCTTATTTTCACGGCATATACACTAAACAAGCGTGTCAAATATTGTCTTGTTACAGCACTGCAAACAGGGCTCGTGAAGGGAATAGTATTGATGCAGTTGTGCCAAGTTCTTAGTTTTTCTTTTGACAACGTGCTACACGTCATCTATTTATAAGCCCAAAACTCTAACTTGACATCACAATTTCCTTGCATTTCACAGTTTTCCTGAAATAATATTGTGGTGATCATAAAAACACGTAGAATCAGCATGGTGATCATAGTTCATCAAAATCATCCCGAAAGTGCCACAATTTGCATCCGCTATTGATGCGCCAGCAATGGCTAAATCACCGCCCTCTTTCATAAAGTAAGTGCGCACTGTAAGACCAACTTGCCGAAGCCCTTCTACATCTTGAAATATTGAAATACAGAACACGTTGGCCAGCAACCAAGAGACAATCTTAAAAGCGAAGTATTGCAATCTCGAAACTTTTGGGAATAAAACGCGCTTTGGATGTGCGCTGCGTTATTCGCCGCTCACCGCGTGATTCCTGCGTGCCCACACGCCCCCACTGCGCCCGAACGAGACGAGCGGGAGGCGCTGCCGTCGCGCGCCATCTGTTGGGGCAGTGCGGTACATTGCGGGGAGGAGGATTTTTCGCTCACGGCCGACGCCAACGACACCGGCTTTTCTGCGACACGAGCTTCTTGATGCTGTCGCATTAAAAACATTTCACCTCCTGGCTGTTACTCACAGGACTTCTTTTGGGTCTTGTTTTCGTGAAATGAGACACTAGGCCAGTAGTGCACTGTTCAGAATGTCTAAGTTCCATGACTGAAAGCCCAAGAGAAGCCACTCTCACATGTGTACTACATGTTGTGTGCGTGCAACTTCCGCTCTTGTAGCTCCTGCGCCCCCGTCTTTTATTCTGAGCTTTGCGCAAATGTTCATTCCAAGTGGTGCATACAATCTTTATTAGAATGCGGCTCCTACATCGCATGACAAGGCAAGGGCGCTGAGCTTCTTACGCTCACATTTCATACGGATAGTTCGCGTAAACGAACTTATTAACATTGCGCAACTCTCAACACAGTGCGCGTGGACACTTTTGTTGTTTTATTGCACAACACGCTACGTTAACTTCGAAAAAGACTTTTCCCTTCAACAAACATAGCTACCGCATGCCTTACTACTTTAACGCGTCTAAGTTATGACAGTTCATGCGATGCGTGCCTCATACGGCGCCTTCGAAATTTTCAAGCAGTGCCACAGCTGACAGTTTTGCATCCTTTCAACTACGCCGAGTTTCCAGAATGCGCGTTTCCTGTTTGTGAAATATTGAACAAGCCCAGAGCCTATTCGCACCCGCGTTGCGGGAAAAGCGAAACGCATTCAGGAGAACGCATTCAGCATGAAGAATTACCATCTCCACACGCCGCCATGGAAGTTTCGAAAGTTGGGTGAACACGGGTTTCGCTGTCACCTGGCTCACTTTAATGTTTCGTGTGACGAGCGCGTTACGTTTCTTCGTTATGTCCCCTTATGTATTTTTGAAGTGGTGGGGAGAGTTTCTGGTTCTGTATTACTCTCTACTTTTCGGCACACATAAAGGACGTTTTCACTAGTATTCATATTTCTTTCAGCTTGAGTACCGAATAGAGTTTCTTTCAACCTTACAGTAACTACCGTCACGCTGGTTGCACAAGTTTTGAGCCGCAGCCATGACAGCAGGTTTTATTGTAGTACAGCACTATGCGTTGCTCATCGCTCTCAGAGAGATTTATTTTTTTATTCGCTCGCACAGTTGTTTAAAAAGGATTGTGAGCACGCTGCGTCTTGAGGAGGCGTATAGGCTACAGCGCGTCTTTATGTGACATATAATTTTGAGACATCATTCCAACGCTCAGAAACTCACGGACCAAGAAAGTAGACACCATGGACACCGGAGACTGTTCTGTCTACTCTCTTATTTAGTTTGTTTCTTTGCGCTGGAATGATGTCTCATAATTATACCCAGAACCAACTAGCCCAGCTCTCTACGCTCAGCTCTGTCTGACAACTGGCATGCCACCACAGGGCAACCCCGGCAAGTTTTCTGAATGCAGTATGGTCTAGATGATATATCTGAGCTTTTATAGTGTTGTAGAACTGGCTGTGAAAACATGCGTGACATAACTGCTTTTCCCGTAGTGCGACGCCATTTCAACAGATGTTTGACGGCGATAAATGTATGAGCTGGGCGGCGTATTGTTTTCTGACACTAAGAAGTTACCCAGTGACGATGCGAATGCGTCTAAATACAAGACTGCGCATCATAAAAGCGAATCATCCTAGCATAATATTGGCATGAACACTTCCCTAATAAAAAGCCGTTGGTAACGTCGCTAAATGCTTAAGTAAACAGCCGGTGAATAACTCCCCAAAATAAAGAAACAACCGTTCGTGGTGCACGCATGGTTGCTCTACCGTCTCCAACTGGCTTTTAGTGATCCCCTTCAATAAGAAAAGCTAGGTAGTGCCGCGTTCAGAATAATCTACTCAAAAGCTGCGCAGCATTCGACCATCCTGGTTCATGACGCCACAATAAAGTGCAACCGCTTTCTGGATGTTGAAAAGAAGCGATGGTTTATGAACATGAAGCATGCCATTATAATAACTGGGTCGCGCATGCATTAAGCAAAACCTAGATAACGTATTCCAAAATGCAAGATTCATTTTAATTTCAATTTTACCTTTGTGCAGCGCGGTCGGTTATATATACTGGAACGCTAAACGCTGTCAAAACCGTGGAGGGCGAACCGACACACTCAAGACAGAACAATTTCTTGTCCTGTCGACTTCATGTTTCCTGGCCCTCCCCATTTTGTGCTGCTTAATATGCCCAGATTCACAATCATTCTTTCTCGGCTGTTTTAACATGAAGTTCTCCAAATTTGTTGCTTCTCATTTTATGAAAGAACACAGTATCTTTACTTGCCTAAAGCTAGTGTGACTTCTCCGCCAGCGGCAGCACTCCAGTGAGCATATTTTTGAAGTAATGTTTTTTATTTTTGCCGCGAGCGAAAAATAAATAGGCACTCGGAAGTTATCCTCGGGTCTCAAATCTGGCTTGCTTCTTACATGGGCCTCCGTGGGTTGCATCGCTGCACCTGACAAGTTACCGAAGCGTAAAAGACTGCAGATCAAAGCGCTGTTAGTCGAGCTTGCCTTGTCGATTTTCCCAACGACCGAACTTCTCAGAGGCTTCGGGCACTAAACTTTGGAACAAAACATCATGGGATAAGAGAAATATTATGGGTTTCGCATCGTTCGTTGTTTTCGCGTACTTATAAGTAAACGTGGGTTAATTAAAACACTTGGGAAAGCGTCCACTACGTTGGGAGCTGTTCAGTATGCTTGAGAATTTTGCACTTAATTCATCAGTCATGTCTTATGTCAAAGCTGCCTAAATAACAAAGGTTATCGGGAATAGAATAGGCGAAAATGCATTTATTTTGATTTCAATACACAGAATGAAGCTTCTAATGCTATTTTGCCTGATTCGAAGTGCTAACCATTGGCACTTTGTAATTTGGGCTCAGGAGTACTTATGTAAATAAAAATCTTGTAAAAGAGTGCGTGTGAAACCCATCAAAAACTGCAACTTTGCACAGCTTTGCAAATATGACCGTGAACGTCCCTATTGAGTGCGGTTCGGCGAGATCACAGAAAATGGCGGTTAAAACTCCGGATATTTTGTTTTTGCGGCCTCCATATATGGCAATTTTTAGCGCCAAACATTCATGAAAATTTTATAAGCAAATAATATTCTAATCACAGAATAAAATACGAATCCACTGCTGCTAATAAGCACGGTTTCATTCTTGCAATGCTTTTTTAAGGAAGCATAAGGTACTACGTTTACATCGAGAAAGAATTGTGGTAAAGCTTCAGGAAACATTGCAACACATTATACACGAAAAATCTCAGCAAGGCGCCATTGTATGTTATGCCATGTGCAAAATGTTCGAGCTGGATGAAGCTCGCTGTGGTTCTTCAGGCTGCCCTCCTTTCAAGAATATTCGCACTGGTCATGGCATATTATGCTGACATCTGCTGTCGACTGCGGGCAGAATTGAAAAGAAAGGTAAGAAAGTGGAAGCTTTTTTTTCTCTTTAAAGTCGACAGAAGATAAAGTTTCACATTAGCAGATTGACTGAGCTACGGGTACCCGGACTACAGTGGCGTTGTGATAATTTAGCATTTGTTGTTTTCTAAATTTACACGGGAGGAATAAAATGACTAATAAGCGCAGACTCGCAAAAAAAGAGAAATAAAATAATTGGCATAGAAAGAGCGTCATGTAACTTTATGATTGAAGGTCATCACAGAACTAAAGCTTGAATGTACTCATAGACTAATTTCATTATGTCTAAACATACTTTCGAACATCTATATGTCTTGGAGGAAGCGGAAGCAGTTTAATGACGGCCGTACAGTGTAAGGCAAGGCTTCTAATGTTGAATGACGGTGATTGAAGAAAATTTTGTCCTCTTTGCGTTGATTTGAATGTCTGAGTAATCAATCAATATATACCCATGTAGTGTACTTAGTTGCCAGCATGGTAAGGTATATATTGCCGGATTTTAATGTTGCATTTTTTCGGAAAATATTTTTAGCAGGCTTGTAAACGGTACATTTGCTATGGCCAAAATGCTCTCCTCTGTTTTGTTATTCAGATTTTGTGCACTGGTATGCATCACATCTAAGCTTGCGCGACTGATTTGGCAATGAAAAAATTAATTATGCGGAAGCTTCTCTTAGTGGTTTACCTACAGACCAAATTTGACTATTTATTGCGAGCACATAATTTTCATGAAACAAAAAAGTAAGGAACCCACAATAATTTCTTGTGGAACCGCACAATTATATTTAAGAATTTCAATAAACCGAAACCGTGAGAGTGCGTATGAATGAATATGTTGTCAGCATGTGCTGCGGAAATTATATTATTCTTGTTTATGTTAACAGGTTCAGATTAAAGCAATCAAAACTTTTATCGGGATGTATTTCTAAAATTTATGCGCTTCCTTTCTAAATTTTAACATAGTGTCTTTTTCTCCGATCACAGTACTTTCAGCTGAAAGATTTTTCTTAAGCCATTGTAACAAAAAATTATTGGTCCATTCTTCTCAGACAAATGATCAATACAGTATAAAATAATTTGTTAAGCCCATTAAGTAATACAGCCGCCGCGGTGGCTGAGTGGTTAATGCGCTCGGCTGCTGGCCCGAAAGACGCGGGTTCGATCCCGGCCACGGCAGTCGAATTTCGATGGAGGAGAAATTCTAGAGGCCCGTGTACCGTGCGATGCAAGTGCACGTTAAAGAACCCCAGGTGGTCGAAATTTCCGGAGCCCTTCACTACGGCATTCCTTGTAGCCTGAGTAGGTTTGGGACGTTAAACCCCCATAAACCAAACCATTAAGTAATATTCCTACATTATAATGAACAGTAGTTGTATATATTATTTGAGTCACTTTCGTTGTTTTGGTAATGTATCTCTCGCTAACTGCATTATCATTGGAAAGAAACCTGTCGAAGTCAAGAATTGCCTTTACGTCCTAGCACTGCTAGAGTCAGAATTATCACTGTTCTCAAAGACTATATTTACTTGAGCAGTATAAGTTCACTGGAAGAATTAGCTATTAGGCGCTATGTAATGCAAGTGCTATATTATTAAAACCTTTGTCACTTCCTATTTCAACTATAGAAGGGTAGACGTGTGGGCTAGTTTGTGGTTCATACTTGGTTTAAACAGCGCAAAAGACGCGGACGCAGAAAGGACATACTTTCTTGTGTGTCCTTTCTGCGTCCGCGTCTTTTGCGCTGCTTAAACCAACTATAAAATATCGCTGAAAAAGTCTTCTAGATCTAATCTATGCGTGACTTTGCTATCGGTGGGAGTGATATCACTGCGGGCGGCAGTCCAATGTTCCACACAAACCCTTCTGGAGAGTAAAGGCTTGACGACATATGTGAAAGACTCGCCAAACCTAATAAAATATGCGCATTACCAAGAAGGAAAAAAGAGTGGAGCGTATGTGTTTCCATGTTAGACAGGTTCCCCTATTTAGTATTCCATTTCTGCTTAACATTTTCGCTATGTTCCAGACGTAATCTACATTTAAATATATTACAGTGGTCCTCTTTTATTTCTCTGTGTATTTGGTTTACTACTGAATAATTTGTAGTTCAGACAACTTTCCCAGGCATGCTTACACTCACTTCCCATGGAAATAATCTTCTGCGCCCATTAGGCCAACCGCTCCGCAGAATCATCCACTAGAAGCGGTTCCACAAATCCACGCCTGCAATTCGATTGATATAATCATTCCAGTGTTATTAAAAATTTTGAATCCAAGGTGGCGACAATAATAATAGCAATAAGTTCAACCTATAAAATAAAATATACCGTAGCCGCATTATATCACTCATGAGAAAACGTACCTCGAATATTTTTTGAGACGAAAAATTCGGACTGGGAAAGTGATAGAGGAATGTGTGGATTCAATGTAGTGACGTGGTTATGAAGTTTATTGCAATATTGAGACGTTGGCTCGAGCGCTGCGAGTTGATTTGGAAACAGTAGAAGCTGTTGCTTTTTTTTTTTACAGTGAATCTTCCTTTGCTCGATATCATGATCACGAGGATAAAATCAAACACATTTAAATATGTTAATCGTTATTCCAGGATTTTCTTGGCTCGAAGGACGAAAGCAATGTTTGTTATTTTGAAGGTGCGTAAACTATATTCATACTTCCTTTCCCTCTTGCAACACCTCAGAACCACCGCGTAGCGCTTTGACGATAGACCAGCGAACCTCGAATATCATCTTATACATAGCAAGCTTAACTATTGATTTCTTCGCGCACATGGCGGAGAGTGGCTCTTTAATTTCAGTAAATTCTTTACAATGCATATTTAAAAATGTTGTTCACAAAGAGCACGCCATAGTTAGGCGTGTCGAAATGAATGTAATTATGCTACGTTAGTGGCAAAGAAATTTCAAACTGGAGTCAGATTTATCTACCTTCTTGAAATATTTATTTTCTCAAAACTGTAGCTCTATACTCCTCGGTGGTAATGCAGTCACTCTGCCGCGGCAATACAGTTGTGTCTAGGTACTTGATGAAGTTTAAGGTGTCATTAGTTTTCTCAGTTTAGGTTACACTTTTTTTTATCTCGGGCATTTTACATGATTCCTGCTACTTCATATGCACTTCAAAGTTTCTTTGTCTCAAGAATCTAAAATATAATTAAAGGCAGGGCAATGCACTCGTATGTAGGATTATATATTCCTCAAGGACGCGTCATCGCATTACATCTATAAAATAGATTTTTTTGTCCTACCGAACAAACTCTCTCCGCAGCCTCAGTTTTGTGTGTGCAGTTTGCTTCAAACTCGCAACTTATTAGTCCCGTCTTTCACCAGTCGCAAGACTAGTAACAACCTTGCTTTTCCCCTCTGACACTTCTATTCATCTTTAGTGCGGAATTGGGCTGTGCAGCAAAGCATCTCCCTTATGAAGCAGAACAAAAACGTGATGGTTCATATAAAATGTTTTCAAGTAACAAAAAACCATGGTTATCCCTTGTACGAAACACGGCAGAATTCGTTTGCAAGGTCGTCTTTATTGTTTGCCAGCATAAGGCTACTACATCGTGGTTCCCTCTTTGATTAGATAGCCTGCTTGTTGCCAGGAATGAATTATCTCATTCACGTTCCCGAACAAAAAAAAAAGGAAAGCTATGCGGTTAAGACTGTCAAACACTGTTCCCTAAATTTGCATTTAGTGCCTTCATGCATTGAGTGAAGAGCCGTGGAAAACGCCCTTTACACTAAGCCATGGCTCCTAGCTATACTTATAAACACTAAGTAGCACTCAAGGTGAGCATCTTTGCATGGGCGTTTGATGCTAACCGTATCAGTCGGTTTATCGCCTTTTTTCTGCTCTTTTCCTCAACGTATAGTGCAGTTTATTCGGGATACATTCTTAAAAGCCACTTACATCATTGCTCTAACGAAGGTAAAGATAAAGGAAATGATGAGAAATATAGCACACGCATGAAGGCCGCTGGTCATTAAATTGCGTCGTGACCTGCTCTGATGGCATGATCTTGTGAAAGGAGGACGACAAAGACGCTGAGCATGTTATCGTGGCCTACATTTATGTGATCTTCACCAAAGAACGGATGCGCTTTAAGTGCCAGCTACACAAATTTCTAAGATAGCCGCAATCACTCGCTGCCTTTGACGCCTCCTAGCGCTTAAATATTCATGCAGTACCCCGAAAAATGTCTTTAAACCTGTGCTGCGCATACGAAAACTATAGAGTAATCCGAACATTCAAGAACATTATATAAATGACGCTAAAAGTTCCGTTTAGTTTCTGGGAGTTTAACGTCCCAAAACGACTCAGGTTATGAGAGACGCCGTAGTGAACGGCACCGGAAATTTCGACCACTTGGGGTTTTTTAACGTGCGCTGACATCGCACAGTACACGGGCCTCTAGAATTTTGCCTCCATCGAAATTCGACTGCCGCGGCCGGGATCGAACCCTCGTCTTTCGGGCCAGCAGCCGAGTGCCATAACCACTCAGCCACTGCGGCGGCTAATGGCGATAAAACGAGAAAATTTTAGATCAACAAGAGCAAATATATCATATATGTACCATCTTCGTTATTTGCCCATATTTCAAATTTCTAAAAATTTTTTAAAACAAATATTATGTAATAGCTTTAGTATTTGGTCGATAACTAATATATGTGTGCTGGCAGGAAGCCCCTAATATAAGCTACCTGTAGGACAAATTTACTGTGCCTTGGGCGCCCGGCCGCTAATTTAGGCGGAAAAGAAGTATGTCGCTGTTACAAATTATAGTACATATGCGTATATAATATAACACAGGCTCATGACGGGTGCTTTCAATGAAAAAAATACGATGATTTACAAGTAGCAATCAAGAAAATATTATATAATATGCTTTTCAAATATAATGGAGCGTCCATTAGTAGAAAATAATCTGATAGCTTCTTCTACGCGCTGGTTACTGTAGAGGATTTTTGTTTATACGAAGGGTGTTTAGTACCGTTTCAAGTGTTTGGCGACCATGTGTTCTTGTGCATGTTTTAATACGCCACTGGTCGACGTCTTTTGTTTGCCATATTTTCCAGGTATTCATAGTTAGAGTAAGTTTATGACGAAAAGATGTGTTATACGTATTCACATGTTTTAAACCATGCATAAACAAAAAGTGTAGAGTTTGATAGCCTGGAGGGAAGACAAAAGTAGAGAAGTGCGTCAGAAATATAGTGGCTCAAGAAATATGCTCTCGCAATGTACAGTGATAATCATTCCTCATCATCAGCGATAGAAATCTCTCAAAGTTTAGAAATCTTCCGTCATCGTCCCTCAGCAGCTGAAGACGTGCAGCGGGCTTGACAGCCTTAATAAACGGCTTGAAATAAGAGCCCCGAGCCGTGTATTTTGCGCACAGACTACTTCATATTTACGACGAAGTGCCTTAATGTGGAATGTTATAGGAACAGTTCCATTTGTTATTTCAAAAACTTTTACCGGGAATGTACAAGCTTTATATTTTTTTTCCAAAGGGTTCTCATGAACTAATATGCACCGAAGGTGTCGAGAACTATACAGCGAGTGATCTAGTGCTCCTATCGGTCGCTCTTAGCGATACCAGCAGATGCTATCGACTCCTTAAACCTTAAATAAAGATTCAGTCCGTTTTTCATTATATGCAACCCAGAGGTCAGTTTTTCATTATATACAACCCTCAGTGCCCAAACTGCTGGAACCATTAAAAAGCACTCTATAAGGAAATGAAATTTGTTGGTATAACTCTGTTATATTCTTTGCTAAAAAATAACAGCTCACGACATTACGCTATTAGCAATTTTTATTTCCCATTTTTACAAAAATGGGAGGGCAGGGTTTACGCAATATAAAAGATCAATTTACTTCAACTTCTGAAAAAAAAACGCAGTCTTATAATGAGCATATATATGAAACTCTGTCCGTGTAAACATGTGCACAATATCATCGATAAAAATATTCAGTGGGGAAGTACAAAGTATGTTCCTATGAAGTGCACTGCCTAAACCTGTTCTACGCATTTTTCGAATTTTATTTTTCGACTATGTAATTATGTCCTCCATCCAAGCACAGCAATATTCACCGACACTCAAATACGGCCAAGATCATGGCAATTTCAAATTTTGAGCGGCACATGCCATATTTACACATGGGCCAAGTTGGGCATGTTCCATACTACATCTCATGGACCACTCATTCAATTTTCTTTGATTTCGGCCAAGGTTACTTCAAGGTCAAATTTAGGGTTGTCCATGCAATATTTGGGCACGGACTAACTCAGGGTATGCCATAAATTCATGTCCAACCTTCAGGGCTATTTCCACATCTCTGCACACGTGTTTTTACAGGCTCTGCAAATTGAGTCACATGACCCAGAAGGAGGCTTCACTCATGTCAGATTTTGACGAGAATGCAGCTAGAAGTATTTTCGCAAGAACACAATGATGTAGCCAAATCTAGTTGCTTTACTTTGCCACTTTCGTACGCTTCTAGCGTACGTTGCGTGATTCTGCTTCTTGTGGCTTGTCTTTTATGAGCACTACCGAAGATGCATTTCCAGTCTAGTCACCAAGCAGGCCAGTTGCATGCATCAACGGTGCCACTGAAGACATTTGACACCGGTCGCCATACCTCTTTAAAAGTTTCGAAGCCCTCCACTTAAAACTTTATAGTATACACGGTGGTGGCTGAAAGCATACATCATCGAGTGGCGCATGAAGAACATAGAGCCAGCTCACGATCACGTGACGAGGGATGCAGGCAGCATTGTAACTTTTTAGACGCTTGCTTAGAGCGCTGCTCGCCATTCTGAGGCCCCTACTTTCATCGACCAAATGAAATTCCCTCTCACCGACAAAGCGTTATGCTGTCTCTATAAGGCAGGCAGCCGATCACTGCACTTTTCGCGGCCCAGGGACGTAATACAGCGCCACAAGCCGCTGGTCGTCCAAGCCTTTTAGAACGTGTAACGCTTTCGCTGTTGTCAATCTTCTGGCAACGTTGGTAATCTCTATGTTTTGATCTCAACCTCGGCTCCCTTCATCGCCATTCAGCCGCTCCTTTTGAAAGATCGGTTTTTGAGGAAGCATGAAATTTTATAACCTCGCTCAAAATGAACCTGCATGAAGCACAGCGGAGCTTTGAAGTGAATCGCCCTCGCACGGCGAAAAACGATGACTACCACAGTGAGTAAGAAGACACGAGAGGCGCTGTAACTTAGCTAGTGCGTGCGGCAAGTACTCCAGCAACATAAAGGATGCAGCCGTAGTAAAAGCAAAAGCAAAACACTTGAACAACGAATCTCACAGTGTATTTTGTGTAGTAAATGTCATCTAAAAAGTCACTGCTTGATTGCTTCAAGCAGAATAATTTGTTTTCGCTTTGTTTTTCAGAGAACTTTAGTGCAGCAGAGTGGTGAAGTACTGCAGTGTGCCTTCTATATCCCAAACGTAGAGAATGTACTGGAGTGTGGCCCCATATTCACTCTAGAGTCCTGAATGGACAAGCACGACATTGAGGAGTCTTTGCGCAGACTACCTGTGCAGTCTTCCGACGAACAAGAATAAGAGTGCTGCTTTCCTCAGGGTGTTCCGGTTTTCAGAAATTCTTCCGGGTAGAAAATTCTGTAGTCAATTTGTTATTTTATTAATGAGCCATGACGTTGCTGAAAGCTCTAAAGGGAGACGCAGTTTATTGGGTGGCAAACCCATGTGAACAACTTTTTTAGAAATATTGAGCGTCAAAGCTGAGACCGCTGAAGATAAAGTCCATGGGTACCATTTTGTTGCTCGGCCTGATTCTAGAGAAGCTACAGAAGAGACGAGGAGTTTCAGGGCGGCAAAGTTATATTGTTTTCTTATTGGGAAATCTCACAACCGCAGTGCCCTTCAAAGTCATTATAGCTGAGCGAGAATTCTGACAGGCGCATGTTCGGGAATTCCTTGAGAGCCACCTCAGCAGGCTTGTTTTATATTGAACTTCAGAGTGGAAGTTTAAATAGCCTGCTTCAATCGCTCCGGGAAGAAGTGGGAAATAAAACCTCGAATATTCTACAGACAATGAGGAATTATTTTATTAGGCTGAGCCCGCTGAATTTGCCTAGGCTCTTGAACATCGATAATTGTTGGGTCTGAGTAGTTCTTTTTTTTAATATTTGACCTGTATTTGAATTTTATGATTGTTGGCTTTTCAAAGGAGATTGGTGACCAAAAGGAAGGCATTTTTATAAGCTTAGGTGTAGCGCTTGCGTATATTTTTAGCCAAATCTGGCTTAGAACTGAAGGTCTGTATTGTCAACAGAAGTAAAGTTAAAAGTTGAGATTACTACTCCCGGTGCTATCTATTTTGGTCTCTCTTGTCAATGCGTTGTTTTTTCAATCAAT